>NW_027331931.1:7994634-8294634 GCF_048418815.1 Hemitrygon akajei
CACCATCCCTCGCCCTCCTGTCTTCTCCAAACATTTCGGATCTCCCCCTCCCCCTCCCGCTTTCAAATCTCTTACTACCTCTTCTTTCAGTCTCGGCCTGAAACTGCGACTGTACTTCTTCCGATAGATGCTGCCTGTTGCGTTGCACCAGCATTTTGTGACTGTTGCACATTTGTTAGTTTGAGTTACTGTCGTACGTCAGAATCCCAGGAGATTATTCGTTTCAGGGATACTCAAACCACCCCGTCAGGCAGCACCATTCATTCCACGGTCCTGACCTACATTTTTTCCTTTTCTGAAGTTCCCTCTCAAGAAGAACTGAACCTCCTGACCCTGTCTACACACATTTATGCATTGAGGTGCTGCCACATAATTGGCTGATTCGATATTTGCATTAGCGAGCAGGTGTACAGGCGGAGTCTGCGTGTATTTTAGAGACAGGCAGATTTCTGGGAGATGGGTGAAAGGCAGGTCGTGTCACTGTTGTCGCTGGCCGGATTTGAGCCAGGTGCGGAGGAATTGCAGACTCTGCCCCGTTGAGCGGGGGCAACGAGGCAACACAGGAGAGCAGGTAGTGGCAGATTCCCACGTAGAGACGGAAAACATGGTTGGACATGGGAATACCGAGACCATCCGAGGCATGACCGAACGGTAACGTGAGGCAAATCATGCTCCCAAGCACAAGGACTCCACTACAATAAAGGAGAGTCCTCTCTAAATAATCGTTTTGTCCTTAGGCACTCCCTGCGCGCTCTCTCTCTCCCCTTTGGTTTGCAGACCAGAGCACTCCCTCCCATATCTCTCGCCGCCCCCACGTCCATCAATGCCAGTCCCACCTCATCAGCTCAGCCTCTCACTCTCCCCTCTCTTCGCTCCCCACCTCTGCCTCATGTGTATACTCTTCCCTCCTCACCCCCTTCCGTCTTTCCCCGCAGCTGCAGACCCCTCTAACTCTAGCAGCAGCTCAACGCCCCCTTACTCAAGTCCCGCCCTCTGTCTTCCTCCACGTCTATATCGCATCCCCCACACACCCTTATTTTCCCCAACATCACTCCCTCCTTCACTCTCCCCCACACCCCTACCTCTCTCCTGCTCTTCTCTGCCCCCATTTCCTCTGGCTTTTCTTCCTCTTCTCCCCTGGTCTTAGTCCCTGTTCCCCAAACTCTTCTTCGCACGTTCCTCCCTCCTCTCTCTATCCCATGCCATGCTCTATCACTGGCCCTTCGTTCCAATTCTATCACTTCCCATCCTTCACCTCTTCTTTCCCTCACACTCCCTCCTCACTCTCGCCCATCTCGTTCACCCTCTCTCGACCCGCTGCTCTCACCCTCCCCTTCTTTCCCTCTATCACCCTATCACTCCACCGTCTCTCTTTCGGCTTACTGTCTCTCCACATCTCTCTCTCTGCCCTTTCATTCCCCCTCTACTCTTCTCCCACTCTCCCCAACATTCATCCCTCTTTCTTGCTCCCTCCGCACTCATCCTCCCTCCTTCTTTCCAATTTTCTTCCTCCGCTGTCCTCTTCTTCCCGCTGCTATCTCACCACTCCTGTTACCCTGCTCCTGCTACCGTCCCGCTCTTCCTCCCAGCTCTGTCCTCACGCTCTCTGCCCTCCTCTCTCTCTCTCTCTCTCTCTCTCTCTCTCTCTCTCTCTCTCTCTCTCTCTCTCTCTCTCTCTCTCTCTCTCTCTCTCTCTCTCTCTCTCTCTCTCTCTCTCTCTCTCTCTCTCTCTCATCTCTCTCTCTCTCTCTCTCTCTCTCCCTCCCTCTGTCTCTCTCTCTCACTTTCGCTTTCCACCCCCTCTCTATCCCTCTCTCTCTCTAACTCTCTCTGCCTTCTATCACTTTCACTCCGGACTCCCTTCTCGCCTCCTACACCTCCACTCTCCCCGACGCACGACGCAGTTTTGCCAATCTTTCCGCAATTTTCTCTTTGCCTCTGCGCCTGTGCCGAGTGAGAGTGTTTCGACTGTACTGTATTTGGGGATTGTCTCTGGGCTGTCGGTACCGAGAGGAGTGATATTATTTTGTCCATCGACATGGGCCGAGAAGACAGCCCAGTGCAGTGGGATGAGTTTGGGGACTGATACAGTGCTGTGGGGAGCGACGGGGAAGGAAGCGGGATACAGGTTAACTGTAGATACAGAGTGCTGTAGAGAAAGAGGGGGCGGTTGGGTTAGTTAAGGAGCTGATGCAGTGTAGCGGAGAAAGATGGTGCTGTGGATATAACTTGAGGGGCCGACACAGTGATGTGGATACAGCCGGTGCGGTGGGATTCTGATACAGTGCTGTGTTGAAGAGGTGGCAGTGGGATTAGTTAGGGGTTGATGTAGTCCTGTGGGCAAAGACCGGCAGTGGGATTAGTTCAGGGGCTGATACAGTGCTGTAGATAAAGAGGGATATTGGTTTTAGTTTAGCGGCTAATAAAGTACTGTGGAGAAAGAGGGGCTGTGGGATTCGTTTAGAGACTGATACACAGTTGTGTGGAAACAAGGGGCAGTGGGGTTCAGTTAGTAGATAATATAGTACTGTCGGGAAAGAGGGGGCAGTGGGATTAGTTGAGGGTCTGATTCAGTACTGTGGAGAAAGGAGGCAGAAAGATTAATTTCGCGGCTGATATAGCTGTGGAGAAAATAGGGGGCAGTGGGATTAGTTTAGGGGTTGATACAGTGCTGTAGATAAAGAGGGATATGGGTATTAGTTTAGCGGCTAATACAGTACTGTGGAGAAAGAGGGCTTGTGGGATTAGATTCGGATCTGATACAGTACTGTGGAGCCAGAGGTGGCAGTGGGATTAGTTTAGTGTCTGACACAGTGCTGTGCAGACCGGGTATCGTGGGGTCACTTTATGGGCTGATACAGTGCTGTGAGGAGCTGGGGGAAGTGGGAATAGTTTAGAGGCTGATACAGTGCTGTGGAGACTTTCCAATTTAAACTACGTCAAGAGTCTATAATCCTGGTGACAATGGTAGCAACAGGCGATTCAATACAATACCACAAGCTACACTGTTACAATTCAATTTGCTGTGTCTGATAAACGGTTCGTTTGAAGTACAGATTCACAGTGGAAGCATTTTGCAATTGATGAGGTACTTCTGGTGGCTCCAACTAATCCACACAGATGGTCAAAAAGCTTCTGAGAACTGAGATCCCAGAAGCCCAAGATTACTGTTGTGAGGGTTCACACACGGGCAGTCAGGGTATGTAGGGAGACTGATCAAGTGTTGGTAGGTGTGTTCCGTTTAATACGACGTCATGGTTGGCAGAGTCACTGTGGGCCGAAGGGTTGGTTCCCGTTCTTTACCTTTCTCTGTTCTATTTAGGACAAACAGAAGGCAGAAGTTTATTTTCTCAGAGCAAACATTTCTCTTAGTGTTGATGAACGTTGACATGTTTACGACGCAGGACAAAGTTTGGTACACTTTACCCGAACAAGCTGAAGATGGTTTCTCGTATCGGAAGGAGATAAGGTTACAGTGAGATGAGCTGTGATTACAATTGCTGGAGAATCAGAGTGGAGAGGCCGCTTTACTCTCAGTCAATCGGCTCAGCCGATGGACAAGAGTCGCACTGACACAAGGTGAGGTGGAGAGTTGGGTCTGATGGTGATTGAAACAATATCCCCTTTTCCCTTTGCTGGAGGAATGCCACTCGCAATTTACACCCCTTAGTAACATCACAATTTCCATTGTTGGCAGTCTCACAAATAATTCACTGAGGTATTCATGGAGTTGCATATGGCTGACGGAATCGGATTGTAACAAAATTACAAACCGTTTATTTTTAAACCTGTTGAAACTTGTCCCTGTGGAATCCGTAAATGGTATTAAAATCCCAGGTATGTGCAGCCTTGACATTTCATTCCTGGAGATCGCCTGTGGCACACGGGGACAAATCACTGATCAGAGAAAATGCCTGCATCGTTTGATAGTTACATGCGTGTGGACAAAATACTGAACGTGTTCATTGTCGTCATTGGAGTTCCTGGTGAGTGAGCACAGTTGTTCGTATTTGACACTTCTGTCTGTTAACCGGTGGGAGCCTTTTTGGGGTCATTTTACACGCTTCCCGCTTGATGCTCGTGGCAGTAATATCCGTTTGAGATATCCATCCTGTCCATTCCATATTCTGATTTTTTGTATTTCATGAGAAACCGAACTAAACCCCTGTCTCTCCTCTAACCTTACGGAATCGACTCGAACGTTGTTCTTGCATTTGATGGAATTTTGTTCAGAGTGGTACCAATTCTGGGGACAGGCAGCTCTCCGGGAATGTGAGACTGGGAATGTTATACATTGTGGCCTTGAGTGTTTTGTGAACTATTGACGGGAGTGCATACTTGGTCCTTTAATGACACCCTGTTATTAAACTGTTCCAGTTTTGGGAGCCGGGAAGGTGTGCAGCGAAATTTTAATGGCATCTTGTCCATGTTGTCCCTGTGCTGGGAGGGCACTGAAGTAATAGTGGTCGCGTTTTTTTTTCCAGAACAAAGGCTTCGGCCGCATACTTTAAGTGTCTGGTCAAAGTGACGAGTGGTGCTGACTTCCCCCAGCATTTTGGATACCATAAGACCACAAGACATAGGAGCAGTATTAGTCCATCCGGCCCATCGAGTCTGCTCTCCCATTCAATCTTGGCTGATCCTCTTGTTTTTTTTTTCTCCTCCTCAACCCTATTTCACCTCCTTCTCCCCACAATCTTGATGCCATGCCCAATCAACATCCTATCAATCTCTGCCTTAAAAGCACCCAACGACCTTGGCTTCCACAACTGCATCTGGCAACAAAATCCATAATTTACCACTCTCCTCGCTAAAGAAATCACTCCGTGTCTCTGTTTTGAAATGCCGCCCCTCTATCCTCAGGCAGTGCGCAGTTGTCCGAGACACTCCCACCGTGGGAAACATCTTTTCGACATTTTCTCTGTCTAGGTCTATTAACATTCGAAAGGTTTCAGTGATAGGCACAACCCCCCCCCCCCCCCCCCCCACCGATCCCCGGATACCCTTTCGGCCCCGTCAGATGTTGAGTTTCCAGCGGCCTGGACGGTCAGGTTACATCAGTGACTGGAAACGGGATGAGCACCGATCGTTGTTGTTCATGCCGCTCGTGTTTAACCCCGACGATTACCGACACATCGCCTTATCTCCACATTGAAGAAGGCAGGTCGGAGACAGTATGACCCATGTTTGGTGTTAGATAAGCAGTCGTTCACCGCATCTAGCACTCCTGACCTCTGGCTGAAACCCGCACCAGTGTCCATTCCCGGAGAATGAGTTTAATAATGTCCGATGTCTGTTCTCTTCTCTCCCCCTGCAGTGAATTTAGCGGCGTTTGTGATCCTGTCCCGGGGAAATTGAGGCCTCTCTACCTGCGCTACTCGCTACCTGGTGGCCATGGCAGCGGGGGATCTACTGATTGTAGTCACAGAGGTCCTTATCCTTTAGATTATTACTTTCCGTGGAATTTTTCTGAGATTACCGAAGTTTCTGAGGATTTTCTGCGTGCAGGGTTACCGAAGTTTTGAGGGTCACAGCCACATACTGTTCTGTCTGGTTCACCGTCGCATTCACTGTTGATCGGTTTGTCACCATCTGCTGTCAGAAGCTGAAAACAAAATATTGCACCGGGAAAACTGCGGTTGTTGTTCTCACAACAACCGGCGTGCTGTCCTTTCTGAGAAGTGTTCCCCGCTACTTCCTCTGGGAACCCTGGCAGATAATCAGCAAAGTACCGTGGCTCTGTGAACTCACATGACTGACACCCAGTCCAGATTTGTCCCACGGCTCGGAGAAGCAAATCTCCGGGAAGGTGTGACTGGGAGGGGTTTGCGTTTTGAATTTCACAGTCTCTGTGTCACTGATCAGATTGAACCCTGGGTCCTGTGTTTCACTTCTCCTGGTGGAACCTGTCACTGGCGGATTCTATTGCCTGTTTTTTCAATAATTTGGTCTGATCTCCTGAACCTGAGGCCACGGATCTACTGACGGGGGTTGTGGAAATGAGCTGCGCTGTAGAAGTAATCCATTAACGGAGCCACTCAGCGTCTGGTTACTGTGTTGTCCCGGTTTTCCCTCAGAGATCCGACCTAATCTGAGGCCGCGTTCCGACCAGAAGAAAGGCCTCGCCGGATGGTTTGAGTGTCTCTTCAATACGGCGACTGCTGCTGAATTCCCAAACATTTTGTGTGTGTTGTCTCCCTTTCGATGCCATAAGACCATCAGACACCGAAGCAGAATAAGGCCATCTGGCCCATCGAGTCTGCTCCGCTGTTCAATCATGGCTGATTTCTTTCTTTTCCTCCTCCTCAAACCATTTCCCGGCATTCCACCACCGTTATCTTGGTGCCATGTCCAATCAAGAACCTATCAATCTCTGCCTTAAATACACCCAACTACCCAGCCTCCACAGCTGCATGTGGCAACAAATTCCACAAATGCACCACGCTCTGGCAAAAGAAATTACTCCGCATCTCTGTTTTGAAATGCCGCCCCTCTATCCTGAGACAGTGCCCATTTGTCCGAGACTCTCCCAGCACGGGAAACATCTTTTCAACACCTTTTCCCTCTGGAAAGGCATTAATGAGATTCCCCCCCACCCCCACCCCCTCTGATCCCCGCATACCTTTCCGGCCCCGTCAACAGTTAAATCGGAGACTGGAACCGGGATGTGCAGAGATCGCTGTTGTTCGTGCCGCTCGCATTTAACCCCGACGATTACCGACACATCACCTCATCTGCAGATCAGAGACAGTGTGACCCGTGCGTGGTGTTGCATGAGCATCCGTTCACCCGCATCTAGTCTCTTGACTTCTGGTTAAAACCCGAACCTGTGTCCATTCCCTTAGAATGAGTTTATAATGCCCGGTGTCTGTTCTCTTCTCTCTCCATGCAGTGAATTTAGCGGCGATTGTGATCCTGTCCCGGGGAAAGTGCGGCCTCTCTAACTGCACCACTCGCTACCTGGTGGCCATGGCAGCGGGGGATCTGCTGACCGTAGTCATAGAGGTCCTTATGCGTCAAATCTTAGATTATTACTTTCCGTGGAATTTTCTGAGGATTACCCCTGCGTGCAGGGTTATCGAAGTACTGAGGTCCACAGCAACATACTGTTCTGTCTGGTTCACCGTCGCATTCACATTTGATCGGTTTGTCGCCATCTGCTGTCAGAAGCTGAAAGCAAAATATTGCACCGGGATAACTGCGGCTGTGGTTCTCACAACAGGCGTGCTGTCCTTTCTGAAAAACGTTCCCCGCTACTTCCTCTGGGAACCCAGACAGATAATCAACAAAGTGCCGTGGCGCTGTAGAGTGACAGCCAACACTTTCACTGACCTCGGGTGGGTAGTATACGATTGGCTCTGCATAGTTTTTAATCCGTTCATCCCTTTCGTTGTGATTCTGCTGTTCAACGCTCTGACGGTCAGGCACATTGTTGTGGCCAGTCGTGTCCGTAAGGGGCTGAGGGGTCAGAGCAAGGGGGAGAACAGCAGGGACCCGGAGATGGAGAGCCGGAGGAGGTCTGTGGTTTTACTCTTCACCCTCTCCGGCAGCTTCATCCTCCTGTGGATGATGCTGGTTGCAAATTTCATGTATTATGAGATCAAAGGATTACGATTCAATTTCAATGATTCTGAATGGATCTTTCATTACGTCGGAGCCTTGCTGAAGAATTTCAGCTGCTGCATGAACACATTTATTTACGCGGTCACTCAGTCGAAATTCAGGGAGCAGGTGATCAGCGCGGTGAAATATCCGTTCACCTCGGTGATTCAGTTCCATAATTAAGCCACGCACTGAGCGGAGTCTGGAGGCGGCAGCAGTATCTCCAGTCCGGGCCCAATATCCTCACATTCACCGCCTGATCTCCCTTGTGTTATTTCCTGGAGGACTTTGTGTGTGTATGCGAATGAGAGAGAGCAAAATATGGTTAAAGTACAAGAGTATCGAAAATATTAACGAGGATGTTGACAGGAGACGAGGGACTGTGCTATCGGAGGATTGGCCAGGCTGGTCCTTTCTTGCCCTACTGGAGTGATCTGTCGTGTTTCACAGCGGGGTTGGAGTTGATACGCCTTTTTATAGCTTTGCAATCGGTACATCGTGCACCGTGCGACTGCGGTGGCCATGGTCCGAATTCTGGGATGAGTGCACAGTTAATGTACGCTCGTAGGATTTTGTGAATAAAACGAGCCCGAGTTATTTTAAGTGTTTAACCAGAGCAGCTGCCCTTTGCTTCCATTACGAAGAAACCAAATGCAGTCGACCTAACTCTCTACACTTGATCAGGCCCCACCTTGGAAAGCGAACACAATTCAATGACGGAATTTGTGAATGATGTCGAACATTTCCTCTGACGAACAGGTTGTGTCATTTGCCCCACTTTACATTGCCCTACAAATGTTTCATGACAGTCGACCTTTTAGCGGCGGAGTCGACAATCGCGCTGATATTTGGGATCAGAGCACAGTCACTATCCAGTCTCCTCCTGACTCGAGTCCTCCCGTCCCAGCAACAAAAGTCATGAATCCTTACCGCGCCTGTCTGGGTTAATTACGTCTTTTCTGAGGCGGGCGACCAGATATTCACACGGTTCTCCAGCTGTGGTCTCACCAAACCAGAAAAGGACAGAACGGGAACAAGCCTTTCGGATCACTGCGTGTTCTGAACCAATTGAACTGGTGAGTTCCACATCCCTCCACTCTCCCCATATTCATGACTATATCCTCCATCACCTCTGCCTCCACCATCGCTACCGGTATTCATTCCAGACACTCATCACTATGAGAGTGAAAAGAAAGACTTGCAACGTACGTCCCATGAAAAATTATGGGTCAGGTTTGACATTACTGTGTTATGCAGGTTGATTTTTTTTACCGCAGTAGTCTAGGGAAAAGGTACAAAATGACACTAAATTAAAAACAAATAGGAAATAAGGAGAGTCTGAAGGGGCCGAGAAAAAGCCTTGGTGGACAGGATTAAGAAAACCCCAAGGCATTCCACAAGTATGTAAAGGGCAAGAGGATAAGACGTGAAAAAATAGGACCTATCATGTGTAACAGTGGGAAACTGTTTATAGAGCAAGAGGAAATAGCAGAGGTACTTAATGAATACTTTACTTCGATATTCACTATGGAAAAGGGTCTTGATGAATGCAGTGATACCTTGCAGCAGACTGAAAAGGTTGAGCATGTAGATATTAAGAAACAGGAGGTGCTGGAGCTATTGGAAAACATCAAGTCGGATAAGTCGCCTGGACCGGATGGGATGTACACCAGGCTACTGTGGGAGGTGAAGGAGGAGTTTTCTGAGCCCGTGGCGATGATCTTTGCATCATAGAAGGGGACGGGAGAGGCTCCGGGAATTGGAGGCTTGAGGACGTTGTTCATTTATTCAAGAAAGTGTCACGAGGGGGACGTCACGTGATGACGTAGGATCGAGACGCTGGAACCCAGCTCTTCCGTAAAAAAACAGTAAATTAATGTTTAAGTGAAGAAAAGTTAGTCAATACTTTCTAAAAGTTACTTATAAACTACTCCGGATCGTTTCAAGTTATGCCTCACAAACAGAAGATGAAGAAAACTACTACCTTGAAGACAAAAGTTGGAACAGAATCAAGGCCCACTTCTGCCAAAGACCCGCGGGCTCAGGTACGTTTCACCTCCGGCGATACAGAACAGGAAACGGCCGCAACATCCACCATTTCTAAAGAAAAAGACCAACAAGAACTGCGCAAACGTGAAGGAAGGAGCATGCGGAAACGAAAGCAACCAAAACTACAAATCCCAGTTACGATTGAAACCGAAAGTGAAAGTGAATGTGAGGGAGAGTCAGATTCTCTGAAAAAATCAGACGAAGATGGAGGTAAAAGTTTTTCTGGAAATATAGAAAAGACTTTGATGCAAATAATGCATAAATTAGACGCATTAAATGTAATCAAAAGAAAAATGATAAATATGGAGATTATGTTTGATAAAATGACAAAAAGACAGGAAAAATTGAAAAGAGAATTATAGATTTGGAAACTACAACGGAAGACATGGTTGAAAGAATGAACAAAATGGAAGATGATAATACTGCCTGGACATCAGAAAGAAAACAATTTATGGAAAAAAAATTTAAGCTTGTAAATTTTGGTAGACGAAACAATATTAAAATTATTGGACCTAAAGAAGATATAGAAGGAGAAGATCCAATAATTTTTTTTTCAAAAATGGATTACTGTAAAAATGGAAATGGAAGGAGAAACTCTAATTGAGATTGAAAGGGCTCATAGAGCCTTAAGGTCAAGACCTCGAGCTGATCAAAACCCACGATCAATTTTGATAAAATGCTTAAGATACCAAGATAAAGAAAAGATCCTGAAGGTGGCTGCCCAATGTGCCAAAAAGAGAAACGGGCCATTGATGATAGCAGGGAAGGCAGTTCTTTTTTATCCTGATATAAATTATAACTTTTTGAAGAGAAAGAAGGAATTTAACCCAGCGAAAAAAGTCTTATGGGAAAAGGGTTATAAACTTATAATGCGTCACCCAGCAACACTGATAATTTTTTTGGAGGAGGGAAAAAGAAGATTTTTTACCTTTTTTACCCATTATCGAGAAGCGGAGTAGTTCGCACAAAAACTTCCATCTACTCACTAATTACACATAGAGATTTCCAAGCGTAATGGATTAAAGATGAAGATAGAGATAGTGAATGGAAGTGATGGACATTTAAGGATGATACAGGGGAGAAAAGCAAAATTTCAGAAATACTAATTGAGAATAGTATTATTTTTCTTCTTATATATATATAATGCGGGGTAATGTTGTGCTCTTTTTTTTCACAACATTAGTAGGGGGGTATTTTGTTTTTTTCTTTATACTCTATTTTTCTTCTATCTTTCTGCCTGGATGATCGGTGGGGACACACATAGCAACATGAAGAATTTTAAAAAGATTTCCCAAGATACCACGAAAGTTGAAAGATTAGGTATTATTACAGATTGGAGTAACATAATTAAAAATAATGACTAATTTACTGAATTCTTTACGTTTTCATGTTAATGGGCTTAATGGACCGGTGAAAAGAAAAATAATTTTAACATACATTAAAAAAATGAAAACAGATATAGCTTTTTTACAAGAAACACATTTAACAGACATAGAACATCAGAAATTAAAAAGAGACTGGGTTGGAAATGTTATTGCAGCTTCATTTAATTCAAAGGCGAGAGAAGTTGCAATTTTGGTTAATAAAAATTTGCCAATTAAAATACAAAACGTATTTATTGATTCGGCGGGGAGATATGTAATTATACATTGTCAATTTTTTTCAGAACTATGGACTCTTATGAATATTTATGCACCAAATGAAAATGATGTAAAATTTATACAAGAGGTCTTTTTGAATTTGGCTAACGCACATGACAAAATATTAATAGGTGGAGATTTTAACTTTTGTCTAGATCCAGTTTTAGATAGATCAACAAAGGTTATCACAAAATCAAAAGTAGTAAAATTTACTCTATCATTGATGAAAGACTTAAATTTGATTGGTATATAGAGAAGAATTAATCCAAAAGAAAGAGATTATTCATTTTATTCAAATAGACATGAAACATATTCAAGGATAGATTTTTTCCTATTATCAACGAATATTCAAGATAGTGAAAAATATGGAATATAAAGCGAGAATGTTGTAAGATCATTCTCCTTTGATAATGACAATGATAATGATAGATTAAAAGGAATCAATTTATAGATGGAGATTTAATTCAATATTACTAAAATGTCAAGATTTTTGTGATTTTATGAAAAAGCAGATTCAGTTCTTTTTAGATACAAATTCACATTCAGTTGATGATAAATTTATATTGTGGGAAGCAATGAAGGCATATTTGAGAGGTCAGATAATATTATACATCTAAAATTAAGAAGGAATATATGGTAGAAATAGATCAATTGGAAAAAGAGATTACAAAATTAGAAAAAGAATCTCAAAGAAATATGACAGAAGAAACGAAGACAACTTATTAATAAGAAGTTACAATATAATACACTCCAGACATATCGAACAGAAAAAGCAATTATGAGAACTAAACAGAGATATTATGAACTTGGTGAAAGATCACATAAGGTCCTTGCATGACAGTTAAAAACAGACCAGACTTCTAAAACAATAAATGCAATTCGAACAAGAGTTAATGAAATTACTTATAAACCTTTAGAAATTAATGAAATTTAAAAAAAAAATTATTCTGAGTTGTCTAAATCAGAATCACAAAATGATAATGTCAAGATAGAAAGGTTTTTTTTATCACAAATAACACTTCCAAAATTAAATACGGAAGAACAGAAGGGATTAGATATGCCTTTTACATTGAAAGAAGTCGAAGAAGCACGAGGATCACTTCAAAGTAATACATCTCCAGGAGAAGATGGTTTTCCGCCTGATTCTTATAAAAAGTTTTAAGATTTATTAATTCCTCCTCTTATGGAGTTAATACATCAAGCGGAAAGAAGGCATAAACTTCCAGAATCTTTTTCGAAGCTATTTTAATAGTATTGCCAAAAAAAGATAGAGATCTTTTAAAGCCAGCATCATATAGACCTATTTCTTTATTAAACACTGATTATAAAATAATAGCAAAAATCTTATCTAACAGATTATCTAAATACTTACCAAAATTAGTACATATGGATCAAACAGGATTTATTAAAAATAGACAATCGGCAGATAATGTAACTCGGTTATTTAGTATAATTCATTTAGCGCAAAAGAGGGAGGACATGAGTGTGGCAGTAGCTTTAGATGCAGAAAAAGCATTTGATAGGTTGGAATGGGATTTTTTATTTAAGGTATTGGAAAAATATGGATTAGGAGTATCTTTTATAAAATGGATTAAAACCTTAAATACTAATCCCAAAGCTAAAGTAGTGACAAATGGTCAAATTTCAACACCATTTCAGTTAACAAGGTCAACTCGGCAAGGTTGTCCATTATCACCTGCTTTATTCGTGTTGGCGATAGAACCATTAGCTGAATTAATTAGAATGGACCCAGATATTAATGGTTTCAGAGTTAATCAGGAAGAATACAAGATTAACTTATTTGCTGATGATGTTCTGCTTTATTTAACAAACCCATTGCACTCGTTGCGTAAATTATCTTATAGATTAGAAGAATAAGGGAAAATATCAGGTTACAAAATAAATTGGGATAAAAGTGAAATTTTATCTCTTACTAAAGGAGATTATAGTCAATCTCGATTAATAACTCAATTTAGATGACCGGCAAATGGTATAAAATATTTAGGTATAAGAGTTGATAATGATATAAAGAACTTATATAAATTAAATTACTTACCATTATTGAAAAAAAATCAAGAAGATTTTGATAAATGGATGGTATTACCAATAACATTAGTAGGTAGAGTAAATGCCATAAAAATGAATATATTCCCTAGACTACAATACTTATTTCAATCACTACCAATACAACTACCCCAGAAGTCTTTTCAAGAATTAAATAAATATGTGAGGAAGTTTCTTTGGAAAGGTAAGATGTCAAGAATATCGTTGGAAAAATGGACATGGAAATTTGATCTAGGAGGGTTACAACTTCCAAATTTTAAGAATTATTATAAAGCAATTCAACTTAGATTTATTGCATCTTTTTTTTTGAGAAAGATAGACCGGCATAGATTAGAATAGAACTAGAAAAAGTAGGAGAAAATACACCAGAAGATTTTATATATAAATGGGAATCTAAATGGATACGGGAAAAGAAAGAATCTCCTATATTAAAACATTTGATTGACTTACGGAATAAGATAAATGTTGATGATGAGACAAAGAAATCTTTATTAGCAATGAGATCTTTAATTCAAAATAGACTTATTCCTTTTACAATGGATAATCATTAGGTATATAGGAGATTGTTTTGAAGGAGGTATATTAATGTCATTTGATCAATTAAAGAATAAATAAAGAATAAATGACACCGTGTCCATGTTGCCCCAGTGTTGGGAGCCAGGAATACTCCGGGAAGGTGTGACTGGGACATTTTTATGGCACCCTCTCAATGTTGTCCCACTGCTGGGGACAGGCAGCTCTCCAGGAAGGAGAGACAAGGAGACTTTCAGTGGCATCGTCTCCAGATTTGTTCCAGTCTTGGGGACGGGCATCACTCCGGGATGGTGTGACTAGGAGCGATTTCCAGAGACTGAATTTCAGTCATTGTGTTTCTGATCAGATTGAACCCCTGGTCCTGTGTTTCACTTCTCCCTGTGGAACCTGTCACAGTCTATTGCCTGTTTGTCAATAATTGGGTCTGATCCCCTGAACCTGAGTCACGGATCTACTGACGCGGGTTGTGGAAATGAGCTGCGCTGTAGAAGTAATCCATTAACGGAGCCACTCGGCATCTGGTTACTATGTTGTCCCGGCTTTCCCTCATCGGCCCGACCTCGCTCGGTGCACCCTTCGGCCCTGAAGAAAGGTCCCGGCCGGATACTTTGAGTGTCTGTTCAATATTGCGCAAACTGCTGAGTTCCAACGGCAATTTGTGTGCGTTTTCGCCCTGTGGATACTGTTTCGGCCCCGTCAGGTGCTGAGTTTCCAGAGGCAGGTACAATCCCTGGAAATCAGCGAAACCGGCCCCACCAGCCACTAGAATCGCGTTAAGTACCGATCGTTGTTGTTCGGGCTGCTCAGGTTTAACCCGGACAGTTACCGACAAATCGCTTTATCTCCACATTGAAGAAGGCAGGTCAGTGACAGTGTGACCCATGTTTGGTGTTGGATGAGTAGCAGTTCACCGCATCTGGTCTCCTGACCTCTGGTTGAAACCCGAACCTGTGTCCATTCCCGGAGAATTAGTTTAATAATGCCTGGTGTCTGTTCTCTTCTCTCCCCCTGCAGTGAATTTAGCGGCGATTGTGATCCTGTCCCGGGGAAAGTGCGGCCTCTCTACCTGCACCACTCGCTACCTGGTGTCCATGGCAGCGGGGGATCTGCTGACCGTAGTCATAGAGGTTCTTTTGCGTCTTGTCGTAAATCGTTACTTCCCGTGGAACTTTCTCCACGTTACCCCTGTGTGTAAGTCTATCGAGGTACTGAGAATGGCAGCCACAGGCTGCTCTGTCTGGTTTACCGTCACCTTCACCTTTGATCGATTTGTCGCCATCTGCTGTCAGAAGCTGAAAAGTAAATATTGCACCGGGAAAACTGCGGCTGTGGTTCTCACAACAACCGGCGTGCTGTCCTTTCTGATGATTGTTCCCCGCAACTTTCACTATGAAAGCAGACGTATAATCAACAATGTACCGTGGTTCTGTAAACTCGCGGCCAATATTTTCACTGACTTCGGGTGGGTAGTCTACGATTGGCTCGGCATATTTTTAAATCCGTTCATCCCTTTCGCTGTGATTCTGCTGCTCAACGCTCTGACGGTCAGGCACATTGTTGTGGTCAGTCGTGTCCGCAAGGGGCTGAGGGGTCAGAGCAAGGGGGAGAACAGCAGGGACCCGGAGTTGGAGAGCAGGAGGAGGTCTGTGGTTTCACTCTTCACCCTCTCCGGCAACTTCATCCTCCTGTGGATGACGTGGTTGTTAAATTTCATGTATTATGCGATCAAAGGAATACGATTCAGGTATTTCAACGATTCTGAATGGATATTTCACTACGTCGGAGCGTTGTTGAAGAATTTCAGCTGCTGCACGAACACATTTATTTACGTGGTCACTCAGTCGAAATTCAGGGAGCAGATGATCAGCGCGGTGAAATATCCGTTCACCTCGGTGATTCAGTTCATTACTCAAGCCGCGCACTGAGCAGAGCCTAGAGTCGGCAACAGCGTCTCCAGTCCGTGCTCCAGATCCTCACATTCACCGCCTGATCTCCCCTTGTGTTAATTCCAGGACGGTTGTCCCATGGACCGGCAGCTCCTGGACGTTAGTAGCAGCTGGGATGTGGACCAGAAGCGGATGGAGGAGCGTTCATCGTGATCGAGGGAGAGAGGGATGTGGTTGTGAGGGGGAGCCGTGAGACAGTGGCTGAGCGAGGTGGGGAAGCGAGTGCAGAGTTCGCATGTGCTTGGGGTGATTGGGAAAACGAGCGAGATTGTGTGTGTGTGTGTGTGTGTGTGTGTGTGTGTGTGTGTGTGTGTGTGTGTGTGTGTGTGTGTGTGTGTGTGTGTGTGTGTGTGTGTGTGTGTGTGTGTGTGTGTGTGATATACGGTGATGATGCCAGGAAGTGGGGTGGAAGAGCTGTGTTATAGAGTTTGGCCAGCCCGGGTACTTATTCTCCTT
This sequence comes from Hemitrygon akajei, assembly GCF_048418815.1. Classification (NCBI taxonomy): domain Eukaryota; kingdom Metazoa; phylum Chordata; class Chondrichthyes; order Myliobatiformes; family Dasyatidae; genus Hemitrygon; species Hemitrygon akajei. Next base: position 8,010,926 of record NW_027331931.1, read on the forward strand.
ATTCACGAGTGAACTGCTTTGATTGTAATTTCTACCCACCGTCAATGAGCGGCTTGAGGTGGGAAAGGTGCACAAATCACATGCATTTTCATAGTTTTGCAGTCGGGACTTAGTGCACCGTGTGATTGTTGTGGTGTGTCTGGATTCTGGGATGACTGCGCATTCAACGCAGGCTCGTAGGATTTGGGAGTAAAATATGTCCGTGACTTTTCGAACTGGTAATTTCATGCCGAGCTGAACCAGTCCCGTTTGCCCACACAAGGTCCACATCCCCACTTTTTCCTTATACTCCTGTGGATTCCAATATCAGCCATCGCCTCTGTCTCCACCTTCGCCCCTGAAATTCTTTCCAGATACTCACCACTATGAGTGTGAAAAAAGGACTAGCAACGCATATCTCATAAATACGTTATGGGTCACGTTTAACATTATTGTGTTATATTGGTTGTTCTTTTTTTCCCGCATCATTCTCGAGAAAAGATACAAAACGACACTAAATTAAAAGTAAATAGATAAAATATGAGAAAACAACTGCCTGCGTTTGACCCATATTCCTTGGGACAGGAATTGGCTCGAATTGACCCCCGTCGTTTTGCACATGCGTTGAAGGGGCTTTTTCCCCGCCGTCGGTATGTTTGACCAGACTTTCAGTATCCTGCAAGCATACAAAACCATCAGGATATACTAAACGCCTTTTAACTTTGTGCAAGCATGTGGTCGTTAAGGATGTCGCATCTGGTCTGTTAAAGAGCATTAACCGGGATATGCTTCCAGCGCGTTGACGGGATTTACTGCGCATTATTCTGAGGGAGGAGATGGGTAAAATGCGGGTTTGACCAATGCATTTCGGTTCTCCCTACCCACAAGCAAGATTCCAGAAAGCCAATGATAAATGTTATTGTTAATTTAGAAGGGGAATGGGTTCACTTAAAGCACATAGAGCAACCTCACGTCAGGGGTAGATGCGATACTCGGCTGGATTATTAAGGAGAGCTTGTAGAGTTTTCGAACAGCACGCACACAAAATGACCCCGGGGAATTATAGGCAGGGAAGTTTGACGTCGGGAGTAGTTAAATTGTTGTAAGGAGTACCAAGGGATAGAATCTAGATGTAGTTATATAGGCAAGGACTTATTAGAGAGAGTCAACACGGCTTTGTGCGTGGAATGTTATGTTTAACAAACCTATTAGAGTTTTTCGAGGAGGTTACAAAGGAAAGTGGATGAAGGGAGCAGTGGATGTTGTCTACATGGACTTCAGTAAGGCCTTTGACAAGGTCCCGCCTGGGAGGTTAGGGAGATTCAGTCACGAGGTATACTTGGTGAGGTTGTAAATTGGATTAGACATTGGCTCAATGCCTAGAGAGTGGTAGTGGAGGATTGCTTCTCTGACTGGAGACCTGTGACTAGTGGTGTGCCACAGGGATCAGTGCTGGGTCCATTTTTATTTGTCATCTATCTCAATGATCTGGATGATAATGTGGTACATTGTATCAGCAAAGTTGCTGACGAAACAAAGATTGGAGGTGTAGTGGACAGTGCGGAAGGTTTTCAATGCTTGCAGAGAGATCTGGACCAAATGGAAAAGTGGGCTGAAAAATGTCAATTGGAGCTTAATACAGACAAGTGTGAGGTATTGCACTTTGGAAGGAAAAACCAAGGTAGAACATACAAGGTAAATGGTAGGGCACTGAGGAGTCCAGTAGAACAGAGGGATCTAAGAATACAGATACAAAATTCCCTAAAAGTGTCGTCACAAGTAGACAGTGTAGTAAAGAGAGCTTTTGGTACATTGTTCTTTATAAATCAAAGTATTGAGTATAAGAGTTGGAATGTTATGGTGAGGTTGTATAAGACATTGGTGAGGCCGAATGTGGAGTATTGTGTGCAGTTTTGGTCAGCAAATTACAGGAAGGATATTAATAAGGTTGAAAGAGTGCAGAGAGGGTTTGCAAGGATGTTGCCGGGACTTGAGATACTGGGTTTCAGAGAAAGGTTGAATAGGTTAGGACTTTATTCCCTGGAGCGTAGAAGAATGAGGGGAGACTTGATAGAGGTATATAAATTTATGATAGGTAGAGAGAGAGTGAATGCAAGCAGGCTCTTTCCACTGAGGCTAGGGGAGAAATAAAACCAGAGGACATGGGTTAAGGGTGAAGGGGGAAAAGATTATAGGGATCATGGGGTAGCAGAATGTCTTCTTCACGCAGAGAACTGTGGGTGTGTGGAATGAACTGCAAGATGAAGTTATAAATGCGGGCTCAATTTTAACATTTAAGAAAAACTTGGTACATGGATGAAAGGTGAATGGAGGGATATGGTCCAGGTGCAGGTCAGTGGGACTAGGCAGAAAAATGTTTCTGCACAGCCTAGAAGATCCAAAAGTCCTGTTTCTGTGCTGTAATGTTCTGTGGCTCTGTGGTCCTTGGCCCTTCCATTCTATGCCGACCTGCTTTCCAGCCTCGTCCTCACGGCGTGCACGGGTCATTAGTCTTCCAGACCACTTCCCATCCGTGCATCGACCGAGACAGGATCAAGACGATGAGAGAAAGGAAGAGCCGTTCGGAGAGAAATATCAACCCCACACCGCACAGAAAGGAACAGCATCCCGATCGCAATACCCCAAACCCCCTGCCCCGCCCAAAACCCCACTCCCCTCATAAACCAAAAAGGAAACAAATGGTGGAAAAACACGTAACCTCGAAAAACACGAAACCATTAGTGTGAGATGCGCACACTCCATAAACGTCATTATTTTCAATACATCACGCAGAAACACGGGGACATCTTCCTTCGTCAATGAAAAGTGAGACACCACACGATAAGGGGAGAGAAAGAGGGAGGCTGGGAGAAACAGAGTAATAGACAGGGAGCGAGGACAGAGATAGGAAGTGAGGCAGATGACTTCGGAGGAGATCGGAACAGAGGAAAAAGTGAAAGAGAATCAGCCGATCAGATCCCGGGACAGCAAAGAGGACCCGGCAGATTAACGACACTGATCCGCTCAACTGTAAACCATACCCTCCACATTAGGTAATGCGGGAGAGGTGAGTTGGTGGGAAGAGTGGCCACTGCATTCTAACCCCACCCTGAGACCTGCGATGGGGAGTCGGTTGGTTAGTGAGCATTTGCCGATGCACAGGAAGATCCAGTAAATACACATCACGGTGATATTGAACCACCTGGGTGACTGGGATGTCTAGTCAATAGCCCGTCGTGTCTCCCCCCACCGCCGTGTTACAGCCGACTGATTGTCGGTGTGGTGTAGTAGGGGGTGTGCGCACACCGGGGTAATGGTGCTGGGGCGTTGAGGGAGATCTGTGCAGCTGTAGGAATGATCTTGGTAGCTGAAGCAGAGCGAGGTGGAGAGATTGCGTTGTCCACAGTCCCTCCGCCGCCCACGGAGGAGGGGAACCTGAGGTTCGTTCCTCCCGTAGTTTCCTTGACGTCTGAAGAGGGGCGGCTCTTCACAACGCTGAGAAAGCGGTTTAAGGTGGAGCTAGTTTAGCGCCTGTCCGGTATCGAACTGTGGGTGCGAGTCGGTGAGAGGTTGCCATTACATCGCCCCTCCCCTCATCATCCATCCACCTGTACTGCAATCCCCATCTCCGTTGCACTCCCTTCCCAATGACTCACTCGGACTCTGAGAACTCCGCTCTCCAGGAAAAAGTTCCGCGCCTCCGTCACCTCTAGACATGCTAGGCACCTCAGCGTGTCAGTCGCTCCTTCCCTACCCAGCACAGCTCCCCTGTATCCCATACCATTTCAGCAACCGCTCCCTCACGGATACCCCCCCCCCCCATCTCCGCTCCCCTCTCTGAACACTTTAGCCAGCTCTTCACTCCGTTAGTTACCGACAGCCCTCTCCGTCTACCTCACCCTTCCCTCCCCTACAGCCTATCTCGCCTCCGTTACTCACTCCCTCCTCAATACCCCAGCAGAACTTCGTCTCCCAGTCTCTTCCCGAATTCGTGACTCCCTCTCTGCCCATCCGTTCCTTCTCCTGCACCCCACACGGTCTTCGTCACTCCTCCCTCCCCTACACACCTCCGGGGATCCATCTCCGCGACCTTCACCTACAACACTCCCCGTCTCCTTCAGTTCCTCCCCCGCCCGCACCTCTCACAAATTTGTGACGCTCCCTTGCTCTGAAGTTACGTTGATCAGTCTACCTGGAGCCAATCACTTCCCACTGACGAAGATTTACCGCAGTGAAGAAGGACAGTTTCGCATCGAAGTTCTTCTCCACTGTCCGCTTCATTTAATCCGGGCAGGAACAGCAACAGGGCAAATGTCTGAGAGATCCTCCGAACCGAGTGGAGTTTTTGAATCGCCTGTACGATCCGGCATGTTTGCGGTGTGAACGGAAATATCGAGGGTGGAGACGGTTGCGGGCCAAATCGACGCGGCCGTACCCGGAACCGAGAGCGGGGAATGAGCCGATGTTTGGCCGTAGCCGGAGAGGACATGGAGGCGTTTCGTGAGTCGATGCGGCAGAACCGAGGCGAGCAGAACTGAAATAGAGTGGAGGCGGCGGGGACCGGGCCTAGACCGAAGAGCGAGAAGAGAACCGATATCGTGTCAACTGGCGGGGAAGAATTAGAAAGGACATTGACAGGCCGAATCGCGGGGCCGTGGACAGGCTGGAGAGCTGGAGGGTGTCGGAGATCGTGGAACGGCCCGTGGTCCAAGCGCCGAGCGCGATGGAAGTGGTCCGGATTTACCGGAGCGTGGAGAGGGAGCGGTCGGTTCAGCTCGCTACTCCACGGGCTTAACCCGTCTCCGCGCTGAACTCAGGCTTCAAACGCCACTGGAGAAGGACAACGATGAAGCGCACCACCAACTCCAATCGTCAGACCTTCTCTCCTCTTTCCCTATCTGCCCCATCAGTCTTCCAACCCACAACACTCCCCTAGCCAGATTCTCCTCCCTCCACAACTCTCTCCTCTGCTCTCCACCCGCCGAATTCCCCTCGATCTTCCTTCTCTCTCCACCTCTTCCCACCTCTCGCACTGTCTCTACACCTTCTCTACACCGGTCCTTCTCAAAACCTTTCCCCCTCCACCCCATGCACTCTCCCTATTCCCCATGTGCTGCCGATCGCTTTCGTCCTGTTTCTCTTGTTTTGCTCCTCCCTTACTCTCCCATATCTCTTCCTCTCTCTCTCTCTCTCTCTCTCTCTCTCTCTCTCTCTCTCTCTCTCTCTCTCTCTCTCTCTCTCTCTCTCTCTCTCTCTCTCATGCTCTCTCGATGTCCCCGGATCGTTGGGATTTTATCTAGGGAAGATTTAGGGAAGGTACGAACTGCACAGAAAGGACACTTTACACCTGGACCAAAAACGGCGGCTGTTCGAGGGGGTTTGAACTAATTTGTCCGAGGGAATTGAACCGGGAAGATCGGGCTGAGGACGGAGTATTTGGTTTAAAAACAGACGCCATGCGTTGTGATCGTATCAGCAAGAAGATTTCAAAAGGTAGGCAGCTTGCGACAAACAGTTTGGTATTGGATCTGAAGAGAGACAACTTGTAGAATACCTGCGAGAAGGTATTTCAGAGCAGCTCCTGTTTGACCCACAGGGGGTTCGGTTAATCCGGATTGGGTGCGCGTACTGAACCGGATTTGATTCGGGAGCTTACAGTGGAGGAACTCTTTGCAGACAGTGATCAAAATCCTAGAATTGACAATGAATGCTGGCTTAGCTGGCGACGCTGACATCCCGTAAATGAATTTTAAAAATAATACCACAGAATGCACCCCGCAATTTGAGAGTGAAAAGGGAAATTCAGATCTCTCAGTATTACAGTGGAGTAAAGGGAATCACACGGGCATGAGAGAGGAGCAGGGCAAAGCTGATTGGAAGGGGACATTCGCAGGAACCAAATGTCTGGAGTTTCTGGGAGCAATTCCGAAAATCCACACGTCCCGAATAAGAAGAAGGATTGACGACGAAACCATGGCTGACAGGGAAGTCAAAGCCAACATTAAATCAAATGAAAGGACATATAACAGAACAAAAAATGGGGGGAACTTAGACGATTGTAAAACTTTAAGAAAATAATCACCAGAACGTGACTAAAAAAGGCATGAGGAAATATGAAATAGGAAGGAAAGCTAGCAAAAATATCAAAGATTTTCCAGATAAATGTACTGCCGTAGTTAAGATTTCCGCGAGCGCTGTAGAAGATTTCATTTTGTAGCTTTCTGTGGAAGCGGCGTGCTCTGTTGGTAGTGTTTAAGTTTCAGTTAAAGATAAGTGTCGGTGATGATCAACCAATGTGTCATCCATTCAGGATGGTGGAATGGGAGAAGGTTCGAGAGAAAGCTGGGCGGAGAGCAATTTGTGAGGGACACTGCTGGGTTTTGGGGTCTTTTGGCGGGAGCTGAGGAGAGGGGAATATCAGGGGAGACGGCCATAGGGTTCGAACCGGCGGCAAGGCGCGATCCAAAGGAGGCCCAGATGGGAAGTTTTACCGGTGACGGTGATGTGACTCGGCGGCATGAATGAAGGACACACCAGGCTTTTGGAAGATATGAGCTCCGACGCTGTGTGCATTTAGCCTGGTTTAATTGTTAATGGGCCCTTTGAATTTTCTTGATCATTTTACTGATCACACTGAACTAGAAAGTAGATTCAATGGAGGATGTGGATAGTCTGCACAGTGATATGAACAGGTTCGGAGACATGGCAAAGGTAATTCGGATCTATTACAACGTTGGGAATGCGAGATTATCCACTTTGGAGGGGAAAACACAATTAATTATATAAACAGTGCAGGATTGCAGTGCGATTTTGCGCGGAGTGACTTGTCTGTGCTTCTGCATGAGTCTCAAAAGGTGCAATTGTTTATGAGAAGGCAAATGGAAGTTCGGCCTTCGTGGCTGGAGGGATTGAATTCAGGACATGGGGATTTTGCTGCATATTTTCAGGGTAGTGCCGACGCAGCAGCCGGAGTACCGTATGCAGTTGTGCCCTCCCTACTTGAGGAAAGATTGTATACAGGACGGGCCCTTCGGCCCACCATGTGCTGACAACTTCTCAACCCAGTTTTCCATCCTATCAATGTTCCGCTCTAACCTTTGACAGCCCTCCAGACTATCCACAACACGCCCTGTCTTTGTGTCATCCGCTTCCTCATCCAGGTCATGTATAAAATCACTAAGAGAAGGAGTCCCACAACAGATCCCTGAGGCTCTCCACTGCAAACCAACCTCCATGTTCAATATGAACTGTCTACAACCCTGTGTGTCTTTGTCTTCTGTGGGCAAGGCATTTCTGGATCCACAAAGCCTTGGATCCCATGCCACCGTATTTCTCAATAAGCCTTACATGGTGTACTTTATCAAATGCCTTGCGGAAATACATGTATACTACATCTAGTGATCTACTTTCATCAATGTCCTGAGTCATATCATCAAAAAAAAAGATTCATTCAAGCTCGCAAGGCACGACCTGCCGTTGACAAAGCCATGCTGACGTCCTAAATATATTATGCCTCTCCAACTGTTCATAAATCCTGCCTCTCAGGAACTTCTCCGTCAGCTTAGCAACCACTGAAATACGACTCTACTGGCCTATAATTTCCTGGGCTACCACTAATCCCTTTCGTGAATACTGAAACAACTTCCGCAACTCTACAATTCTCTGGAACCTCTCCCATCGCCATTGATGATGCAAAGATCCTTACCAGAGGCACAAGCAATCTTTTTCCTCGACTCCCATATTAGCCTGGGATACATCTCGTCCGGTCCCACAAACTTATCCAGCTTTATGCTTTCTAAAACTCCAGAACATCCTCTTTCTTCATGTGGATATGCTCAAGATTTTTAATCCGCTGTAAGTCATCCCTACAATCGCCAAGATCCTTTTCCAGTACCTCAGCTATATTCTCCCGTTCCATACACAGTCCTCTGCACTGTCACATTGGATTGGTCCTATTCTCTCACGTCTTATCCTCTTGATCTTCACATACTTGTGGAATCCCTTGAAGGTTTTCTTTGATCCTGCTCGCCACGGCCTTCTCATGGCCCCTTCCGGCTCTACTAATTTCATTCTTAAACTCCTTCCTCCGTGACATAATCTTAATGATTATTATTATGTAGGTTTTCGAATCATTCTGAAGCTTTCTTTTATTCTTGACAAGGTTTTTATCTGCCTTGGTTCACCACTGTTCCTGTACCCTACCATCCTTTCGCTTTCTCATTGAAACTTACTTAAGTAGCAGTCCCCTAACCAACTGCACACCATTGATCCCTGCTGCTCCAGAGAGATGCCAATCAGTAATTGGAAAGTTAAAATCTCTCACGAAATCTGCCCTGTTATTATTACAACTTTGCAGAATCTGTCTCCCTACCTGCTCCTCGATGTCCTCGTTACATAGGAGTTATGAACTGGGACCTTCTTCGTGCAAGGGCTTCAGATAGGGCTGAATTTGTTCAGTGTATGCTGGAGAGTTCATTGAATCAATATCTGGGCTGTCCAACTGGACCTGGTATTGGGTAATTAGCCTGGCCAGGGGACTAACCTTTCAGTGGGGAGCAGAAAGGGAACAGTGATCAAATCTCATTAACTCTCACGACAGCTACAGGTAAGGTTTGGTATGGTGCTTCCGGGGGGTTTTAAATTGGAGAAGTACGCATTAGGCAAGAACTGAGAAGAGTTTTTTTGGGAAGACCTTTTCTCGGGCAACTCCACATCAGACAGGCGGAGAGTGTTGGAAGATCAATAGCATAGAGTACAGGAATGGTGTGTCCCCGTTAGCATGAAAGACGGGGTTGCAAAATAATACAACCTTGGATGTCCAGAGAGATGATGAATGCAGGGGGGAGCATGTAATGTCCTTGGCAAGTAGGATTCAGGAGAATCCCAAGGCTTTTCATACTGACATCAAGAGCAACAGGATATCACGGGAGAGGGTGGGACCACTCACGGATAATGGGGGAGCATTTGCTTGTCTGCGGAGAATGTGCGTCAGGCAATTAATGAGTACTTTGCTTCTGTATGTATCAAAGAAAAGGACATGGAGCCTCAGAAGATCAGCACTGAGTGTTTAAATACGTTTCGGTGTTTAGAGATCAAACACGAGGAAGTGTTGTACCTCCTAATGAGTACTAAGGTGGAGGACTCCAGGGCCCGACGGGATGTACACCAGGTTTGGTGGAGCTGTGGATAGTGTAGCTGACTGGCAGAGAATACAGCGCGATAGGGATCAGAGGCAGATTTGGACAGAGAAATGGCAATTGGAGTTTAACCCATATAAATGTGAGTCTTTTTCACCTGGGTGGGGTAAGTCCAAGGAGACAGTGTACTGTTAAAGGCAAAATCCGTGTTGCGGAGTAGAGGGAACTTGAGATGCAAGTTCATAGCGGCTAGAATTTGGTGACACATGCCGATAAAGAAATTAAGAAACCTTATTGAATGGTTGTTTCGATTAGCCGGGGCATTCAGTTGAAAAGTCCGGAGGCTACGTTGCAACTTTATAAAACCGTGCTCAGCCCATATCTGGAGTATTGCAAACAGTTCAAACGTTGCAACTTTATCAAATCCTGCTCAGCCCACATATGGAGTATTACATACAGTTCCGCACGCCCCGGCATAGAAAGATGTTCAGGCTTTGACGGGGGTGCAGAAGAGGTTTACCAGGGTGGTGTCTGGTTTACAGTGGATGTGCTATCATGAGAGGCTGGGTAAATGTGGGCTGTTTTCGCTGGAGCAGCGGGGGCTGAGGGGGAGATCTAATAGAAGCTTATAACATTATGAGACGCGTAGATGGAGCAGACAGGGAGTGTCTGTTCCACGGTGCTGAAATGTCTGATACCAGAGGGCAGGCATTGAAAGGGAGAGGGCATTGGATCGAATGTAACGTGAGAGGCACGTACCTTTACTCAGAGAGTGGTGGATGCCTGGAATGCGCTGCTCAGTATGGTCGTAGAGGCAAATACATGAGAGGCTTTCAACAGACGTTTGGGTTGACACATGGACATTAGGAAGACGGAAGGATATCGACATTGTGTCAGAAGGACACAATACCTGGTGCTAGGGTTTATTGGATTTGATTTTTTGTGGGCCGAATGGCCTGTCTCTGTACTATTCTGATTTATGTCCTATGTTCTACGTTCAGAACTCAACGCAACACCCCAAGTTTGGTGTAACAACACTTTGCAGACCTGTAACATTACGTCACCGAAAATATACTGTCGTTGGAGATGGTGAGGAGGAATTGATTGTGGAGAGGACGGGATTAAGTCTTTGAGTCTCCGGGGAGTAAACTGACTGTACTTCAGAAGAAAGAGGGGAAATCGTACAGATGCATATCTGACAAAAAGTGGATTTATTGGGAAAACTGATTTATTTGGCAAACTGATATCTCAATGCGAAATAATCAAATTCGAATTACGGGTCGTTTCTCAAAGTTAAATATTGCAAAAAGTCTGCCATTTGCCTATTGTTTGTCGAGACTGAGTAGGGAAATATTGATAAATAAAGCAAAAGGGATAATGGTTGAAAATAACTTCGAGAGCCATTAGTATTCCTCTAATATCTCAAGGAAGAGTGTTGTTTAAGCAGAAATTCAGATAATGCCGAAAACACTACGTAAGGAGTAGCTAAGGAATTTGGGGGTGGAAGTGCGGGTTTAGGGGAGTTGGAGCTAAGATGGAGCCAAATGGTTGCCCCTTCAAGCTCGTCCGCGGAAACAGCTTTACTTCATCTCTTTCGTGTTTTTTCAAGGTGGAAGGTGTCCTGTTAAAGTCCAGGATCTGCAGCTGCGCTCAAACTGTAATTTCCCGTTTGGGTTTCCTGCTCCCGGAGCTCACTGACCGGCCGATTTCCGACATAACAAGGACCGTCCCGGACGACGCGACACCGGGAAGCGGCCCTGCGCTGCCCTGTAGACGACCAATTCCATGTCGGTGTCGCCAGCCGAGGCTCCGGGGTAGAAGGAACATCAAAGTTTCGGCAAGGCAGTTGCAGCTGACGGACGAGCGATTGCAGTCGCAGATGCTGGTACAGAGACTCATGATCTGTAGTTTTCCGATCAGGACGGTGGGAATGATGCTGCTGTACGCTGAGCCATAACCAATATAAAGCATCCTGACGTAGGTATTTGTACTCTCCAGGTGACCCAAAGCTGCAAGGAGATTCACCGGGATCGCTTCTGCTACAGATCTATGATTGCGTAGGCAAATTGCAGAAGGTCCAGGTCCTTACTGAGACTGGAGGTGATTATCGACATGACCTACATCTCAAAGCGTTTCATCACCGTAGACGTGAGTGCTCTGGACAATATTCGTTAAGGCAGCTTTCACTGATCTTGCTGGGCACTGGTATTGTTCCTGCCCTTTCGAAGCAGGTGCGAATTGCCAACCGTAGCAATGCCATTGAAAATGTCTCTCAATACCCCTGCCAGTTGGATGGCAGAGATTTTAGAGCCTTACCAGGTACTCCATAGGGGACTGCCGCCTTGCAGGGTTCACCCTCTTGATGGACAACCTGACGTCGGCCTCCAACGCAGAGGTCACAAGGTCACCGGATGCTGCAGGATCCTCAGAGCTGAAACTTTATTCTTCCTTTCTAATCGAGCATAAACGGGGTTGAGCTCGACTGGAAGCGAAACAATACTGTCCTTCATGATGTTGGGTTTTGCTTTGTCGGAAGTCATAGCTGCAAACCCTGCCAGAGTTGACGTGTACCCGACGTCGCCTCTAAGCACTTTCGGAACTGTTTCTTAGCTCTGGAAATAGTCCTCTGCAAGTCATACCAGGTTTTCCCGTACAGGCCTGGTTCACCGGAGTTAAATGCCACAGATCTGGCCCTACGAACCTCATTGTTCGTCCGCAGGTTTGTGATTGAGAATGTACAGAGAGATTTCATAGGCAAACACTCATCCCCGCAGGGTTTAATGTAGTCGGTGACAACAGCGGCATCCTGGTGGCGCGTCAGTGTTGATTGACAGCGAGCGGAGATGTTATTTCCAATCCGCACAGATGGTGGACTCCAGAGTCGAAGGTGAATCCCTGAATACAGTCCAGTCCTGTAAAAGCTCCAGTGACTCCCTTGTCCATATTGTCCTCCACCTCACTACTGGACTGGGATTAGAAGACAAACTGATAGAAATAACAGGACATTCAGAACATAACAGGTTATAGAGCGAGTTTCCAAGATAGTATGGCCCCCAGGTAGAAGGGTCGGTGAAATTTCGGATAATGGCCTTAGCATTGTTAATGTGGGTGTTGGGGGGTGGGAGGAAAGCAGCCAAGGTTGTGAACCGCAGCCTTATCAAATACATGTACAAGACGAATAACGATATCCTGCAAAGTGAGTTCCGGTATTTAGGTGATGTTAAAGGGCCGGACCACAAGGTTGGTGGTATCGAGATTGCTACCCGTACCACATGTCACTGACGCTTGAAATATGAACATGACACAGTTCTGCACGTGGAGAAGAAGACAGGATGCAGAATTTGGATCTTCCACTGAAGGCAGGACGTTCACAACGGGAACAGATTGCATTCCAACTGCACGGGAACCAATTTCGTTGTGTCGAGGTTTCCTGGTACTGCTCCGAGACGTTCAAAATGAAGTTGTTAAAATATGAAATGAGTGTGACAGGTCATCTAGTGAAGTAGTTGTGGGGAATGTAGACATTATGTCTGCATTAAAAGACATGATTGAAAGGTTGGTCATGGTGGGACTAATAACCTGAACTGCGTCTATTTCAATACAATGAGTGATTTAGGGAAGGATCAACACGTGGGATTATGCGATTATAGCCATTTGTAACAATTGCATGCGGGGTGGCAGCGCCGGAAGCTCAATGTTCCGCGGTTCAGTTGTTTCATAAACGATAGAAAGGTGAGGTGGTTATTAAAGAGGAAAGAGTGGCATTACTGGTCATGGAAGATGTCACAACAGAGCTCGGGCAGGCCCGACTGGAGGACTCCTCCAATGAGTCTGCATGAGTACAACGGAATTAAACCAAACCGATGATCACGTCATTGACTACATTGAAGAGTGGCGGAATTGAGAGGAGCAAACTTGCAGAAACGTCAGAAAAAATAAAGGTTGTGTTCGTAGTTCAGTTTAACATTCAACACATTGACTGGGACTTTGATTCTGTAAAGAAATGGATGGGATAGAATTTGCCAAATCTGTTCAAATGAATGCTGGGTAAGTGGGAGACCTTCAGAAGCGGTATTGAGTGCACACTGCTCCTATATTCCTGTTAGAACAAAATCTAAATTCCACCATTCTTACAGCAGCTTGCTCTTCAAGGGGTATTTTAATTTTGTTAGGCAGACGGGCTGTATAACAAACGTGAGGAATAACCACCATTTCAGAGAACACAAGAGAGAAATCAGCAGGTTTAGAATCTGCCCTCATTTTGCCCTAGAAGAAAACCTGAAGGGGACTTAGGAAGACAGATAAATAGACAGAGAGATAGATAGAAAGTAAGATAGATAGGTAGACAGACAGACAGATAGATAGACAGATAAATAGTATATAGACAGATAGACGGATAAGTTTGTTTTGAATCAAATTAGGGAGGCTAATGTCCAGATCCTTGAAAGGTTGACCACGCGAACCTTGTGGGAGGCAAGTCTATTAATTTTTGGGGTCTCGGCTGAGATATTTAAAAGATCCTTAATCGCGGGTAAGAGGCCAGGTGACTAGAGAACAGGTATTGTCCTTTTATTCCTGCTCGCGAAGGGCTCGCAAATTACAGGCCGGTGAGTCTGAAGCCGGTAGTGGGTAAACTATTTTAAGGTACTCGAAGGGACAGTATATATACGGTAAGTATTTCGATAGACATGGCATTATTGTTGAAATTCAACGTGGCTTTGTGAGTGGTACGTCATCTCTAAGCAATCTTACAAACTTTTTTTTCTAGGAGTTACTTGAAAATCTGATGAAGACGTGTCAGTGGATCTCGTTGACTTGGACATCAACAAAGATTTTGACAAAGCCCACATGGGAGGTTAGTGCAGACCGTTCAGTCCCTTTCTTTCAGTGGGATGTGGTGAACCGGATTCAACATGACTACGGTAGAAGCCAGAGAGTGAAGTTATATGGTCGCCACTCTGAATGGAGGCCTGATAATAGTGGAGTGCCGCAGTGATCACCGCTGGCTCTGTTGTTAATGCGGACGTGTGGGATGTTGCACACTGGGAGGACTGACCAGCGTGGGACGTACACATGGAATAGTACGGCACTGAGTAGTGCAGTGAACAAAGGGGTCTGTGAGTACAGATCCATTATTCATTGATAGTGGTGTCTGAGGGAGATTGGGTCGTAAAGCGGGTTTTGGGCAGTTAGGCATTGACAAATCAGACTACTTAGCTGAGGATGTAATTCTGAAGTTGGATTGTACGTTGGTGAGACTCACTTTGGAGTATTGTGTGGAGTTCTGATCAACTACCTGCACAAAGAAATCACTGAGAGTGAACACATACAGAGAAAGTTTACAAGGCCTTTGTTGAAGCTTGAAGACCTGATTTATAGGGAATGCTTGAATAGGTTCGGACATTGATTTTGTTTTCCTGATCCTGAGCACAGGAGAATGTGGGGAGATTGCACAGAGGCATACAAATTATGAGGGGTAAATGGAATCAGGCTTTTGTCACTATTTGGGTGAGACTAAAACTGCCGTTCATAGGTTAGGGATGAAAAGTAAAATATTTAAGGGAAATTGATGGGGAGCTCTATTTCACGAGTGGGGAGACTGTCCAACTAGTTGCCAGCGAAAGTGGTGGACATGGGCTTGAAGTAACATTTAAGACAAATTTGGGCAAGTCCGTGAATGTAACGGTACGGAAGTCGAGGCAGAGTTTGACACGGACTGGATGGGTCCAGTTTTTTGTGCTGTGGTACACTATTTCACTGGCTCCTCTGAAATACATTGAATGAACATCGAACCCATTGTTTGTCATGCACCGCCAAGAGTTCAGTGTGTTACCCAATGTCACAATGAGTAAAAAGAGACCGAAACAAACACTGGTTGTTTGTTCACTGTCCTGTAGCTAATGTAGCTAAGGGGGCATTAATTGGCTTAAGGGACATTCCTCCAGGTGTATAAGGGCTCACCGAACCACCGCATCTGGGCAAGTAGGCACTTTTCGTAAAATGATCGACGCTTCTGGCAGAAAATGGGATACCCAGCAATTTATTATATCGTCTCAATTTACTATCCCGTACTGGCAGCCGTTGGTATTCCAGGTAAGGTCACGGAAATGCCGAGATCTGCGACATACTGTAGTCTTTAAATTATGCGCTGCAATTTAGAGCGGTCGTGTTTCGCTGTTCAAGTCTTTTCATATAAAATCACTCAGGAAATAATGAAAAAAGAAACAGTTTTCCTCGATTTGTTTAAAAATGTGAGTTCCGTGACTTCGACGACTTTACTGTTTTTTTTTTGTTTGTTTTAATGTACTGTATCATAACCTTACACATTTTTGTTTTGAATGTAATGAATTTGCCGCTGATATTAAATCTGAGTCTGGTTCAGATTCTAATACAAAGTGATTGTGTTTGATTCATGATGTCCTCTATCTGGAGTAGTTATGGTGACTGTCCTGTGTATTCAGCCAAATGGTATGTGCTGTCCTGGCTGTCAGTCCATTGGAAACTGATATCTGAAGGGTTAACGAAATTTTATAAGGTATCCAGGAGAAAAGTGAAATTAATCCAGAGGGAAAAGTGTTCTATGGAAATACCTCGAATTTAGGATTAACGAGAACCCAGTTTATTCTAGAGGGGTAGAGCTATGCAGCACTAAAAAGAGTTATTTCATCCAACGATTCCATGTCAAATAAGATGCTGCGTGATGTTTCAGCGTTCGCCTCACAACCTTTCAAACGCTTCATAACCATTCACCCGTCCAACTGCCTTTTCTTATTGGATCTCCTGCAGCCACGTCATCGCGCAGCATGTTTCACCTAATTGCCACATTTGTATAAAAGTTGCCCCTCAAATACCTATTGAACCTTCCCCACTCAATTTATACCCGCGCCGTCAGGATCAGGATTCCGCAACCCTGTAAAAATAGAGTGGGTGAATTTACACTGTCTCTGTCCCTTGTGGTTTTCTGTGCGTCAGTGTGATTAACTCCCATCTACCTGCGCTGCAGCGAGTAATGTCCGGCTCTGATCAATCTCTCTCTGCAAAGCAGTTTCTAAAATCCTGGAAACATTCTGGTAAATTGTTTCTGAATTAATTCAGTGTGAGCCTCTTCATTTACAATGCGACCGCGATGTACAGGCATAACAGAGACATGCGCATTTGCATCCCCATCCAAAATTCTCTACCCCATTCCTTCACTGATGAAGCTTATCGATCCTAGCTTCGTAACCACCCTGTCCTCCTTATGTTCCACTTTCAGTGAATCATGTTCTTGAAATACAAGATCCCTCTATTCTCGAGACTCCACAGAGCCCTAATGTTCGCTGAGAAACTCCTACCGCGCTTATCTTTCCAAAACAAAACCGTCCATGTTTCCCAATTAAGCTTCAGCATTCCATTATTTGACCCACTGACTGAACCGATGAAGATAGCAGCCTGATGTTTGATAGCTGACCTCACTCTCCACTAGACAATCTATTTTATTGTCGTCTGTAATTTTATTCCCCGGGTTTTGCACATTGTTATCCAAATCTTCGATATAGACGACACATGGCAATTGGTCCGGCAACAATCGCTGTGCAAATCACTATTCGCTGACTTGCGATCCCAGAAACAAATTTCTACCATGGATTTCTTCTCCCTACCACCAAGGATTACCATGATGGAACTGACGGCTTTGTAATGCATTGATCGGAACTGACACGGAGTATCGTGAGCAGTTGTGGGCTCCACCTCCAACAACAGATGTGCTGGCATGTGGGAAGGTCCAGACGAAGTTCGCGAGAATGATCCCAGCAAAGAAAGTGCGAACATGTGAGGAATGTTCGATGTTTCATGGACTGTACACTTTGGGGTTCAGAAGTGGGATCTCATTGTAATATATCAATATTGAAAGCCCGCATACTGTTGATGTGGAAAGGATGTTTTCAATGGGGGGGGGGAGTCTAGGGCCAGAATTCACACCCTCAGTTATGTGTCCAATTAAAACAAAACTTAGGGGAAAATATAATTTGACTCCTTGGTGCTGATGAATCCATCCCCTGTCAATTTAATCGAAATATAGCAAATCCATGGTTGTTGCCCCTCTGACGTTCAGGTGCAAACTGTTCTTCTTGTGCAGAACACATTGAAAAAAGTGATGCCAATATTCCAATATTCCAGAAATCTGAGTCTTTGCGCTTTCCACATAAACTGCAGCCACGAATTCAATTGACTTGACTTCCAATTCTTAGCATCACTCGCAGAAGACGCTCGCATTAATCCACATTTATTAAAAGGATTGCATTACCACTTCCGTGGCTTGCTTTTAACCTCTTCGCGAGCTGCTTACTTTCACCGAGAAATACTCCGTCCGGTTCCCTGCTTGTGTCTGTTGTGCAATCGTGCACAGCCAGTCCCCTCTGAACGCTGGGAAAGAACGCGAGACCAGCATAAATGAACACCTCCATCGATATTGACCGGAGAGAAGAACATGGGGCCAGGAGAGTTAATGAGGGTTGCCCTCAACCGGTCTGATCCAAATATGCCCTGTTGTCTGTTCTCTGCTTCATAAAACCATCGTAGTTCGAACCGCTTTCCTTCGCGGAACTGGCGAGAGCTCAGTTACCTGTCGCTGAAGGGGTGTCAGGGTGATCGATCACCAACATCTCATCTCAGTCAGCGCAGGCATATTGTGGGAAGTGGCGCGATCTGGACTGTAAGCCTTACAATGCAAATAAAATCACGCTGAGCACTCGAGACCCATTAAGCAATGAATATTTTTCTTTTGTTTCAGTTAATTTAGCGGCGATTGTGATCCTGTCTCGCAGAAATTGTGGGCTCTCCAAATGTATCACTCGCTACCTCGTGGCCATGGCGGCGGCTGATCTGATGGTCGTTGTCTTTGGTGTTGTTTTGGAAAGAATCAATGCTCTCTATTTGTATGCTGACTTCTTGATGAAACCTGGGCTGTGTGCTCTGGGACTTATTCTGGGGAGTGCAACCATGGATTGTTCCGTTTGGCTGACGGTCGCTTTCACTTTCGATCGCTCCGTGGCGATCTGCCTTCAGAAGCTGCGGCCCCGATATTGTACGGAGAGAACAGCGACCGTGGTGATCGTGGCAGTGGCCGTAGGTAGCTGTGTTCAGACATTTCCATTTTACTTTGCAGGAGAACCAGGGGCGTGCATTCCCAAACCCGAGTACTATACATCATCCCTGTGGAGAGGTTACGAGTTATTTGATATCATCATGACCCCATTATTACCAATTGGTTTAATTCTGCTGTTCAATGTTTTAACCACCAGATCTATTATAGCAGCGAATATGGTTCGCCGTGGACTTCGGAGCAATGCTGACAACAAAAGTGATCCAGAGGTTAAGAACCGGAGAAAGTCAATGGTTTTGTTGTTCTCTCTGTCCGCCAATTTCATATTATTGTGGATAACGAACATTGTACACTCCATGACCTGGGCAGCGGTAAACGTTCATTTCACAGACAAATATTACAACACACCTACATTTATCCTACAAGTGTCCGGGGATATGCTGATGCTGCTCAGTTCCTGCACCAACACGTGTATCTATGGACTGACACAGAGGAAATTCAGGGAGGAGCTGAAGAATGGGGCGAAGTATCTGTTTACACTGAATGGGAAGCTCTGTAAATAAAATGTACATGTAATTATCGCTAATTGTGTTTTGTCATAAATATGTAGATATATTTGTATCGCTGTTCAGTGGCGTACTAATTTCTATTTTCACTCTATAACTCATTGTGTTTTGCATAGAAACGTGACCAGCGAATTAAGCAGCAACAAAGTGATTATTATCTTTGCGCACCACGTGCTTATTTATACCTAAACATTAGATTAAATTCCTCTGTGGTAGATGAAAAACTGAAACTCAGAACTAAGAATGACGAAGTTCAAATATCAAAGTAGTTTTATAAAATAATACGCCGATGACACGAGATACGACAATGAACATGCAAAATCAGACAAAATGTACAAAGCACTGTGAGTCTGTAGAAATTTGTAAACGTTTAAATGCCGAATCTGGGGAAA
The DNA here is from genome assembly GCF_048418815.1 of Hemitrygon akajei. Lineage (NCBI taxonomy): Eukaryota > Metazoa > Chordata > Chondrichthyes > Myliobatiformes > Dasyatidae > Hemitrygon > Hemitrygon akajei. The sequence continues at coordinate 8,030,082 of NW_027331931.1, forward strand.
CTTTTACCAATATACCTGCAATACATTTGCAATATGTGGTCTCCAATCCAACCACATTACTCCGAACTCTGCTAACTTCTTTTCAATTGCGTATGAGGTCGGAAGTCACAACTGCAAATTTCTCTCCATAGATGCTGCCTGACTTGCTTAGCTTTTTGTTGCGTGTATAAAAACTCGGCTGAATCTAAATGCGTGCTGTACGTCAGGGACTCTTATGCACGTGCAGATATCAATGATGTCAGTGTCACGTGCTAATCTTCGGTATTACGAAGTCAACACCTATTCATTTTTGGGGAGTGGGGTGTGATTGGGGATGTTCCATTCCCTTCAGAAGCACGTAATCAGGATTGCAGGAATTCATGACCATGTACGGGTTTCAGGCACGTACAGCATCGTCACCCAATGTCTTTCGTTATTGCGTCTTTTTCCCGCGTTTATACAAACTCATTAGGATTATAGTGCTGTGTCATTTAGATTCCTTCTATTAAATCAGAAATACCTATGTTGTAGTCCAAGAGTTTCCGAAACTGTTTATGCCATCTACTTTTACCAGTAAGAGAGGGGTTCGTGGACCCCAGAATGAAAACCTGCATTGGAACAGAAAATATTCCTGCTGAATCTTGCATTATGTTTAATAGATTTCAAAGCAGAGCGTGTTGTGTTTTACATTTTCGTAAGCAAGGGACGGAAGCGTTCTTTCATTTCCTGTGTGACCGATGGAGCTTTGCCACATATGGTTGTATAACTGAGGAGCAGGAGAGAACATGATGCGCATTTTCTCGATTTCTTTTATAATTGAAACGGGAGCGAGTATTGTGTTTCAGCACACGAGGGCAAAGTGTCCTTCCACATCCGAACAAAGTGTCCTTCCACATCCGAACAAAGTGTCCTTCCACATCCGAACAAAGTGTCCTTCCATATCCGAACAAAGTGTCCTTCCACATCCGAACAAAATGTCCTTCCACATCCGAACAAAATGTCCTTCCACATCCGAACAAAATGTCCTTCCATATCCGAACAAAGGACTCCGGCGATAGAGACCCCAGACAAATCTAAAAGAAGGGGCTCGATCAGAAACATCGACTGTTTATTCTGCTCCAACATTTTGAGTGAATTTCACTCAATTTCTGTTATATGTGTAATTTCTTAAATTTGAGATATAATCGGCATTATAATTGTTTGATGTTGTAGGCATTCTGTATGAATCATTTATCACTGAGAGTGGCCATTTCAAGCGCATGGCTTTGCGGCTTTCTCTGTACGGCTGTTATTCCCTGGCTCCGGGATGAACTAAATGCCTTTTAGTTTATATTTATTTAGTAGTGTTATCTCACCCGGCAGCACAAAAGTCTTTGCAAAATACAATCACCTTGCTAATTTCTAGGATAAAGCTGACACCCCAGGCTGTAATTTCTCCTTACAAATGATAATCCGTTTATATCTGCATTTTGTTCGAGATTTGAACAATCACAGCGAAATAAGCCAGAAAAGGTGTTAAAGAGTTTTCACTTGCCTGCTACTGCTGAACAAGGCAGATTCTTGACCAAAAACCGATTTCAATTGAAATGCATTCACACAATGTTCCCTGAAATACAGATCATTAGAAACGTCTCGTGCTAATTGAAAGCTCTGCTCTGTGGGACAGTGACTATAAATTTCTGCAAATTTTCTGATATTTTATTACCACTCCTGAAGCTGAAATGACTTGAATTGATAAAGTGTGACCGCGTCTGTGTTGTTTTGAGATGCACCACCGTTTTGAGGTGTTGGGTCGTTGATATAAAATCGTATTAGGAGCAGGTAATCAGACGTAATACAATTTTGTTTATTTTTGTGCTGAATTTTATTCCTGCCGAATTCGTGATGAGAGATAATTTTCTTCTTTTTTGCATTTTCTTCAACAACGGAATCCTTGAAAACACGTACGGCGTGAATTCTTTCCGAATTCTTTCCGAATGAACATAACTAATTCAACTGATGCTGGAAATCCAAGATAACACACATACACGTACAACACAGACACACAATACACAACACAACACAACACAGACACACACACACACACACACACACACACACACACACACACTCACACACACACACACACACACACACTCACACACACACACACACACACACACACACACACACACTCACACACACACACACACACACTCACACTCACTCACACACACACACACACACACTCACACACACACACACACACACACACACACACACACTCACACACACACACACTCACACACACACACACACACACACACACACACACACACACACACACACACACACACACAATGCTAGGTGAATTCAACAGGGCGGGCAACATTTATGAAGATGAATAAACGATTGACATATGGGGCATAGATCTTTCTTCATGTCTGAAAGTAAGGGGCAAAATAGCGCCAGAATAACATGGCGTGAGGAGGCGAAAGGTGATAGGTGAATCCAGGTGAAAGGCGAAGAGCTGGAGCGGAAGAAATCTGATAAGAGAAGACAGTGGAATTCAGGAAAACCGGAAGTAGTTAGGGACGCCGTGTGATGTGATAGGCGGGTGAGAGTAGCCCAGAGTGGGGAATAGAAGGAAAGGGGGGGGGGGGGTGGGAGGGATCTCTTTTTATCGATATTCATGACACCAGGTTGGAGGCCACCTAGACGGAAAATAAGTTGTCGCTCCTCCCTCTTGAGGTCAGCCTCACTGTGTCACAAGAGGAAGCAATGGGCCGAACATGTCGGATCGGGAATGGGAATCGGAATTAAAATGTTTGGACGCCGGGAAGCTCCGCTTTTCACGGATGGAGCGGTGGTTCTCGAGGAAATCAACCCCAGTTTATCCCGGGCCTCACCGATGTAGAGAAGGCCGCACCTGGAGCACCAGACACCATGGACGATCACAGCAGATTCGCAGCTGAAGTGTTGCCTTACCTGGCAGACTGTTAAGGCCCGGACTGATGGTGAGGGAGGAGATGAATGTCCGGGTGCAGCGCTTTGGGTGCTTGCAGGGATATGCATCGTGAGGGAGATAGGTGCGGAGGGCTGAATGAAACAGCGGAAAGCAGAGAGATCGGGACGGAAGGTGGTGGTATCTTTGTTGGGAGCATCGCTTTAAAAGTGGGATCAGCCCGTCCGCGCTCACCAAGTCTTCCATCAGTTTATTGGCGATGGAGTTCCTCTTGCTGTAACCTACATGACGATCCGGACCAAAAAATCGTATTTTGCAACTTCCACCATCTCCAAAGAGATCGTACAAACAAACTTATTTTTACCCCTCTCCCCCGCCCCCAACCACACTTCGCTTTCCACAGGGATCGATTCCTCCGTTTATCCGTTTCCCCTCCGTCCCTCACCGTTCATCTCCCTCCCGACGCTTACCCCTGCAAGCGGCCACACCGCTGCACCTGCCCATCCACCTCCAACCTCACCGTGGTCTTTACCTCCAAAGAGCCCTTACAGGCGAGGCAACAATTTACCTACGAATGCATTGGGGTAGTCTCTGAGTCCACTGTTCCCGAAGCGGCTTTCTCTACATTGGCGAGATCCAGCGTTAATCGGGGGAACATTTCATCGAACAGCTCAGCTCCATCCGCCAAAACAGATCTTCCTGCAGGCCAAACATTTTAATTCCGATTTCTGTTTCTGTTCTGACATGTCGTTCCGCAGCTTCCTCTTGCTCATGATGAGACCACCCTCAGGGTGGAGGAGCAACATCCTATATGTTGTCTGGGTAGCCTAACATCCTGACGGCATGAATATCGAATCTCCTTTCGGTAGCAGAATGATCACCTTTTTCCTTTTGTTCTATCCGTCAGTCCGGCTTTTGACCTCTTCGCAGCTGCCTATCACCTCCTCGTTAGTCCTCACCAGCTTCCCTTTCTCCTCGGGTCCATTCTCCAGTTTAATCAGATTTATTCCTCTCGATCCTTTTCGTTTACCTGTTCACTAGGCTTGATCTATCACCGTCCACCTATCCCTCTCCCCCTCCGCTACCTTTTCATTCTGGCGTCTCACCACTTCGTTTCCGGTCCTGGAGAAGGGTCTCGGCCCGACACTTCGGCTGTTTATTCATTCCCAAAGATGCTGACTGACCTGCGGAGTTCATCTCGTAGTTTGTTTGTGTTGTGTTTAATATTTTTGTTGTGAGACACCGTGACGAAGGGTGCAATTCAAATATGTTGTTGCAATGCTTTCGAGCCATTGATGCCTCACTGCATTTCATTAATGGAGTTGAATTAAAAACTGGGTTACCCATACTGTTCAGGTTATTAATGACTCTGAAAACCTGTACTCAGATAAAGCGCTTTAAAGTCCAGGAGCTTTCCATCCTTGCGGCTGCAAACATGTGGAACGAGTTACTCTCAGAAACATCAAGCTGTCATTGCTCTCACGATGTGATTCTGAGATGGTCATTAATCTGATGAAACATTAGTAGATTTGTAGGTCTACAGAGTTGAATTTATTTATCAGTTTCATGGCTCCGATTTGTGACTATCCCACTGACGAGCTGTATGTTATGAGTAAGGTTTATTGGGTTGTTTTGAAATTTTTGAAACTTTCGTCAATATAACGTCGAGAAAATCGACCGCCCGCTCTGCCGCTGACAGATAGCGGATGACAGTTTTAGAGGTTGCTCTCTTTCCCCGCGATGGTATGACAATCGTCACCACGTCACTGTGAAAAGCAGAAGCACAGAAATCATACATCAAACTGAAAGCCTGTAATGTCAATGTCTGTTTTATCGCCACAATATGTTAGCGTCCATCATCATCATCAGCGCTTTCTACGCCCCTACCTCTTCTTGTACAGAAAACCTATCACCATCCTCCCGCCGTATTTTCCCACTCCTATTTGTCATTTCCGTCCTGGAAGAAAGATACAAGCGGTTGAGTCTATCTATGCATCTTACGGTCGTGCATAACTCAATCAAGTCACCTCTCATCCTCCAAAGAGATAATCCCAGGCTCGCTCCAGAGCTTTCCAATCCAGAACGAATCGATTTTTGCTTCGCAGCAGCAACGTATCAAACCAGATCCACATCTCTATTTTTTTTCCGCCAAGGTGTCAATAAATAAACAATTTTAAGAGTTTAACCTTTCTTTCAAATACCCATACAGTGCCTATGAAAAGTATTCACCCCTTTGAAAGTTTTCGTTTTATTGTTGTACAGCATTGTATCACAGCGGATTTAGTTTTGACTTTTTTAACACCTATAAACGGAAAAAAATCTCTCCATGTCAAAGTGAAAACAGATCTCTAAAACGTGATCTAAATTAATGACATATATAAAACCTGAGCGTAACTGGGGTAGAAAGAGTGTGTGGGAGGGCGAGATTGAGGTGAAAGACAGGGGAGAGAGAGCCGGGGAGAGATGGGATAGATAGAGTGAGTGAGAGAGTGCCAAGATACTCAAACTTTCGCACCTGATCAATGTCTTGTCCATTCACTTGTAACGATACCATCATGAGTGAGTCTTCAGTGTTTGCTTTGCTTCCCACCATCGAATTTGTTTTCTTAGGGTTGATTTTAGTCCGTATTCAAGGCCTTTCTCATTCACTTTATTCAGCATAATTTGCAGTTCTGTCAGCTGACAACACGGTGTCGTCCGCATACCTGATGTTTTCCACCTTCCGGCCTCCGATTGGAATACCTGTCTCCTGATGGTCTCATTCCCGAAGTATCTATTCTCCATAGAGGTTGAACAAATCCGGAGAGCCTTACGCCTGGTTTAATACATGCCCATGGTGATAGCTCATTTTCTGCCCTGACCGCCGCTTTCTGTTTCCAATACAATTTCCTTATTCTCCCATCCCAGATCGTACTTGTTCAGCATTTCTGTTACTTTCTCATGTTTTTCTTTATCAAAAGCCTTTTAATTGTCAATAAAGCATAAGTTCATGGTCTTTTGTGCCTCAGCGCATCTGTCCATGAAGTTTCTTATCACAAATATTCCTTTCCTTGTTCCTTAGCCTTTACGAAAACTAAACTGTGTATTTCCAATTTCTCCGCGGATTGTAACTTTCATTCTGCCGAACACTATTTTCAACAGTAACTTGACGCAGTGAGACATTTTGCTTATCGTCCTGTGTTCGTTATATTTTATCGTGCTTGGCTTGTTTTGGTAAGGTGATGAATTCCTATTTGAGAAAGTCCTCCGGAAGATTTCCTGTCATCTAACTGTTGTTTAGTATCGCTTACGTGTTTAGTTCGATTTTCCCTTCGGGCCAAGTGATTTCAGAATTTGAGTGGAAATCTTATCTTCACCGGCCGCCTTTCTGACTTTCAGACTCGGAATCGCACTTTCCATCTCTGACATCAATAGTTTTTCTGCTGATTAGTCATTTGATTTGATTGTGGTAAATCCTCAATCCTGCTATCTTCAAATAATTCCGAGATGTACTTAACTCATCTGTCCGTGATCTCTTCTTTATCATGGCATGGATTACCCCGACCGTCTTCGATACACCCAGCTGATGGCACAGTCCTCCTTCATTTCCTCATATCCTTTGCCAGTTGGTGAAGGCCTCTATAATCATGACTTCGTTCATGCTGCTCAATTTCACCGCACTGTTCATTCATCCAATTCTCTTTCGCTTCCTTACATGTTCTCTGAATCAAGCGGTGCAGGACTTTGTATCGTTCATTATCCCGATGTTGTACCTGATATTGCTTGAGTTTGTGAAATTGAAGACTTCTGCGTTTTCCACTGAAGAATATCCTCTCCTCACCAATACTCCTCGGAACGATAACGCGGCCGCACAAGTCAGATGCGTGGAAACGGATGAACCACAAATCAAGAAAACAGTATTATTACCGCATTCTATTGTTCTACGGTTTCGCACGGTTCCCTGCTACTAGATCTAAAGGCAAGCCTTTTACTTGTACCTCAGAGTTCCACACATGTGGACTCTCTGTGATATCATGCTAAAATAAAATATTCTCCTATTGAAATCTGGTACCGAACTTCATTTTGAAATATCTCTGACAAATTGCTGTAGGCCAGGAGGATCCCAACAAAACGGGGTGGAACGATGGAATGACTGAGACTCGCAGAGGCAATTTCGAGTTCGCCACCCGTTGGGTGTTTCGCTGTGAGCCTCCCTGATCCTGGCCCATGACCGGGTAGAAAGGATGGGATCGGAGGAACCAAGTAGGAAAGACGGCAGTATTATGTGAAGTATTGTCTGAAATAAGGAGATCCGGATCCGGATCCTAGTCCCACCCAAGATATTCTCCGATTAGTAAATAAAACCAATAGATATAAATAAGATTTGAAGAGAGGAATGTAACGAAATTTCTTTCGCGCTTGTGCCTGGGACTGACTGTCTTCCCTTTGCAGGACCAGGTAAGTAGATTGAAGTAGGATGGGAAGTAGTGCAGTAACGTTGATCAGGAATGCGGAGGAGTTGAGAGAATTCCCTGTAAAGATAAAGATGAAAACAAGGTAAGTAGATTGAAGGAAGATGATAAGTAATGATAGTAATGTTGATGAGTGTAATGCGGGGAGATTTTTATCTGTAAAGGTAAAGAAGAAAACGAGAAAGAAGCATCCGAAGGTTGAACGAGGAAAGAAACCACTGGGAGATCCGCTGGTGTCTCCCGGCTGATGAGGTCTGGTTGGAAAGTGGGTATACTAGCCATGTGATTCCTTTTACTAGTGGCTTGTGTAGTTGGACCAAAGGACGGTGGCTCTATGGGGATCATTTTAGTTAAAGTATATCAAATATTTTCAACAGGAAACTGGTAGCGGAGACGGAGATCCGACGTGGGATTATGATTATATAAAAACGTGCTTTGACTTATGCACTTAACTTTGTTTATTGGTGCCTGTCTCATCGGAGGATGTTGTCCTTGCTTTGATAAGTGTTTGTGTGTTGTGTATGTTCTGTGTGCGCTGCTGTGCTTCACACCCTGGGTCGGAGAAACGTTGTCTCGTTTGTCGGTGTGCGTGTGCGTAGTTAAATGACAGTAAACTGGACTTGAGTTGAATAAGTGCTGGAGGCATCTAAGAGACACCAAACTCCGAAACAACAACAAAAAAATAGACTGACTGACCAAACAATGTCCAAACAAAAGAAAGTGGAGGCGTCTCAATGTTTATATCCTCACCTAGACAGCCTGTGACCAGGCCGGAATCAGGTCTGCACAAAGTTTTCATTTCAGCAGAAGCGATTCGACAGAATCAAACACCCCGACCCCTCTCAGTCAAACGAAGCAGAGGAGCAGGAGGGGGACAAACAGCAAGACAAAGACCTATGCAAGGAAAGATTAGCCCAGTTTTAAGGTCGCTTCTGAACTGTCGAGGGGTCTCAAAAAAAAAGGACATTTCAATAATTTGCGTATTGGAACAGGAAACGGGGAGAAATAAGGAAGAAGAGAATTCAGAAGTCGATCCTGTTACATAATATCCAAAAAATTATGATTGGCACCACCGCAGTAATTGGGCTATAGACCCCGTATGAAGTCCGGGCTATGGGACAAATTTGTGAAATTTATAACTCCTTGCCTGGAAATGTTCAGATGTTCTGAAAACTTATGTGCGGAACCCACTTGGCCTGCAGTACAAAACGCGTTTGAATTCCCCAGAGGAATGGAGGGGGAAACGATAATGATGGATATTCCGTTACCATGGGGACGTGGTTAAAGGGGAACGTGCTCGACGGCCCGAGTGGGGCAATCCGTCAGCAGAGTGATTTTGGAGAGGGGACCAGGTGCAGGCAAAGATCAGGAGACAATATAACTGACTTAATTTCCCTTTTCCCTGACACATGATAGAATAGACTTGCAGAGCAACTCTGCGCTGCCGTACACAGAATTGGAAATACACCTGGACTAAGATGTTACCCAACGATAGCTTATCCTGACAGGCCGACCTCTGATGCATTTCCATCGCAACGCCCGATACACCGAAACATCTCAGCCGAGCGATCACCAGAAGCTCCTTTCTGTGCGTAACAGAGCAGAAACTCTTTCTTTAACCGGACTCATCTATTATGGTCCAATGGACAAAGTGGCAGTAGGGTTTTTGAGTGAACAACAGAATCAACGAGTTGAATTGCCAAACTCAACCCCTCATGTCACTATAGTCAGAAAAGACTGCAACTTCTCAACTACTCGAACCCGTGCTTCAGACTTTACAGGAGTTAAACCTTGACAGTGTCGAGGCAGCTACACTGTTTTCGGACATACATGATGTACTGTACTTAATGAAGCAACTAGTGCCGTAGGACTCCTGGCAAGCTCTCTCGATTGCATTAATGTGCAGGACCTGTGATCGATACTCTTAGATATTCTCATTTCCAGCCCTTTTGCTTTTCTGATTTCTTAATTTGATTCTTGTTTAAAAAAAAACCTGCACTTTTATTCTTTGTATTAAAGAGCACGGCAACACACTTCCCTGCTCTATATTCCATCTGTCACTTACTTTGCCTGTTCTCCGCTCCTGTGTTAGTCCGTCTACAGACTCCTTGCTTCCTCAGAAAAATACATCGTCCAAAATCACAAAGTCACAAACTCCGTCACCGGTATCATTGACATATGGTGCAGAAAGGAAAGAAGGAAACGAGAAATGCGGTAGTCATAGGGGATTCCATGGTGGGGGAGACAGTCAGGAGGCTCTGTCAGCCCGATAGAGATACCCGCATGGTGTGTTGCCTCCCAGGTGCCAGGGTACGGGATGTCTCCGATCGGGTGCAGACTATTATGGAGGGAGAGAGTGATCAGCCAGAAGTCCTGGTACACGTAGGTACCAATGACATAGGTAGAAAAAGTGGAGGAGGTCCTGAAGAAAGAATTCGGGGAGTTGGGTAGGAAGCTGTAAAGTAGGAACACCAGGGTAGTAATCTCAGGATTGCTAACGAGTCAAGGATAGCATGATTAGGCAAATTAATGCGTGGCTGAGAATGTGATGTAGGGGGTAGGGCTTCGGTTTCCTGGATCACTGTGTGTTCTTCTGGGGGAGGTAAAGGAGGGTCTACACCTGACCCCAAAGGGGTCCAACATCCTTGCAGGCAGATTTAATAGAACTGTTCGGGAGGGTTTAAACTAATTTGGCAGGGGAATGGGAACGAGAGTGATAGGCAGAGGAAGGGGAAAACAGAAATAAATCAAAGAAATCGTGTAAAAGAGAAGATAGATAGGACAGGCAGGAGATGAGGTATAATAACAGCTGGTACTGTGAGTTACAGGGCAATAGAGGCGTGGTATTTAAAACAGAAAGCAACAAATACGGGACTGAAAATGTTACATTTGAATGCACGCAACATAAGAAATTAAATGGACGATCTTGAAATTCAGCTACAGATTGGCAAGTATGACGCAGTGTCCATCCCTGAAATTTGGCAAAAGCGTGGCCGCCATTGGGAGCTGAACGTCCAGGGATATACGGTGCATCGGAAAGTTAGGTTAGTAGGTAAATGGGTCGTGTGACAATGTGTATAAGAAATAATATTAAAGCATTAGAAAGGGATGACGTAGGATTGGAAACTGTATGGGTTGAGGTAAGAAATGGAAAGGGTAAAAAGACCCTAATGGCAGTTGCATACAGGCCTCTAAACAGCAACGGGAATGTGGATTTCAACTTACAGCAGTTGATAGAGAAATCGTGTCACTAGCAGGAAGGACAACAGAGCAGCAATGGCTGGAGTTTCTGCGAATGTTGACGGAAGTGCAAAGCAGATGTATTCCAAATAAGAAAAAAAAATTCATATAGAAGAAGATGACAAGTGAAGTCAGAGCTAAATTAAAAGCAAAAGAAGGCATAGAAGGAAGCCAGAGCTATTGGGAAGGTAGAGGATTGGGGAGATTTTAAAAACTTGCAGAGAGAACGTAAGAGGATCATTACGAAAGAAAGATGAATTATGAATACAAGCTGGGATTATTATACAAGAAGATTCTAAAATATTTTTTAAAGGTAAACGAGATTCGTGGGTAGATATTGGACCAATAGAAATTGACTTTGGAGATAATGCAATGGGAGACGCTGAGATGTCAGAGCAACCTAATGCTCATTTTGCATCAGTCTTCTCAGTAGAAGACATCTACGGTATATCAGGCATTAAAGAGTTTCAGGGAAGTGATGTACGCGCAGGGAAAATTATGTCTGAGAAGATGCTCAGGAACCTTAATGATTTGAGGGCGGATAACTCCCCTGGACTTGATGGAATATACTTTCATGTGGAGAGATTGCGGGGGCATTGACGATGATTTTTCAAGAATCGACAGATTCCGGCACTGTACCAGATGACTGGAAAATTGCAAATGTTACTCAGCTTTTTAAGAAGGGTGGGGGCAGCAGAAAGGAAACTAAAGACCTGTTAGCCTGTCATTAGTTGTTGAGAAGTGGTTGGAAACTCATGGTAGGGATGACCTTACAGGACTACCTGGAGGCACATGACAAGACAGGCCAAAGCCAGCAGAGCTTCTTGAAGGGAAAATCCTGTCTAATGTACAAACCGCAAACTTTTGAGAAAGTGACAAGCACGGTAGACAAAGGAGACTTAGTAGATGTGGTGTACTTGGATTTTCAGAAGGCCTTTGACAAGGTGTGCACATGATGCTGCTTAGCACGATACGAGCCCATGGAATTACAGCGAAGTTTTCTGCTTGGGTGGAGCATTGACTGATCGGCAGAAAACAGAGAGTGGGAATAAAAGGATCCTATTCGGACTGGCTGCCGGTTACTAGTGGAGAACCACAGAGGTCAGTGCTGGGACCACTGCTTTTGACGATGTATGTCAATGAATTGGACTATTGGTTAATGGATTTGTGTCTAAGTTTGCAAATGAAAGAAAGATTAGTAAAGTAGCGAGTAGTGCTGAAGGAACAGAGAGCCTGCTGAGAGACTTAGATAGTTTAGGGGAATGGGCAGAAAAATGGCAAATGAAGTACAACGTTGGTAATTGTATGTTCCTGCACTTTGGTGGAAGAGATAAATACGCAGACTATTATTCAGATGGGGAGAGCATTTAAAACGCAGAGATTTAACGGGACTTTGGAGTCCTTCTGCAGGATACCCTGAAGGTTCTCCAGGTTGAGTCGGTTTTGAAGATGACGGTATAGAATTTCTAGAGGTGTAGAGTATAATAGCAGAGACATGATGTTGCGGATTTGTAATACACTCGTGAGACCATACTTGGGGTATTGTGTGCAGTTTTGGGGTCATTATTTTAGAAAGGATATATTGACATTCGAGAGGGTTCAGAGAAGATTCACGAGAATAATTCCAGGTATGAGGAACGTCTGGCAGCTCTTGGTCTGTATTCCCCGGAGCTCAGGAAAACAAGGGGGATATCTGATAGAAACTTTCCCAATGTTAAATGGCCTGACCAGATTAGATATTGCAACGTTATTTCCCATGGTAGGGGAGGGTAAGACAAGTGCACGACTTAAAGGTTGAAGGACGTCCATTGAGAATAGAGATGCGGAGAAATTACTTTAGGCAGAGAATGGTAGATCTGTGGAATTCGTTGCCACTTGCGGGTGTGGAGGCCAAGTCATTGGGTGTATTTAAGGCACAGATTGATCGCTTCTTAATTATACAAGACATCAATGGGTATGGGGAGAAGGCACGGGAGTGGAGATGTCTGGAAGAAGTAGGTCAGCCCAAGATTGAACGGCGGAGTAGACTTAATGGGTCGATTGGCCTACTTGTGCTGTTATATCTTATGGTCTTATCGCCTTATAACATGAAAAGAAATATTTCCTGCACTATCCCGTGCAGAATAACTCCTAGTTACTGGCAACCAATCAGAAGAAAAGTCCCATTTATTCTCACTCTTTGTGCCCTGCCGTTCAGCATATCACCTTTCTTATAAGACCACGTTTCTATTCTGGTTTAGCGGTCTCATATGCAGCACCCTATCAAAGGCCTTATGAAAATCCAAGGGTACAACATCCATTGACTCTACTTTTTCTACCTTCACTGTTATTTCCTACAGAATTCCAACAGATTGTCAAACAAGTATTTGCATGTCGACCGCCAAATAATGTATAGATTTTCCGTCTTTTGATCTATCCCTTCTTGAAGAGTGGAATGAGAGTTGTGATTTTCCGGTTCTCCAGAAACATTTCAGAATCTTACAATCTGCGTAAGGATCGCTACAATACCTTCAAGTAGCTCTTTCGAACCATGGGATGTAGTCTATCTGGTATGCGACTTACTCATCTACAGACCAACCCGCCTTCCAAGGTCTTTCACCTTAGAAATAGCATTTACTGTCCCCACTTCCTCCAACCGTTCAGTACTCTTACATTTGCCCGTGTCTACCAAAGTGAGGAACAACGCTGATACTGAAGCTTGTCAACCATTTCTTAATCCCTCATTGCTACCTCTCCAGTCATTCTCCAGCGTTCCGATGTGCATTGTCTCATCTATTGTAATATTTATATTTCTGAAAAATGCATACTTTTTATATATTATCACTAGCGTATCTTCTTATTTGATCTTATTTACCTCTCCTTATTGCATTTTTAGTAGCCTTCTTTTGGTTCACAGGTAGATGGAGCTCGTCAGCCTGGGAAGGCAGCCCATCTAAGAGAGGGAAAACACTTATTTCAAACCTCCGCTGTCTTGCGGACATACCCGCTCATGGGAAAGGCTTCGAGGGTAAACTTGAGGACAAATCCGGAGCTGGAGACGCTAAGGCAGTCCGACGTTGCCTTCAGCCTCGCTCTGGCAACCCCTGTGACGATACCGGTGCCATGCTGCATCGTCCTTTTCCCTTCCCTTGGACAACACCGGTGGCGTGGAGAGGGGAGACCTGCAGCTTGGGCAACTGACGGTCTTCCATTCAACCTTGCCCAGCCCTGCGCCCTGGAGAGGACACTCCAGCGTCACCTCACCGCGACGGCACGACTGAAGCAAGACTTTCCAGGCGCAGATCCATGGTCCCACAAGACTGACGGATGCCACCACTTTGGGTTTTAATGTCTCCCCGATCGTCTAGATTCCCACTACTTTTTGTGACATTCTGTGAATTCTCTTTTGCTTTCACTCTGTCGTTGACATCCCCTGTCAGCTCTGGTTGCTTTAGAATATCTCTCCCTTGGGCTTTATCTGCCCCGCACCTTCAGAATTCCTCCCAGAAACACCAGGCATCGTCGCTCTGCCGTCATTCTCGCACGTCCCTCCTTGCAATTAACTTTGGACAACTCGCTCTCATGTGTCTGTAGTTCCGTTTACACCATTGAAAAACTGATAATATCTAATGTCAGGCTTTCCCTCTCAATCTGTAGGGCGAATTGCTATTATGATCACTGCCTCCTCAGGAAGTAACCTCAACATCCCTGATCAAATCTGGTTCATTATGCAATATCCAACCCACAGCAGCCTCTTCTTTAGCCTGCTCAACCACAAGCTGCTCTAACATCCATCTCGCCGGCATTCCACAAATTCTTTCTCTGGCGTCCCATCACCAGCCTGTTTTCCCGAGTCAATCTGTGTATTGAAATCTCCCGTCATTATTGTAAAATTGATCGTTTAACACGGCTTTTCAATCTGTCGTTGTCATATCCTTGCCACTGACCGGAGGCATGTATGTAAAATCGATAAGGTAATTTAATACTTGCTATTTCATAAATATATCCAGATGGCTTCTACATCTTCCAATCCTAGTCTAGTCAAAGGTTTTGCTTTCATTTCCTTTGCCAGCAGAGTCACAACCCCCTCCCCCTTCCCCGAAACGATTTGCCGTTCGCTCTCCCAACACGGCTCGCAGTGAGCTGTACCTGGGTGCTGTACGTGAAAACTTTATTATCAGGGAGGCTGGAGGTCTCATGAAGAACACGAGGAATACACCATTGACTCTGGACGCATTCACATTGCACTATATCTGCAGTAATAGTCAAAGAAAGAACGAAGCCTTCCCGAAACTTGCCTGGAACCTCTGCCCCTTCTCGCTCAAGACTCTGGTGTCAAACACTGAGCCAAGCATCTCTGACGCTCTCTACACCAAAACCGGCCGCTCCCACAGTGGCTCCTCCGTTTAAACCTAACTTTATTTTATTTAATGTCCTTCCTGAAGTTCTTAATAAATCGCGACGGTAGAAGCCCGCAAGGAAAGTCCCGAGATCTATTGAAGTCTTGCAGCTTCTCAGCAAAAACAAACGACTACTCGCGAAGATTACATCCCACAGAAATGTCCACACAAGATTACCTGCAGTAATGTTTGAAATGTCATTTGCTCTCAGTGTTCGCCTTTCTTGTCAGCAGAATGAGAGAGAACGGCAGAGTTAACCCGCAGGGAGCTTCCATTAGAAGTGTAATGGGTCCACAATCCCGACTGTGCTGGGTAGGCATATTATCTCTGCCTGCTCCTGACCCACTGCACTCTTATGCTCATAGCTCGACTCGATTCTGTCTTCCTCGGTCTGTCCCTTCCAATCTGTATCGGTGAAACTTCTCATGCTCACGATCTTCTCTCTAACGTTCAACTCCCTGGCCACGATTACCTCATTAACACCATGAATGATCATTCCCAATACACTTCTACCCCCGATCTACTAACACTTACCTCTGTCTGATAGAATTGGCCCTCACCCTCAACAATGTTTCCTTTGGCTCCGTCCGCATTATCCAAGCTCGTGTGTTGACCATTGGCTACGTCCCTATTCCAAGCCTTCGCCAGAAATGGTCCCTGTCTTGTTCCTCCAGAACATTGATGTGTTATGCTAACGGTCTGGAGCCGGCGTTCTGGTTCTTGGTCCGGGCAGCGGACTCCGGGTCTTGTAGCCGTCCGCCTTTCACCCTTGAGCCTAATTAGTCACACCTGTGGATCAACTTGGCTTATTGGGGCTCAAGGTGGCGCTCCTGATGCCCATCGGCTGGTGGTGTATAAATGGGCCTCTGAGACTGAGTGGAGTTGGGAGGTTGTCTTGCCTATCCTGCTCACCCCTGGTTGTCCTGCCTATCCTGTTCACCCCTGGTTGTCCTGTTTATCCTGCTCACCCCTGGTTGTCCTGCCTATCCTGCTCACCCCTGGTTGTCCTGCTTATCTTCCTCACCCCTGGTTGTCCTGCTTATCCTCCATGATATCTTGCTAAAATAAAATATTCTCCTATTGAAATCTGGTGCCGAATTTCATTTTGAAATATCTCTTGACAAATTGCTGTAGTCCAGCAGGATCCCGACAAAACGGGGTGGAACAATGGAGTAACTGAGAGTCGCAGAGGCAATTTCGAGTTCGCCCCCCGTTGGGTGTTCAGCTTTGAGCCTCCCTGATCCTGGCCCATGAACGGGTAGAAAGGATGGGATCGGCGGAACCAAGTAGGAAAGACTGCAGTATTATGTGAAGTGTTGTGTGAGATAAGGAGATCCAGAACCGGATCCTAGTCCCACCCAAGATGTTCTCCAATTAGGAAATAAAACCAATAGATATAAATAAGATTTGAAGAGAGGAATGTAACGAAATTTCTTTCGCGCTTGTGCCTGCGACTGACTGTCTTCCCTTTGCAGGACCAGGTAAGTAGATTGAAGTAGGATGGGAAGTAGAACAGTAACATTGATCAGGAATGCGGAGGAGTGGAGAGAATTCCCTGTAAAGATAAAGATGAAAACAAGGTAAGTAGATTGAAGGAAGATGATAAGTAATGATAGTAAAGTTGATGAGTGAAATGCGGGGAGAGTTTTATCTGTAAAGGTAAAGAAGAAAACGAGAAAGAAGCATCCGAATGTTGAACGAATAAAGTAACCACTGGGAGATCCGTTGGTGTCTCCCGGCTGATGACGTCTAGTTGGAAAGTGGGTACACTAGCCATGTGATTCCTTTTACTAGTGGCTTGTCTGGTTGGACCAAAGGACGGTGGCTCTATGGGGATTTTTTTAGTTAAAGTATATCAAATATTTTCAACAAGAAACTGGTAGCGGAGATGGAGAACCTAGGTGGGATTATGATTATATAAAAACGTGCTTTGACTTATGCACTTAACTTTGTTCATTGGTGCCTGTCTCATCGGAGGATGTTGTCCTTGCTTTGAGAAGTGGTGCTGTGTTGTGTATGTTCTGTGTGCGCTGCTGTGCTTCACACCCTGGGTCGGAGAAACGTTGTCTCGTTTGTCGGTGTGCGTGTGCGTAGTTAAATGACAGTAAACTGGACTTGAGTTGAATAAGCGCTGAAGGCATCTAAGAGACACCAAACTCCGAAACAACAACAAAAAAATAGACTGACTGACCAAACAGTGTCCAAACAAAAGAAAGTGGAGGCGTCTCAATGTTTATATCCTCACCTAGACAGCCTGTGACCAGGCCGGAATCAGGTCTGGACAAAGTTTTAATGTCACAGAAGCGATACGACAGAATCAAACACCCCGACACCGCCTGATACAGCTCAGTCAAAAGAAGCAGAGGAGCAGGAGGGGGACAAATGGCAAGACAAAAAAACTATGCAAGGAAAGATGAGCCCAGTTTTAAGGTCGCTTCTGAACTGTCGAGGGATCTCAAAAAAAAGGACATGTCTATAATTTGCGTATTGGAACAGGAAACGGGGAGAAATAAGGAAGAAGAGAATTCAGAAGTCGATCCTGTTACATCTTATCCAAAAAATTATGATTGGCACCAGCGCCGTAATTGGACTATAGACCCCGTATGAAGTTCGGGCAATGGGACAAATTTGTGAAATTTATAACTCCGTGCCTGGAAATGTTGAGATGTTCTGAAAAGTGATGCGTGGAACCCACTTGGCCTGAAGTACAAAGCGCGTTTGAATTCCCCAGAGGAATGGAGGGGGAAACGATAATGATGGATATTCCGTTACCATGGGGACGTAGTTAAAGGGGACCGCGCTCGGCTGCCCGTGTGGGGCAATCCGTCAGCATAGTGATTTTGGAGAGGGAACCATGTGCAGGCAAATATCAGGAGACAATATAACTGACGTCATTTCCCGTTTCCCGTACACATGGTGGACTTGCAGAACAACTCTGCGCTGCCAAACACAGAATTGAAAAAAACACTTGGACTAAGATGTTAACCAACGACAGTTTGTCCTGACAGGCCGACCTCTGATACATTTCGGACGGTGCGTCCGATACACCGAAACATCTCAGCCGAGCGATCACCAGAAGCTCCTTTCCGTGACTAACAGAGCAGAAACACTTTCTGTAAATGAACACATCTATTATGGTGCAAAGGACAAAGTGGCAGAAGGGTTTTTGAGTGAATATCAGAATGAGCGATTTAAACTGCCTAAACCTAACCCCTCATGTCACCACAACCATCAAACCCCCTGCAACTCCTGAACTACTTGGATCCGAGCTTCAGACTTTACAGGAGTTGAACCGCACACAGTGTATAACTCTGCCTAATACTAACGCGACTCGACAACTTCATTCCACTCAGGGTGGGTGTATAATATTTCCTTCTACATCGTTAAAACAAAGATTGACCTGTTTGCTTCCCACGTTTTGCCTGAGTATGTCGTAGTCTTGTTGCTTTCGCAGGCACCTCCCTCTCGGTGGGCGATAAACAAAAATCTCGAAGGACCTATCCATTCTGCCCCACCACGGGAAGACCTATGCTATTCTACTCTCTATACGACAATATGATTTGTCACTGGCGACAATGTAAAGAATGAAACCTGTCATAAAGCACTTTTCGATCAGGAAGGGTTTGTACCAACCTGTAGTCCCTGGAATTCTCTTATTTTACCATTTCCGAAACCAGGTTGTGATAATGAGAGACTTTTTTTTGCAATACTTAAGGGCGATTAGCAGGATGGCATGTCAAGAGTTTACTAATGACAATTTAGCGGAACGACACGGGGCCGCAGACAACCCAGTGCATAGTGCTCTGCACAATTACCAGCAGTTGTAAGAGGCATGCCTGGGTATCTGACATCTGTCGCCGACACTACAATTAAAAAACATAGAACATAGAAACCTACAGCCCATTACAGACCCTTCGGCCCACAATGTTGTGCCTACCATGAAACCCACTCTAGAAACTGCCTTGAATTTCCCCAGTGCATAGACCTCTACTTTTCAAAGTTCCATGTACCTGTCCGAGAGGCTCTTAAAGACCCTATTGTATTCGCTTCCATCACCGCCGCCGGCAGTGTATTCCACGCATCCAACACTCTCTGTGTGAAAACTGGACTCTGACATTCCCTCCGTACCTATTTCCAAGCACCTTAAAAGTATACCCCGCGTATTAGCCATTTTGTCCCGGGGAAAAAGCCACGGGTTATCCACACGATCAATGCCGCTCATCACCTTATACATATAATTATGCTAGAAACGTCCGCTCCTATTAAATGGGATCTCCCTGATGAAGTGTGTCGGCCCGGAACATTGACTGTTTACTCTTTTGCATAGATTCTGCCCGGCTTGCTGAGCTCCTTAGGATTGTGTGGGTATTACTTCGATTTCCAGCGTCTGCAGATGTTCTCCAGTTTGCGATTAGACTGGGACAACAGTCAACAACATTGGAAACTGCGCTGCCTACACGAGGCAAATTAACCCGAGGTCATTACCAACTCCGGAATGCGATGCTCTTGTCAGTTAATCTTGCCAGGCATTTATGTCGTAGTCTTTAAGACACTCAATCTGATTGGGAGTTAAATTGGCCAAGACTAAAATGACGTCGCTTGGGATTCACGCTGCTTTTGTGTTCACGGTGGCCGGAGATTGGACATAATCCTTACCTATCACTGGAAACATTATTTATGATAAAGCGTTGAGTTCGTATTAACTGGCGCGAGATGCATAAATCTATTCTGCGCTCGAAAAGATATCTGTCGTGTCGACTCTTGCTTCCGTCAACCCCGGGCGAGGAGAATCACCGGTGTTGTGTAACGCTGATCGGTGGCAGGACAGACAACAGTGAGAAGGAACTGGAAATGCAACAGAGTGAGTAATGTTCCGTCAGAAAGCGGTACAACATCTCTTAAAGTAATTTTAATTCGGATTTCCAGTATCGTTCATTTATTTTTCATACATCGATAAAACTTACAGGTAGAGCTCAGTTAGTTCGAGAGAGAAATAAATAAGCAAATAACTTTTTTTCCCGCGGCTCTGGAAGTTGATAAAATTTCCGCGTACATTGATGATCAATATAAGTATATGTTCCTGCAATGAGATTTACTTTGCTCAGTACGCGACCGGACGGAAGGTGTGGTCAGAGAGAAACACAGAACAGAGAGAAGCAGAAGGAAAGAAACAGACTGTGACGGAGCCTCGGGATGTGAACAGAGAAAAAGCCGGAGAGATGCGGGGACAACGAGGGATCAGGTCGGAGATAGAGATAAAGTTGAAAAAGAAGGAAAAGAACCCGCACACGCTATGTTGCAGCCGGATCATGTCTCCCTCACGGTGAAACTCACTCGTCTGCAATGAGATTAGATTTTGTTCAGCACACACACACACACACACACACACACACACACACACACACACACACACACACACACACACACACACACACACACACACACACACACACACACACACACACACACACACACACACATCCGCTATCTCTCAGTCTGATCACGTTCCCCTTACCGGGGTGGGGGAAGGAGTGAGCGAGGACAACGTGAGAGATATTGGGAGTAAAACACCGTGAGAGTCACTGAAAAGGATGAATCAGAAACAACGGAGAGAATGGAGAAAAGGGAGAGGATTCTTCCTAACTGGACCAACCCAGAGTAAAACGCTGTCAGATGTAAGGGAGTTTATTAAAATCAAACGGGCGGGATCTGACTATAGACCCTCCATCGGGGTGAATTATAGCTGAGGTAACCGCTACATATTACATATTTGATGAAGGACTCATTTCGCCCGTACGGGGTAAACAGCGAGTGAAATATATCATCACAAAACGCATGCGTATTTCACAGCGCTCAGTTGTTACCCGTGGTTCTACATATCGGCAAGTGGATAGATTATGGAGGAACCATAGTATTTGAATTAATCCTCCGGCAGAAACCAACAAGTCGCTCTATGTTGTAAGGCATTTGGTTAACCGTTTCAGAGGGTATTTCACCGCGTTCTTCAGCTCCTCTCTGAACTTGCTCTGAGTCACGGCGTAAATACATGTGTTGGTGCAGGAGCTGAGGATTTGCAGCATCGTCGCAGTGGATTCTGCAATATAAATGGGATCCGTGCCCGGGTAATGAGCGATGTTTGCAATCAATACGTAGATATCAAAAACCAGCAATGTTAACCACAGAAATATAAAACTACCGGTTATACTGAATAGTAAAACCACCGATTTCTTTCGGTTCTGCATCTCCGGGTCTTTCTCATTCTTTCCGATACTGCGGCCCCGGAGCCCCATCCGGACTTTATTGGCGGAAAAAATCCGTCTAACTGTCAGAGTATTGAACAACAAAATCAGAGCAAACGGGAGAAAAGGCATGAAAAGGCGATGAATCATACGAAGTGCGGCCCACGAGGGAGATGTATAGAAGCCCTCTTTGGTGACACAGCCATAGGAAACTCCATCAATTGTCACCAAAGTCTCGAATGTAAAGTAGAAAGGGACACTTTCTGAACAGCCCAGAACACTCACTGTCCCGACAACCACAGCTGCCGTTCTTTCGGTGCAATATTTTGTTTTCAGCTTTTCACAACAAATGGCCACAAATCTGTCACAGGTGAACGCGACTGTCAGCCAGACAGAGACCCCGGTGCTTGCTATAAGCAGGCAACTAACAACCCGACAAATGGGAGTCCAATAGAGGAAGGAAGACCTAAAGTATATGAGAACAGTCCAGTTCAGCAGAGGGTCAGAAATAACGACCAGGAGATCGGCCGCTGCCATTCCCAGCAGGTAGCGAGTGATACATTTGGAGAGACCGCACTTTCCTCGGGACAGGATAACAATCGCCACCAAGTTAACTGCAAGAGAGAGGGAAAGAAGCAGAGAAATTACTGACTTGTCAGGGCAATAGAGCAAAATTATTATTATTAGACTTGATCTTGTGTTTTTTTTTCCTGCTTCAAATGGTGGAAACCGGAACAAGGACATATGAAGCCACTGATAATGTGCAATATGTGCGTGACAGAGAACTTGTTGCTAGTTTTGTAAATGGGTTAAATCTGCGTGAATTCCCAAACCGACGAGATGACAGTTGTCCAAATGCCCCTCGTCCGCAGTAAGGGATGGACAACAGATATCAGAATCACTGGCTCTGGGCAGCACAGGAATGAAATTGAATCCATATCTTCAATTCCCTCTGATCACATTTCTAAAACAAATGACCCATTCCCGTTGTTCAATCACCTAGTCAGGCAATTCACAGTCGATTTATACGGACAAAGCAGAAGTTCGGCTGGTTTCCACGGGGGCAGTGTAGCCCGGTGTCCTCCTGTGCTATTCATAATAATTCCATAACATCGAGGCAGCGGAGAAGATTACAGTCAAAGGTAGCATCTCGACTCCAATATGGAGCGCTGCCTGCTACGAAAGCAAAGGGATTAATATTGTCAGCGCCTTCCGCCCATGACTGAAATGCGGGGACTGGGCAGGTGGCTGTGGAAACAAGTAGCGACAGAAACACTTCAGAACATAGGAGTTAACTCTCAGTTTCTGCCGTTTGCAGCAGTGACAGCGGCTTACTGGGAATTCCAACGGCTGAAATAACAGGGTAGTAAATGTCTTCTATCCGGAAGATTACTGGATATCCCATTTGAGTGACGCAGTGAACGCAATTGCTCTCAATTCCACAGCTCGGCAAGACACTCTGGGCTGACGTACTGCAACAGGCTCTGATTTATACAGGGGATCGATCTCCAGTGACAAGGTCCCACCTCCCACCATTGTTTTTGAACAAATTACGTCACCGGCAGTGTCTCAGGTGCAATTATTGTGGGCATGTAATACGAACACATCAATGACCACATTTCTATTCCTTTGTCTAATTAGAGCAAATTGTGTAATGAGACCTGTAAGTGAGCAATGAGCGGCTCTATTTACAACATTTACACAGTTGTATTTACAGCGGTCACGACTGTTCCAATTTTCCAACCTGAAACTTTCACTGTGGTCCACAAGCACTCCGGAATCGACGTTTCCAGCTTTTTCAACCATTTTCGTTGTCACATCTGTTTCATCTACAAATAGATCTGGTTTCCCTGCAGTGTTCTCTGGATTCAAGGCCACATGAATACCCCTTCCAGTCTCCTCCTGCAGACTTCAGTTTAATATCGTCCACTTTTTCTTAATTCAGCAGCACCACTCTGGCCGCTCAGGCACAAACCCCACCCTATCCCATCCCGTTACGTGCCACCAGATATAAAACATCCCCGCTGTGTACACAGACATTCTGTCCGGTTCTCCATCGGCCCTGGACGACATCGATGTTTACGTCATTTTGATCAGCTTCCCCAGTTAAATGTTTACTTCCGATACCTTCATGTCCAGAGCGGTCCACGGATCCACCCATCTCTTCAACTGTCCTCTCCACATCTATAGTATCTGTGTGTGTGTGTGTGTGTGTGTGTGTGTGTGTGTGTGTGTGTGTGTGTGTGTGTGTGTGTGTGTGTGTGTGTGTGTGTGTGTGTCTGCGTGTCTGCGTCTGTGTGTGTGTGTGTGTGTGTGTGTGTGTGTGTGTGTGTGTGTGTGTGTGTGTATGTATGTGTTTATTATTTATCCTGTCGTTGAGAGAATTTGTATTTACGGACAAGTGTATCCATTGTCTCAAGGAAAAGAGCACCGGAGTTTACACAACTAAATACCGGTGTGAACGCCGAGTAAATTTCCCTGAACCTACGGAAGCAATCAAGGAATAGAAACAATGATAGCCGGATAGGGTCCTGTGCTGGCCGAGTGTCCCCAATCTTATTTCCACGGGTACAACTTGGGATAATTTCCTTCAATGCTCAGCGATGTTTCGTGTACGAGGAGACGTCGCAGTTTTTCTTTGAAACTCCTTCGAACAGTACTTATCAATTCAAACATTCCGGTTCAATTTCATCCCTTGACTTCATCTCACGGATCTGCGTCACCTTCTCATTAGCCCTAGTCCAAGCTAGTATCCATTAATTGCCCTCTTCTCCAAGTGTCATTGCTAA
The DNA here is from genome assembly GCF_048418815.1 of Hemitrygon akajei. Taxonomy (NCBI): domain Eukaryota; kingdom Metazoa; phylum Chordata; class Chondrichthyes; order Myliobatiformes; family Dasyatidae; genus Hemitrygon; species Hemitrygon akajei. The sequence continues at coordinate 8,054,103 of NW_027331931.1, forward strand.
CTTATGGCTCCATGTTCTAAATCAGTTCGCAAACACGTAACCAGCTTTAATCACTCAGGGAATACACAGACCCCATCATTCAGAAACCTGCATGTTATTTCATTACAAAGAACACCTCAGAGATAAGTTCTTGCTTAGAAATTATCTCCAGTCCAGCACATTACCTGGAGCACCATTGCGTCGACTGAGTCGAGAAACACTAGTTCACATAATGGAGGATGCAGAGTAGTTTCTCAAAATGGCAGCCTCCTTTCTTTGTAAACATCACTCCACTCTTTCAGAAAGGGGAGCATCTAAAAAAATGAAATTATAGGCCAGTTAACCTGACTTCAGTGGTTTGAAAAGTCTATTATTAAGAATAGGGTTTCGTAGCACTTGGAGACACGCGGTAAAGATTACAAAGTCAGCTCCAGTCTCAGGCCCTCTCCCCGTATCACTTCATGGTCTAACTAATCAAGAATCTGTACAGGTCTGCTTTAAAAATATGCAATGACCTGGCATTTCCAGCCGCCAGTGGCAAGGAATTCCCAAGATCCACCATACTTTGGCTAAATCCTGTTGTGTAATGAACAGGATTTGATAAGCGATCTTGAAGTAAAGGAGCCATTAGGAGGTAGTGACCATAATATAATAAGTTTTTATCTGCAATTTGAGAAGGATAAGGGCAGATCGGATGTGTCAGTGTTGCAGTTGAACAAAGGAGACTATGGAGCCATGAGGGAGGAGCTGGCCAAAGTTAAATGGACGGATATCCCAGCAGAAAAGACAGTGGAACAGCAATGGCAGGTATTCTTGAGAATAATGCACAAGGAGCAAAATCAGTTCATCCCCCGGAGAAGGAAGGATTCAAAGGGGGGGGGGGGGGAAGGGGCCACAGTGGTTGACAAAGGAAGTCAGAGATTGCATAGCATTAGAAAAAAGGATGACGGAGCTAAGGTGAGTGGGAAGACAGATGATTGGGAAATTTTTAAGGAACAACAGAACTTAACTAAAAAGGCAATACGGGGAGAAAAAAATGCGGTACGAACGCAAGCTAGCCGGGAATAGAAAGGAGGATAGCAAAAAAAATTTTAGGTATGTGAAGAGAAAGAAGATAGTTAAGAACAATGTTGGGCCCTTGAAGAATGAATTGGGTGAAATTGTTATGGGAAACAGAGAAATGGCAGAAGAATTTAAGAAGTACTTTAGATCTGTCTTCACTAGGGAAGACACAAGCAATCTCCCAGATGTATGGATGGACCTAGGACATAGGGTAACAGAGGAAATGAAACAGATTGACATTAGCAAGGAAACGGTGATGGGTAGAGTGATGAGACTGAAGGCTGGCAAATCCCCAGGTCCAGATGGTCTGCATCCTAGGGTACTAAAGGAGGTGGCTCTGGAAATTGTGGATGCACTGGTAAACATTTTCCAATGTTCCTTAGATTCAGGATCAGTTCCTGAGGATTGGAGAATGGCTAATGTTATCCCACTTTTTAAGAAAGGAGGGAGGGAGAAAGCAGAGAACTATCATCCTGTCAGCCTAACATCAGTAGTGGGAAAGATGCTAGAGTCCATTATTAAAGATGAAATAGTGGCATATCTGGAGAGCAGTGATAGGATTGGGCCGAGCCAGCATGGATTTACCAAGGACAAATCATGCTTGAATTATCTACAGCAGTTTTTCGAGGATGTAACCAGGAAGTTAGACAAGGGAGATCCAGTGGATGTAGTGTACCTCGATTTTCAGAAGGCATTTGATAAGGTCCCACATAGGAGATTATTGGGTAAAATCAGCTCATGGCATTAGGGGGAAGATATTGACATGGATAGAAAACTGGTTGGTAGATAGAAAGTAAAGGGTAGCGGTGAATGTGTGTTTCTCGGAATGGCAGATGGTGACCAGTGGGGTGCCACAGGGCTCGGTATTGGGACCACAGCTGATTACGATTTACATCAACGATTTAGATGAAGGCCTTGAGAATAACAGCAGCAATTTTGCTGATGATACTAAGCTGGGTGGCAGTGTGACATGTGATGAGGATGTTAGGAGAATTCAGGGTGACTTGGATGGGCTGGGTGAGTGGGCAGATACTTGGCAGATGACGTTTAATGTGAATAAGTGTGAGGGTATTCACTGTGGGAGTAAGAACAGGAAGGCAGATTATTATCTGAACGGTGTAGAGTTAGATAAGGGAGAAATACAAAGAGATCTAGGAGTCCTTGTTCATCAGTCACTGAAGGTGAATGAGCAAGTGCAGCAGGCAGTGAGGAAGGCTTATGGAATGTTGGCCTTTATTACAAAGGGAATTGAGTCCAAGAGCAAGGAAATCGTTTTGCATTTGTACAGGGCCCTGGTGAGACCATACCTGGAGTATTGTGTACAGTTTTGGTCTCCAGGGTTAAGGAAGGACATCCTGGCTGTAGAGGAAGTGCAGCATAGATTCACAAGGTTAATTCCTGGGATGTCTGGACTGTCTTACGCAGAGAGGTTAGAGAGACTGGGCTTGTACACGCTGGAATTAAGGAGATTGACAGGGGATCTGATTGCAACATATAAGATTATTAAGGGATTGGACAAGATAGAGGCAGGAAATATGTTCCAGATGCTGGGAGAGTCCAGTACCAGAGGGCATGGTTTGAGAATAAGGGGTAGGTCATTAAGGACAGAGTTAAGGAAAAACTTCAGAGAGTTGTGGGGGTGTGGAATGCACTGCCTCAGAAGGCAGTGGAGACCAATTCTCTGGATGCTTTCAAGAAGGAGCTGGATAGGTATTTTATGGATAGGGGAATCAAGGGATATGGGGACAAGGCAGGAACAGGGTATTGATAGTAAATGATCAGCCATGATCTCAGAATGGTGGTGCAGGCTCGAAGGGCCACATGTTCTACTTCTGCACCTATTGTTTATTGTCTAAATAAATTCCTCCCTATCCCCGTTCTAAAAGGGCATCCCTCTATTCTGAGTGTGTATTCAGCTCTCATACTGCCCCACCGCCGGAAGCATCCTCTGCACATCACATCAACTCTACCGAGGCGTCTCGCCATTCGATAGGTTTCAGTTCGGTCACCTCTCATTGTTGCCAATTCCAGTGCGTGGAGGCCCAGAGGCATCAATTGCTCCTCATATGACAAGCCGTTCAATCCGGGAATCGCTTTCGTGAACCCCTCTTTGAACCTTTCCAATGTTAGCATATCCTTCCATAGATAAGAGACCCAAAACCTGTTCATAATACTCCAAGCGAGGCCTCCCCGATGCTTTATCAAACCATCCTTGCTTTTATCGTCTCGTCCTCTTGAAATGCCTTCCAGATTTCTCTTAGAGATGGGCTGTGTAGGCGCGGTCATAGAGAAAGTCTGGGGATGGTACAGAAACAAACATACAGAAAGATGGGGGGAGAATCTGGAGGGAGAGAGAAACTGGGGGAAAGCGGGAAACTGGGGCTGAGAGCGAGTCAGGTGGAGCAATGGAATGGGAGAGTGTGTGGGGCGAAAGAGGGCGGAGGGGAGAGAATTGGGAGGGAGAGAGAAACTGGGGGAAAGCGAGAGCCTGGGGTTGAGAGCGAGTCAGGTGGAGCAATGGAATGGGAGACTGTGTGGGGCGAAAGAGGGCAGAAGGGAGAGAATTGGGAGGGAGAGAGAAACTGTGGGAAAGCGGGAGACTGGGGTTGAGAGCGAGTCAGGTGAAGCAATGGAATGGGAGAGTGTGTGGGGCGAAAGAGGGCGGAGGGGAGAGAATTGGGAGGGAGAGAGAAATTGGGGGAAAGCGGGAGACTGGGGTTGCGAGCGAGACAGGTGGAGCAATGGAATGGGAGAGTGTGTGGGGCGAAAGAGGGCGGAGGGGAGAGAATTGGGAGGGAGAGAGAAACTGGGGGAAAGCGGGAGACTGGGGTTGAGAGCGAGTCAGGTGGAGCAATGGAATGGGAGAGTGTGTGGGGCGAAAGAGGGCGGAGGGGAGAGAATTGGGAGGGAGAGAGAAACTGGGGGAAAGCGGGATACTGGGGCTGAGAGCGCGCCAGTTGGAGCAGTGGAATGGGAGAGTGTGTGGAGCGAAAGAGGGCAGAGGGGAGAGAATTGGAAGGGAGAGAGAGACTGGGGGAAAGCGGGAGACTGGGGTTGAGAGCGGGTCAGGTGGAGCAATGGAATGGAAGAGTGTGTGGGGCGAAAGAGGGCGGAGGGGAGAGAATTGGGAGGGAGAGAGAAACTGGGGGAAAGCGGGAGACTGGGGCTGAGAGCGCGTCAGGTGGAGCAATGGAATGGGAGAGTGTGTGGGGCGAAAGAGGGCAGAGGGGAGAGAATTGGGAGGGAGAGAGAAACTGTGGGAAAGCGGGAGACTGGGGTTGAGAGCGAGTCAGGTGGAGCAATGGAATGGGAGAGTGTGTGGAGCGAAAGAGGGCGGAGGGGAGAGAATTGGGAGGGAGAGAGAAACTGGGGGAAAGCGGGAGACTGGTGTTGAGAGCGAGTCAGGTGGAGCAATGGAATGGGAGAGTGTGTGGGGCGAAAGAGGGCGGAGGGGAGAGAATTGGGAGGGAGAGAGAAACTGGGGGAAAGCGGCAGACTGGGGTTGAGAGCGAGTCAGGTGGCGCAATGGAATGGGAGAGTGTGTGGGGTGAAAGAGGGAGGAGGGGAGAGAATTGGGAGGGAGAGAGAAACTGGGGGAAAGCGGGAGACTGGGGCTGAGAGCGAGTCAGGTGAATCGATGGAATGGGAGACTGTGTGGGGCGAAAAGGGCGGAGGGAGACGGATGGACACTGATACGGACGTGAGTGAAGGAAACGGAATGAAGGAGACGGGCAGAGAGGGACGTGGAGAAAGAGAGTCGTGGAGAAATAATGGGAAAGAGACAAAGAGAGATAGCTGAGAGGGAGATGTGGTAGCGAGAGGCTGATGGAGAAAGGGATACTAGGGTCAGGAGTTAAGCCTAGGTGACAGAGACGAGGTGTAATGAGAAACTACGGGACTAGGGAGACAGAGAAATAGATGAGAAGTAGACTAACTCGAAAGTGACTGGGAACGAAGAATAGTGGGGGATAAGCGAAAGTGGGACTGAGGCCGAGAGAGACGGGAGTAAGAGAGTGAGTGGGGTTGGAGAAAGAGAGCCTGTATGAGACAAATACTGGGGGATGGGGGAGAAAGACAGGGCAGACAGAGACACCGAACTGTCAATGAGGGACTGGGGTAGAGATTCACCGTGAGAGAGAGAGACTGGAAGAGTAAGAGTTTGTGCGAAAAGGACTGGGTAGAAGGACCGGGAGAGTTAGTGACACCGGAGGGAGAGGGAGACCTGAGGAGAGAGACAGGGAGAGAGTGACAGGGGAGGGACTGGTGAATAAGAGAGATAGGGTGTGAAGCAGGTACTGCGATGAGAGAGGAACTGAGGAGTAGAGATCGAGACAGATTGTGGAAAAAGAGACTGGGGGTCGGAATATCTTGTGGGAGAAAGGGACCATAGAACCATAGAACATTACAGCACAGTACAGGCCCTTCTGCCCTCCATGTTGTGCCGACACATCTGCACAACCGAGATGAGTGTAAACGGATGAGCCACAAATCAAGTAGACAATATTATGAATGATCTCGCCTGCTCTGCTAAGGTCCCGCACTCTTCTCTGCTACTAGATATAAAGACAAGCTTTTACTTTGTACCTCAGAGTACCGGACATGTGGACTGTCCATGATACAGTGTCAAAATAAAAGATTCGCCAGTTGAAGTCTGCTACTGAACTTCATTTAGAAAAGTTGGCGTAGTCGAGCAACATCCCGACAAAACGGGGTCAAACGATGGAGTAACTGAGGGTCCCAAAGGCAACTAGAGTTAGTGCCCCGTTGCAAGATCAGCTTTCAGCCTCCCCGATCCTGTCCCATGACCGGGTAGAGAGGACGGGATCGTCAAGTCCAAGTAGGAAAGACGCAGCATTATGAGAAGTACGGGAGTCAGGATCCGGATCCTAGCCGCACCCAAAGGGTTCTCCGATTAGTAAATAAAACAAATAGATATAAATAAGACTTCAAGCTCTCAATTTTCATTCCAGGACCTGGTAAGTACGAGGGGTGATTGATAGGTTCGTGGCCTAAGGTAGAAGGAATAATTTTTATAAAACCTAACACATTTATTTTTCAACATAGTCCCCTCCTACATTTACACACAGTCCAGCGGCATTGAGCGTACGGATGTTGGACATGCAGGTCAACTCTTTGAGTGATTATGCAGAAATTTTAAAGTTAATAACTCATTTCCTTCTACTTTAGGCCACGAACTTATCAATCACCCCGATGAGTTATTAACTTCAAACGTACTGCATAATCAGAGTTGACCTGTATGTACCTGTAACGGGAGCTGTATAACACGTCTGCTTCTACCTCAGGCCGAGAACTCATCATTCACCCATGTTGTGGACATTTTCTGAAGGTCCAAGAACCGTATGTTCCACGACCGTTGGACTGTGTGTAAATGTAGGAGGGGACTATATTGAAAATTAAATGTGCTAATTTTTCTAAAACTGACTCGTTCTACTCTGGGCCACGAACTTGTCAATCACCCCTCGTAGATTGAAATAGAACGGGAAGTAGTCACAGTAAAATTGATCAGGAACACGAGGAAGAGAGTTCACTGTAAAGATAAAGATGAAAACCAGGTAAGTAGATTAAAGGAAGATGGTGAGTAACGATAGTAATATTGATGAGTGAAATGCGGGGAGAGTTTTCTCTGTAAAGGTAAAGAATAAAACGAGAACGAAGCCCCAGAAGGTTGAACGAGTGAAGGAATCCCTGGTAGATCCGCTGGTGCCGCCAGTCCCCCCTGCTGATGAGGTCTGGTAGAAAAGTGGATATACTAGATATGCGATTCCTTTTACTGGCTGCTTGTGTGATTGGACACAAAGACGATGGCCTTATGAGGATTTATTGAGATAAAGAAAAGATTATTTTTAACTAAGGTACCGGCGGCAGAATCGGAGATCCAACGTGACTATGATAATACGATAACGTGCTTTGATTTATGCTCTTTACTCTGTTTATTTGGGCGCGTCTCATCGGAGAATCCTGTCGTTGCTTTCAGAAGTGTTTGTGTGTTGTGTGTGTTGTGTGTGCTTTACACTTCGTTTCCGGTCCTGGAGAAGGGCCTCGGCCCGTCAATTCGGCTGTTTATTCATTCCCAAAGATGTTGCCTAACCAGCGGAGTTCCTCTAGCAGTTTGTGTTGCGTTTAATATTTTTGTTGTGAGATATTGTGACGAATAGAGATATCGCTGGAGTACTAGCGGTATAGCAGCAGTATACTCTCCCCGTTTTCCCTAGCCCAGTTTCTCTTTCCACAATCTGCCTCTTACGGCTCAGTCCCTTTCTTACCTCAGTAATTGTTATCCAAGTTCAAAAGGCCGAGTTCACTGAACCTGTTCTCATAAGGCATGCTTCCCAATCCAGGCAACAACCATGTAAATCTCCTCTGCACCCTTTCTCTGGCTTCCACATCCTTCCTGTAGTGAGGCGACCAGAACTGGGCACAGTACTCCAGGTGGGGTCTGATCAGGGTCCGAAACCTGTAAAATTACCTCTCGGCTCATAAATTTAATTCTACGACTGATGAAGGCCAATACACCGTCTGCCTTCTTAACCATAGAGTCAACCTGCGCAGCTGCTTTGAGTGTCCTATGGACTCGGACCCCAATATCCCTCTGATCCTCCACACTGCCAAGAGTCTTACATTAATAATACATTCCGCCATGATACTTTACCTACCAAAATGAACCGCTTCACATTTATCTGGGTTGAACTCCATCTGTTACTTCTCTGCCCAGTTTTGCATCCTATCAATGTTCCGCTGTAACCTCTGTCATCCCTCCACACTATACATAAAACCTCATACCTTCCTGCCATCAGCAATCCTACTAACCCATCCCTCCACTTACTCATCTAGGTCATTTATAAAAACACCGAATTATAAGGGTCTCACAGCAGATCCCTGAGGCACTCAACTGGTCACCAACCTCCATGCAGAATATGATCCGTCTACAACAACTCTTTGCCTTCTGTGGGCAAGCCAGTTCTGTATCCACAAAGCAATGTCCCCTTGGATCTAATGGCTCCTTCGTTTTTCAATAAGCCTGCGATGGGGTATCTTATCAAATACCTTGCTGCAAACCATATGTACTGTTCTTCCTTCATCAATGTGTTTAGAAAAAAAATTCTGAAAGAAATTCAATCAGGCTTGTAAGGCACGAACTGCCCTTGACGAAGCCATGCTAACTATTTATAATCATATTATACCTCTCGAAATGTTCATAAAACCTGCATCTCAGGATTTTCTTGTTACGCACCCCGTAACTGGGTTAACAGACCAGCAGAAATGGAAGGATACGTTGGAGTCTGGTGGTACTGTAACTGAAGGTTCATTAGTAAGCTAAGCGATAAAGTATCAAAAATGCCAATATACATATAAAACAGGTTAGCACTGATAAATACAGAAGTGTAGGAATATTAATCAAAACCAAGCTCTATCAAAGTCTAGGGGTAAATGAGTTGTCATAAGAGAATGTAGAGTTCAGTTCAGTTCATGCTGTTGTTGTGTTGCAATGTTGGAGAGAGAGAGAGAGAGAGAGAGAGAGAGAGAGAGAGAGAGAGAGAGAGAGAGAGAGAGAGAGAGAGAGAGAGAGAGGGAGAGAGAGAGAGAGAGAGAGAGAGAGAGAGAGAGAGAGAGAGAGAGAGGAGAGAGAGAGAGAGAGAGAGAGAGAGAGAGAGAGAGAGAGAGAGAGAGAAAGAGAGAGCGAGCAAGAGAAGAACAGCCGCAGCAGGCAAACCTTCCGTCGTCTTCTTGTTCAGCTGTGCCGTTGGGATAATCGGTTATGACCCTTCCGTTCCAGGCCAGACCGTTCTTCAGTGATGGACTCGTCACCCAGGCAACGGCGGATACACACGTCCCCACCGGTCTGCCTTCATCCACCGTGCTCCAGACCGATTCTCCTGAACCGATCCTCCAGGCCCCCACCTTCCTGTGGGTGCACAATACTCTGTCAGTGTCCACTGGTGTACCTGAGGGTGTCTTCCCAGACCCGTCTTTTATCCCCACTGACGGGGTATCAGCCATCCATCAACTCAGCATGTCCATGTCCATCAAACTGGGCCGCTCCCTGCTGTCTCAGCAAGAACGTTAACGAGCAAATAAGGGACCTTGTAGCAAAAGATTGTTTACCTTTCTATCGGTGAAGAAGCCATAATACTAAATTATCCGTCTCTCTCTCTCTCTCTCTCTCTCACTCACTTATCTGTAGCAGATGCCTCTACCTCTGTTCTTCATCTCTCTCTCTCTCTCTCTCATTAGCAGCATAGTTCCCGGGTGGGGTGCGGGGGGGGGGGGTGGAGGGAAGGTGGTGCGGGACAGCTCTGGACACCATTTCCATCTGGTTTGTTCAGCACACGTAACATTCTCCATCAACTTATCAACCCTCACTGAAGTAAGACTCATTGGTCTATAATTTCCTGGGCTATCTCTTCTTGAATAAAGGAACAACATCCGCAACTCTCCAATCCTCCGGAACCTCTCCTGTCCTCATTGATGATGAAAAGATCATTGCCAGAGGCTCAGCATTCATCTCCCTCGCCTCCCACTGTAGCCTGGAGTACATCTCCTCCGGTCCCGGCGACTTATCCAACTTGATACTTTCCAAAAGCTCTACCACATCCTCTTTCTGAAAATCGACATGCTCAAGCTTTTCGGTCTGCTGCAAGTCATCACTACAATCACCAAGATCCATTTACATAGTACATACTGAATTAAAGTATTCATTCAGTTCCTCTGCTATTTTCTCCGGTCCAATACACACTTTCGCACTGTCACACTTGATAGGTCCCGTTGTTTCACGTCTACACTCTTGCTCTTCACATATTTGTAGAATGCCTTGGGGTTGTGCTTAATCCTGCCCGCCAAGGCCCTTTCATGTTTCCTTCTGGCTCTCCTAATTTCTTTTTTAAACTCCTTCCTATTAGCCCTATACTCTTGTAGATCTCTAACATTACCGAGCTCTCTGAAGCTTTCGTGAGCTTTTCTTTTCTCATTCACTGGATATATTACAGCCTTTGTGCACCACTGTTCCTGTACCCTAACATAGCTTTCCTGTCTCATTGGAACGCACCTATGCAGAACTCCACACAAATATCCCCTGAACATTTGCCACATTTCTTCCGTACTTTTCCCTGATAACATCTGTTCCCAGTTTAAGCTTCCAATTTCCTGTCTATATAGCCTCATAATTCCCTTTGCTACAATTAAACGCTTTTCTAACTTGCCTGTTCTTATCTCTCTCCAATGCTATTGTAAAGGAGATAGAATTATGATAATTTTCTCCAAAATGCTCTCCCACTGAGAGACCTGACAACCGACCAGGTTCATTTCTCAATACCAAACCAAGTACAGTCTCTCCTCTTGTAGGATTATCTACGTATTGTGTCAAGAAACCTTCCTGAAACTACATAACAAACTCCACAGCATCTAAACCCCTTGCTCTAGGGAGATGCCAATTTATATTTGGGAAATTCAAAACTCCCATCAGGACAACTCTGTTACTGTTACACCTTTCCAAGGATCTGTTTCCCTATCTGTTCCTCGATATACCGGTTGCTAATGGGCAGCCTATAAAAAAACACCCAGTTAAGTTATTAACCACTTCCTGTTCCTAACCTCCACCCACAGAGACGCCGTAGAGAATCCCTCAACAGCGACCAACTTTTCTGCAGCCGAGACACTATCTCTGATCAACAGTGCCACGCCGGCACCTCTTTTGCCTCCCTCCCTGTCCTGCTTGGAACATCTAGAAGCCGGCACTTGAAATAACCATTGCTGTCCCTGAGCCATCTAAGTCTCTGTAATGGCCACCACATCATAGCTCCAAGTACTGATCCACGCTCTAACCTCATCGTCTTTGTTCACAATACCCCTTGTATTAAAATAGACACATCTCAAAACGTCCGTCTGAGCGCGTCCCTTCTCTATCACTTGTCTATCCTCCCTCACACACTGTCTGCAATCTTTCTCTATTTGTGAGCCAACCGCGTCTTCCCCAGTCTCTACATTTCTGCTCCCACACCCCAACAGTTTTAGTTTAAACTCTCCCCTATAGCCTTAGCAAACGTCCTCGCCTTGGGAGATAATGGTCGCCCTGGGATTCAACTGCAACCCATCCTTTTTGTACAGGTCACACCTGCCTCAACAGAGGTCCCGATAATCCAGAAATCTGAATCCGTGCTCCCTTCTCCAATCCCTCAGCCACGCATTTATCCTCCACATTCTATTCCTATACTCACTGTCGCGTGCAGCAGGCAGTAATATCGAGATTACTACCTTTGAGGTCCTGCTTCTCAACTTCCTTCCTAACTCCCTGTCGTCTTTCTTCGGGACCGCTTCCCTTTTCCTACCTCTGTCATTGGTACCAATATGCACCACGACCTCTGGCTGCTCTCCCTCCCACTGCTGGATATCTTGGACGAAATCTGAAACATCCCGGACCCTGGCACCTGGGAGGCAAACTATCATCCGAATTTCTTTCTTGTGTCCACAGAATCGCCTGTCTGACCCTTTAACTATAGAGTCCCCTACCACTACTGCATTCCTCATCCTTTTCCTACCCTTCTGAGCCACATGGCCGGACTCTGTGCCAGAAGCACAGCCACTGACGCTTCCCCCAGGTAGGCTGCCCCCCCCCCCCAACAGTACTCAAACAGGAGTACTTATTGTCAAGGGGTCCAGTCCCTTACCCACCTCCCTGTCACCGTAGCCCTGGTGTGACCACCTGCCATAACTTTTTTCTATCACCTTCTCGCTCGCCCTGACCAGACGAAGGTAATCGAGCTGCATCTCCAGTGCCCTAACGCGATCCCTTACTAGCTGCAGCTCGACATACTATATGTCGATATGGCCGTTCGGGAGGCTGGGAAACTCCAGGATCTCCCACATCTGACACCGATTACAGAAAACTGTCTCGCACACATATACTACTTCCTTCCTGCTAACCTGCCTCGCCTCGTTACCGTCTAAGTCCGTTGAACCCAAGTCCTCTCACTCTGCTACCTCTCACTCCCCTGCCCGCTGGATATGGCGGACTTCTTTTTAAAAATTTCCTGCTCTACTCACTGACGTCACGCGCCTGCGCAGTCTTGACTCCCTTTTATCCCCGAGTATTAAAATGCCTTCGCTCCGGACATCCTTAGTCGTTCCACTCGCAGTCTTCTTGCACCGAAGGGCTAGAGTGCTTTCAATCGCACATAGCATTCTAGGAATGCAGATCCACCATTATAAAGTGTTGCCAAATCACCCAACCCTTTCCGTCTCCGTGACTCCTCCCATTGACAGCACTGCTTCCATCCTGCATCCACGTCCTACCTCACTCCAAACATTCTTAGAGACCATCATCCTCCCTCTGTCTCTCTCATTGACCTCAAACGTCATATCTATGGCTGTAATTTCCGAAGATACAGCTTACAGAACGGTATGTTGATTTAGCTTCGTGACATTGAGGACTTCCGTGTTTTCTACTAAAGAATATCGTGTTCAGCACTACTAATCCTTAGAACGATAACAAAGATGTACAAACGAGATGAGCCACAGATCAGGAAAACGACATTATGAACTAATTCCTTTCCTCCGCTAATGTTTCACACACTTCTCTGCTGCTAAGTATTGAGACAAGCTTTTTACTTGTACCTCAGATTTCCACATCTGCGGACGCTCCAGGATATCAGGCTAAAATAAAAGATCCGCTAACTGAAGTCTGATACAAACTTCATTTAAAACAATCTCTGGCAAATTGGGGCAGTCGGGCAAGATCCCGACAAATCGGGGTCGAACAATGGAGTAACTGAGGGTCGCAAAGGCAACTTCTAGTTAGCCACCCGTTGCCTGATCAGCTTAGATCCTCCCCGACCCTGGCCCTTGATCGGGTAGAGAGGATGGGATCGGCAAGAGCAAGTAGGAAAGACCGCAGCATTATGGGAAGTATTGTCTGAAGTAAGGAAGTCAGGATCCGGATTCTAGCCGCACACAAGATGTTCTAAGATTAGTAAATAAAACCGACAGATATAAATAAGACTTTAAGGCTCTTTCCTTTTGAGGACCAGGAAAGTAGATTGAAGAAAGAAGCACAGCAGATTGAACGAGTAAAGAAATCCCGGGGAGATCCGCTGCTGCCGCCAGTCTCCCCGCTGATGAGGTCTGGTTGGAAAGTGGATATACTAGACATGTGATTCCTTTCACTATTCGCTTGCGAGATTGGACAGAAAGACGGTGGCCAATTGGGGTCTTTAGAGATAAAGACAATTAAATAATTTAAACAAGAAAGTGGTAACGGAGACGGAGAACCTACGTGTGATTTAATAAAGTGTTTGCAATTATGCGCTGTACTTAGTTGATTAGTGCCTGGTCCACCTGTGGATTTTGTCCTTGCTTTCAGAGATAGTTCCGTGTTGTGACTGTTGTGTGTGCTGTTGTGCTTTACATCCTGGGTCGCAGAAACATTGTCTCGTCTGTCGGTGTGCATGTGTGCCTCATCTTGACAGTAGAAGAGCCCATGAACTGTCATATCAGAATGGGAATGGGACGTGTAAATAAAATGTGTGGCCACTGGGAGATCCTGCTTTCTCCGGCGCACAGATGGTAGGTAAGATGAAGCCACTCAGGTTGGAGGAACAACACCTTATATTCCGTCTGGGTAGCCTCCAACCTGATGGTATGAACATTGATTTCTCTAACTTCCATTAATGTCCCTCCTCCCCTTCTTACCCCATCCCTTATTTATGTATTTATCTATTTATTTATTGATTGATTAACATTGATTATTCCGCCACCCCTTTTCTTTTATTCTCGTTTTTTACTCTCTCTGTCCCTCTCGCAATCACTCCTTGCCTGCTCTCCTTCTTCCTCTGCCGCTCCCCTCCTCCTGTCTTTCTCACTAGGCCTCCCGTCCCATGATCATCCACCTCTGTATCTCTTTTGCTAATCAATTTTTAAGCTCTTAGCTTCATCCCTCCCTCGCGCTGGGGCTATACGGCGTTGAGGCGCATCCCCTGGGTGGTGGATGGGGGATCCCTCTTGTGAGGGGTGCACCGGATAATATGGAAGAAGGTACCGCGAACCAACGTAGCCTAGGAGAAGGAACTCCGATTCCAAACTGGGGTAGATAGGACACGTTAGCCTTGGATGGCAGCCTATCTAGGAGAGGGTAAACTCTGATTTCAAACCCGGGCAGGTGGAGCTCGTTAGCATGGAAATGCCATCGCCTCGGGGAAGGTGACCCCGACAGTAAACCCCTGGTCCTCCAGGTTGGGGGGTTGTGCAATGGGCTAACGAACCGTTCACGTGAAACAAGCAATTGTTACAGAAACCGTCAACAGATTGTCAACCACTAACCCAGATGTCGGGAAAAGCAGGGCCCTATTCAGGAGGCTGATGACGTGCTGCAACCAAACCCGTCAGGAAGCTGCAGGGCTGACAACCCTCCTTCACCCGAGGAAAACCAAAATGGAGGTTCCAAAGCTGCTCTCACAGAGGAAATCTAACCTAATCGGAACATGGAATGTGAGATCGCTTTGGGAGACAGGTAGGTGCGCACAGGCAGTGAAGGAAATGAACCGATACCACCTCACAGTCCTGGGCATGTGCGAAGCAAGGTGGAATACTTTTGGTGAGACCAAACTGCAGACGGGAGAAACTCTGCTCTATTCCGGCAAAGAAAAAGAGGAAGACCCGCATGAGGCTGGTGTGGCCCGGATGTTGTCCAAAGAAGCAGCCAGAAGTTCGATAGAATGGGAACCAGTGTCCGACCGCATCATCACAGCCAGGTTCGAGTCCGGATTCCAGAAGGTATCCATTTTCCTGTGCTACGCCCCAACTAACAACGCAGAGGAAGAAGAAAAAGATATCTTCTACACCTAGCTTCAAGCAGTAGTTGGAAAGGTACCTAAGCACGATATGTTGATCGTCACGGGAGATCTGAATGCCAAAGTAGGCAGTGATAACACTGGCAGGGAGAGAGAGATGGGCCAGAATGGTTTGGGGGAAGATGAATGAAAATGGAGAACTCCTTACCGACTTCTGTGCCTTCAACGAACTGACCATTGGAGGTACTCTCTTTCCCCACCGACGCTGCCACAAGATAACCTGGGTCTCGCCTGACCATCAAACAGAGAACCAGATTGATCATGGCATAGTCCGCCAGCGCTGGAGAAGTTCATTGCAAGATGTGAGAGCCAAAAGAGGAGCAGATATTGGATCTGACCACCATTTGGTTGTTGCAAAGCTGAAGATGAAGCAGTCAGCCAAGAAGAAGAAACATAACACGCGAATAAAGTTTGATGTTAGGAAACTACAGATGGAAGAGAACAAGAAAGATTCCCACATCGCCTTGCAACACCGCTTTGGGGCTCTTCAAATAGAGGAACAAGATGAGAGAACAGCAGAACACGCCTGGATTACCTTCAAGCAGGCCACTGTAGGAGCCTGCGAAGAAGTACTGGGAAGACCACCAGTCAACAGTAAACCTTGGATCAGGGACGATACATGGCAGAAGGTGGAGGAAAGGAAAAAGCTCAAACAGGAGTTGAATCAGGCCAGAACCCGGCAACATAAACAAATCGCCGCTAACAGGTACAGCGTGATGGCCAAGGAGGTGAAGAAACAGCATAGAAGGCACAAGAGGTCATACTTCAATGAAATAGCAGAGCAAGCAGAAACAGCGGCCAGTAAAGGCGACCTCAAGGCACTCTACACGACAGCTAAACTTTTGAGAGGGAAGAAAAGCAATTTCAACAGACCTGTTAGAAACAAGACAGGCCATCTGCTCACTTCGGTTGAAGATCAGCTGGCGAGTTGGAAGGAACACTTCCAGGAAGTATTGAATAGACCACCACCACAGAACCAACCTGACCTGGAGCCTGGAGACCCACTCAACATCAATATAGATGAAATCACCAAGCAAGAAATTCGAAAAGCCCTGAAAAGCCTGAAGAACGGCAAGGCTGCTGGAGAAGACAACATTCCTGCAAAAGCATTGAAAGAGGGTGGAGAGGTTATTGTGGACCATTTGCATATACTGCTGAATTTGATATGGAGAACAGGAGAGATCCCATCAGATCGGAAGAAGGGCCTCCTTGTGAAGCTGCCAAAATCTGGAGATCTTTCACTGTGTGGCAAGTGGAGGGAGATCACCTTGTTGTCCATTCCTAGCGAAATTCTCACCAGAGTCATCTTGGAGCGGATGAAAGACGCCATTGATCAGAGACTTAGAGATGAGCAGGCAGGGTTCAGGAAAGAGAGATCATACATTGTCCAGATAGCTACACTTAGAGTCATTGTGGAGCAGACAATAGAATGGCAAACTCCACTATATGTATGTTTTATTGATTTTGAGAAGGCATTTGACAGCCTGGACAGAAGGTCAATGTGGTGCATCTTACGACACTATGGTGTACCGGAAGAGATGGTGAATATCATCAAGCAGCTTTTTGATGGCTTCTCATGCAGGGTCATCCACGATGGGAGACTGTCCGAAGAGTTCCTGGTCACTACTGGAGTCAGACAGGGATGCCTGCTGTCGCCTCTACTTTTTCTTGTAGTACTCGACTGGGCTACAAGAACAGCTTATGCTGGTTCAGAGAGAGGCATCCAGTGGTCGTTAACAGGGAAATTGGAAGACCTGGCATTTGCAGATGATCTCGCTCTTCTCTCACACCGGCTTCAAGATATGCAGAAGAAAGTAGATTCCTTGGGAGAGAACTCACAGCGAGTGGGCCTTAAGATCAGTCAGGAGAAGACCAAAGTACTACGCATTAATAGCACCGTGAGCATCACTGAAAAGGATGAATCAGAAACAACGGAGAGAATGGAGAAAAGGGAGAGGATTCTTCCTAACTGGACCAACCCAAAGTAAAACGCTGTCAAATGTAATGGAGATTATTAAAATAAAACGGGCGGGACTGACTATAGACCCTCCGTCGGGGTGAATTACAGCTGAGGTATCGGCTACATATTATATATTTGATGAAGGACACATTTCACCCGTACGGGGTAAACAGCGAGTGAAATATATCATCACAAAACGCATGCGTATTTCAGAGCGCTCAGTTGTTACCCGTGGTTCTACATATCGGTAAGTGGATAGATTATGGAGGAAACATGGCGTTTGTCTTAAATCTCCGGCAGAACCCAAAAAGTCGGTCTATGTTTTAAGGCATTTGGTTAACAGTTTTGGCGGGTATTTCACCGCGTTCTTCAGCTCCTCTCTGAACTTGCTCTGAGTCACGGCGTAAATGCATGTGTTGGTGCAGGAGCTGAGGATCTGCAGCATCGTCGCCGTGGATTCTGGGATATAAATCGGATCCGCGTCCGTGTAACGAGGGATGTTTCCAATCAGTACGTAAATATCAAAAACCAGCAGAGTTAACCACAGAAATATAAAACTACCGGTTACACTGAATAGTAAAACCACCGATTTCCTTCGGTTCTCCATCTCCGGGTCCTTGTCATTCTTTCCGTTGCTGCGGCCCCGGAGCCCCATCCGGACTTTATTGGCGGACAAAATCCGTCTGACTGTCAGAGTATTGAACAATAAAATCAGAACAAACGGGAGACAAGGCATGAAAATGCGATGTATCGTAAGTGCGGCCCACGAGGGAGACGTATAGAAGTTCTCTTTGGTGACACAGCCATAGAAAACTCCATCAATTATCATCAAAGGCTCTGTTGTAAAGTAGAAAGGGAAACTTTCTGAACAGCCCAGAACACTCACTGTCCCGATAATCACAGCCGCCGTTCTTTCGGTGCAATATTTTGTTTTCAGCTTTTCACAACAAATGGCCACAAATCTGTCACAGGTGAACGCGACTGTCAGCCAGACAGAAACCCCGGTGCTTCCTATGAGCAGGCAACGAACAACCCTGCAAACGGGAGTCCAATAGAGGAATGAAGACCTAAAGTATATGAAAACAGTCCAGTTCAACAGAGGATCAGAGATAACGACCAGGAGATCGGCCGCTGCCATTCCCAGCAGGTAGCGAGTGATGCATTTGGAGAGACCGCACTTTCCTCGGGACAGGATAACAATCGCCACCACGTTAACTGCAAGAGAGAGGGAAGGAAACAGAGAAATTACTGACCATTCAGGGCGATAGAGCAAAGTTATTCTTATTAGACTTCATCTTGTGCTTTTTTCTGCTGCAAATGGTGGAAACTGGACCCAAAACATATGAACCCGCTGACAGTGTGCAATATCGGCGTGACAGAGAACTCTCCGCGAGTTTTGTAAATTCAATCTGGGTGAATTCCCAAACCGACCAGATGACAGCTGGTTAAACGCTTCCTGGCCGCAGTAAGGAATGGGTATGATATACCAACGTCACTGGTCTGAGCCGCAAAGGAATGAAATGAAATCCACATCGGCGGTTCCCTCTGCTCATATTTCTGAAGTAAATGAGACATTCGCGTTGTTCCATCACCCAGTCAGGCAATTCACAGTCGAATCATACGGACAGAACAGAAGGTCGTCTGGCTCCCACGGATGTTGTGTAGCCCGGTGTCCTCCTGTGCAGACATTTCGATTCACAATTATTACATGATATCAAGACAGCGGAGAGGATTTCAGTCAAAGGCAGCATCTCGGCTCCAATATGGAGCGCTGCCTGCTACGAAAGCAATGGGATTAATATTGCCAGCGCCTTCCGCCCATGACTGAAATGCGGGGACTGGGCAGGTGACTGTGAAAACAAGTAGCGAGAGAAACACTTCAGAACATCGGAATTAACTCTCAGTTTCTGCCGTTTGCAGGAGTGACAGCGGCTTACCGTGAATCCCAACGGCTGAAATAACAGGGTAGTAAGTATCTTCTATCCGCCAGATTACTAGATATCCCATTTGAGTGACGCAGTGAACGCTATTGCTCTGAATTCCACAGCTCGGCAAGACACTCTGGGCTGACGTACTGCAACAGGCTCTGATTTATACAGGGGGTCGATCTCCAGTGACAAGGTCCCATCTCCCACCATTGTTAGTGAACAAACAAATTACATCACCGGCAGTGTCGCAGGTGCAAATACTGATGGTAAGTAACACGAACACGTCAGTATCATTGGCATTACCTCAGTCAGATCCCTCTGTGTAATTCGAGCAAAATGTGTAATGAGACCGGTAAGTGAACAATGAGCCGCCCTATTTACAACTTTTCATAGTTGTATTGGCAGCCGTCACGACTGTTCCTATTTTCCAAACAGAAACGTTCACTGTGGTTCCAGAATTTCCTGCCGCTTTTCACTGTCACACCCGCTGTTTCATCTACAAATAAATCCGGTTTCCCCTCAGTGTGCTCTGGATCCAGGGACACATGAAAACCCTTCCCACTCTCCTCCTACAGACTTCAGTTTAATATCTTCCACATTTTTAAAATTCTGCTGCTCCATCCCGTCACGCTATGTGCCTCCAGATATAAAACATCCCCGCTGTGTACACGGATACTCTGTCCAGTTCTCCATCAGCCCTGGACGACATCGATGTTGAAGTCATTTTTATCAGGTTCCCAGTACAATATATATTCTCGATATCTTGAAGCTCAGAGCTGTCCACGGATCTCTCCATCCCTCCATCTCTTAAACTATCTTCTCTACATCTGGTGTGTGTGTGTGTGTGTGTGTGTGTGTGTGTGTGTGTGTGTGTGTGTGTGTGTGTGTGTGTGTGTGTGTGTGTGTGTGTGTGTGTGTGTGTTTATGAGTAGAAGTGTATGTATGTCTGTGTGTATATTTGTGTGAGTGTGTATCTCTGTGTGTATGCATATGTGTGAATGTGTGAACGTGTGTGTGTGTGTGTGTGTGTGTGTGTGTGTGTGTGTGTGTGCGCGCGCGCGTGGTCGGCGTGTGTGGATAAGGAGTCGGTCTAGTGATCTGAAGATCGCTGTTTCGATCTTAGCCGCGTGTGTGTCCTTGAGCAAGGCACTTAACAACACATTGCTCTGTGACGACACCGGTGCCAAGCTGTATGGGTCCTAATGTCCTTCCCTTCGACAACATCGGTGGCGTGAAGAGGGGAGACTTGCAGCATGGGCAGCTGCCGGTCTCCCATACAAGCTTGCGAAGGCCTCAGTCAACATCGAAAATCGATGGACATCTCCTTGAGCCAGTGTGCAAAGGTGGGTGGAGTAGTAGACTTCCAGGTCAGAAGAATAAGTTTCTTAGTCACCACCATTCCTAGATGCAGAGCAATCCGCATGTCGTGCGGCAACTCAAGAGTCAGTGCAGAGCATCCAAAGATGGCGAGGTCGTGATTCGGCTGAATGTCTCTAGAAGAGGCTTCTGAGAGCCACTCAAACATTGCAGTGCAAAAGTTGTATAATGTAGGGCAAAACCAGAAAAGATGTGCTCGTGAGCCCTCGGCAGAGCGGCACTTGTCGCAATCCGGAGACACAGATGGGAAGATGCGATTCAGTTTTGTTTTTGAATAATGCAATCTATGCATCACCTTGTACTGGATTAACCTGCAGCGTTAATAGAACAACCGTGAACCCGGGACATTGCCTCCTCCCAAAGTTCCGCTGATATCTCTGAGTTCAAGTCCCTAGCCCAGGCTTCCCTAATAAAATCTGTAGAAACCAAAGGAGTACAACAATTCACACATTTTGATATTAACTATTTGGAGTCTGGAGGGAGCAAAAGGTTTTCAAGGAAGGGATGTGTGGTGGAAATAGGTTCGAAGTGTGGGAACTATTCGTTAACGTAGTGTCTAACTTGGAGACAGCGAAAAATTGTGAATTTGGAAGATTGAACTCGTGCATCTGCACGATCCCAATACACGGAATATATTTGAGAGAATAAGGGGACCTTTCTTGGCTCAGTGTCATATTACCTCACATACATTGTGACCTTGACCTGTCTAGTCCCATGAGTGGGTGCGGTGCCGAACCGGATTCCTTTACTCATTTTATTTCACATTGCTTCCGTGATACCACTATTGTATCAACTTTTTTTTTGTAAGTATATTTATGTAATCTTGTAAATTATCTGGCAGCCTTTTTGTTCTTGTTTTTGATTTGTTTTGTCTGTGCTCCACCTGGAGCTGCATTTCCTTTGTATTGTTTTGTACGTCTTCAATATGTTTTGTCTTTGTAAAAATGAAAATTGTAAATAAAGTATTAAAAAAAGAAAATTGATGGGCAGCCGAAGAAAAGGTGTGTGTGTGTGTGTGTGTGTGAGTGTGTGTGTGAGTGTGTGTGTGTGTGTGTGTGTGTGTGTGTGTGTGTGTGTGTGTGTGTGTGTGTGTGTGTGTGTGTGTGTGTGTGTGTGTGTGTGTGTGTAAACTGGGAGAGCAGAGAGCAATAGCCCAGGCTGCCAGAGAGCAAAGGATTCATGATTCAGTAGGTCTCAAGCAGGAAATGAAGAGATGGTTGACATGTACTTCACATAATATGTAGAATTAGTGAGATAGAACGACAGCAGTGCAAAGACAATCAACAAAGGGGAGACATTCAGATGGATAATATGAGGATGTGTGTTTCATTTTCCCCTGCTAGTCGCCGGTATAATGTGAAAAGGGTGCTTCATTCTCTACCCACCGGTCTCGGGTGCAATGTGAGAGTGGGGGGCGTATTCATTTTGTGGATAGCAGTCCCTACCACAGACTGGGAGTGTGGGGTTCTGTCATTCTCTGGTTCTCTGTGAGTGTGTGAATTTTATTCTGTACAGACCAGTCTTGTTACAGTCTGAGAGTGTAGGTTTCATTCAGTATCTGTAAGTCTCTGCTACAGTGTGATGAGGTGGGTTTCATTCTGTATCTGTCAGTCTCTGTTACAGTGTGAGAGTGCGGGTTTCATTCTGTATCTGTCAGTCTCTGTTACAGTCTGAGAGTGTAGGTTTCATTCTGTATCTGTCAGTCTCTGCTACAGTGTGAGAGTGTGGGTTTCATTGTGTATCTGTCAGTCTCTGCTACAGTGTGAGAGTGTGGGTTTCATTGTGTATCTGTCAGTCTCTGCTACAGTGTGAGAGTGTGGGTTTCATTCTGTATCTGTCAGTCTCTGCTACAGTGTGAGAGTGTGGGTTTCATTCTGTATCTGCCAGTCTCTGCTACAGTGTGAGAGTGTGGGTTTCATTCTGTATCTGTCAGTCTGTGCTACAGTGTGGGAGTGTGGGTTTTATTCTGTATCTGTCAGTCTCTACTATCGTGTAAGTGTCGGTTTCGTTCTGTATCTCTCTGCTCCAGCGTTACGGATGTTGTCTCAGTCCCGTACCTGTGAATATCTGACTCAGTGTGAGCCGGTGGGTTTTTTTCTCCTTCTTTCCCGCTGTTCCACCAATCTAGTGAATACTCTTAAAATAGAATCTGTATTCACTGAGCTATTCTTCGAACAAGAGTCTTCTGCTGTTGGAAGATGTTAATACTGTGAGAGGGACTGTGAACTGATGAATAATGACGGTTGTGTTGAGCAGCACATTCAGCGTCATAGGGTCATATGGCAAACAGACCGTTCGGCCCGGCATAATTCTGCATGCTATTCGCTGCTAAACCACGCAGCGCCAAGTGAGCAACATCTGATCCGTAAACCTCTGTGGTTCGGCAACACAACTTCTGAAACGTTGAATGAAAATAAGCAAAATAAATATCTTAATTATTTTTTTAAAATAAGTGCGTAATTAATTTCATAAATTGATCGAAATAAAACCCACCAAAGCAGCCTGTCTCATGTACCTGCATTATTTATATGAATACATTTCCCTCAGCAATTCTAAATTACTGCCTTCACCGTGTATCTCGGCACCCTTACGTTTGCTGAATCTGTCAAATATTCCTCAATGTGAACCGGTGCGTGAATCTAATCGAGTTATATCCCACTCATAAACAATATAAGAATCTTTTTGATTTTCTGATGACAGTTTCGGACTCCTCTGCAATATGCCATGCATTTTGATTTGGAAAATTGCAACTACGTTGTTCTGTGCAGCACTGAGAGTTTGGGAGCAGGAATTCGAGGGAAGCTCCAGTTTGACATCTGGAATCATCCAAAGGTTCACATTGCAGCAGGCGGTTGACTGATGAACTCTGGGAAATTGCAGTCACTGGTACGTCACTGCACAGCCGGGAATGTTCCGCTTGTCAGGGACATGGCTGGCGGGAGACCTTGTTCCGGTGATGCAAGACACGGGGTCCTATGTTACCCCCGTCAGTGCAGAAGAACGAGTTGAAAGTAGGTGAATGGACAGCGGATGGCGAATAGATTCACAATGCGAACACATCACCTGGACATGTTGGGATCATGGAACAGCAGAGAACAGGAACAAGCCCTGTGACTCACTACTTCTGCGCTGAACAAGATACCGAATGAGACTAAACTCTGATTATTGTACATGACCCATCTCCCTCCATTCACTGGATGCTCATGTTCTTTGACTGAATATTTACCGTTATGGGAATCTAGAGGTTATATCCCAGTAGAAGGCGAACCTTTGCCATCACCTCCCTTGATGAAGTAAATATTAGAGAAGGCAAGAGAAAACACTGATGTATTAAAAAGGTGGAGGTTAACTTAAAGACATCCCCAAAAAGGAACAGGAGGGCTGGTGAGCTAGTCGTAACTGGAATAAACTTGGGTGGTGAAATGGAATCCAGATATACAGGTAGGAATAATAGAAAAACCAGCAAAACAGAAAACCAGCCTGTACACATACTGTACATATACTGTTCACATATAGACTTAGTCATGACACAAAAACATGATCAGGAGTTAGCAAAGTTACACACAGGAAAGGATTCTGAAGATTATGGGAAATATCACGTCTTAATATGCTGTTAAGGAAGGCGGGCTCTGTCGTGGGCAAAGTACTGGAGAGTTTAACATCGGTAGCTGAGCGAAGGGCGCTGAGTAGGCTACGGTCAATTATGGAAAACCCTGAACATCGTCTACATAGCACCATCCAGAGACAGAGAAGCAGTTTCAGCGACAGGTTACTATCGATGCAATGCTCCTCAGACAGGATGAAGAGGTCAATACTCCCCAATGCCATTAGGCTTTACAATTCAACCGCCAGGACTTAAGAACTTTTTTTAAAGCTATTATTAATGCTTTTTGAGATAGTGATTTAGATGCATATCATATTTTTACTGAGTTAAGTATTGTATGTAATTAGTTTTGCTACAACAAGTGTATGGGACATTGGAAAAAAGGTTGAATCCCTTGGGGATGAATAAAGTATCTATCTATCTATCTATCTATCTATCTATCTATCTATCTATCTATCTATCTATCTATCTATCTATCTATCTATCTATCTATCTATCTATCTATCTATCTATCATATCGATGGATACAGGCACGGATTTGGATTATACTTGATAGTGGTAAATTTGAGGAGCGGGATTGTGAAGGAAACCAGATGATGTATTGTCACCATGACACTTGTGTGCATCGAGGAGCAGATAGAACTATGGAACAGTTGAAGAATCTGTGTTGGTGGCCAAAACTGCGAGGAGATGTACAACATTATTGTAAGAATTGTTTGATTTGTGAACAGTGATAACACAGATAAATCGGCTAGAAAAGCAGTTTCAGGTTACGACCCATAGGGGGACCATGTGTTAACTTGCAGGGTTTGTTTTGTTGGATCTTCACCTCCATCCCCTGGAGGACTGAACTGTATCCCCGAGATAGTGGATGCGATCACCAAGTGGATAGAGGCTTTCCCAACTAGACAATGAAAACCGCTGACGTTGCAGCCAGGATTTTGTTGTTTGATCTTCACCTCCATGCCCTGGAGGACCGAACTGTATCCCCGAGATAGTGGATGCGGTCACCAAGTGGAGAGAGGCTTTCCCAACTAGATAATGAAAACCGCTGACGTTACAGCCAGGATTTTGTTTGGAGAGAGTTTTTACCCGTCGTGCATTGCCGAGGATTCTAGGATCGGATCATGGTCCCCGATACACCGCACAGGCGATACAAAATGTAATGAAACTGTCTGGGGAAAAACACAGGTTGGTATCCCTTATCGACCACAATACAGTGCAATTGCTGAATGGATAACTGGGACTTTAAAGTCAATGCGAAAATAAAAGGGTTGGAATCCTTGTTTGGGCTGGATTTATCATCAACCGCCCATAAGAGGAGACGGAAGAAACAGCAGAGCAAAGCTTATTTCAAGGTGCGAACAGAACCGCGGGAGTTGGAAATCGGACAGGTTAGAATGTCTTTCCATCAGCCGAGCCCCTTTACAGCTTCGAGATTTGTAGGGACATGTGACATCGCTGACAGAGCCAGTCCACCGGTATATCGAATTCAGACTGTTCCAAACAAGTTGGACTCGTATCATATTAAACAATTCAAACCCCTTGGAGATAGTCACTGTCATCTAGTAGCTCAGTTCTAGACAGCATCTTGTCAAAGGGATGCTCTGGACCGAGAAGAGATCATACTCTTAGATTTACGTTTCCGGCAATCGATGATAATGTGGATGAAGGGCAGTTGTCCACTCATTGAGTTGTGCAGCCACTTCCGGTTTGTACCCGGAGGAGAAGGATTGTTCACATGTTTGCACTCGCCAGAGTCAAAGTAGGGAAAATAGAAGAGAGAAACAGATGGGAGAATGTGTTTATTACGTGGTCTTCTGCAAATAAAGTGGAGGTTAGTGGATCTGGTATAAATGCATTTTAATAAGATTTTGTTTGTCCATCGTAGGACCATTCATAAGGTCAGAAAGTATACTATTCAGGGAAAGTTGTCAGGTGTATTCAGAAATGACGCCCACAGAAGCAGATGATAGTTGTGGATGGAGCGTTTTCAGCCCGGATGTCGGTGACCAGTGGCGTCCGCAGAGAACTGTTCTGAGACCAACGGATTTTTCTGTTCTATGAACGATTTGGATGAGGAGGTGGTAGGGAGTTTATTGTGTTTTCAATGATGTGCAGGTTGGTGGAATTATGGACAGGTTGTCACAGATTACAACAGGACAGTGACAGGACGCAGAGCAGCGCTGAGAAGTTACAGATGGAGTTCAACCCGAAAGGTACGAAGTGATTCACTTTGGAAGGATGAATTTGAAGGGAGAGGTGATATTTTCTCTAGTCAAGCGAGGGCCACACGTCAGTACGAGATCCGCAATGGAAACAGAGTGTTGAGACTTTCTCCAATAAGCCAGGGGCCGCTCATCGGTACGAGAACCACAATCGGCACGAAGCGGTGCGCTGAAGGAGCAGGAGGAAGTGTGATTGACAGGTGAGCTTGAAAATATCCGCTGTTCTGCACATGCTCATAGTGACGCTCGCAAGGCAATATACCTGACAGTAAATCAGGAGAAAAAAAAATACAACTTCGTGGGAAATAATAGAACAGCCTGTGAACCTGCGGAGAGTTCACAGATTTTACTTGCTGCTTTTGTTCAGACAGAGAATGGATAGAGAAATAGTGGTGGAATTGTCCCAAGTTTGCTAATATCTTTACAGTAAAATAGACTGCATCGCACGTCACGTGTATGGGGTGGTCAGGTCATTCACTGCCAGAGGTCAGGTTCTTGCCAAACGACCCATGTGTGCGCTGGAAAACATTGTTCTTCAAACTGTCCACAACCCTCGCTAATCTCCGGAGGGCACGTTCCCTTTTTGATCACAGATCTCTGGAATATCGCATTGGATCATTTAAATTGTTTCGAGGATCATGAGTGCAGTGTATTTTATTGTAACACATGTCAGAAGTCACTCTGATTTCCAACACTCAAACCCCCGGAATGACTGGAACGAACGAAAGAAAAGAATGAACGTATATCCCCCTTGAATAAAGAAGTGTTGTCCATTTCACCCGCCAGAACAAACTCCTTCCCTCAATTTCAGAAGCGAATGTGCTCCGGCAGATGTTAGAAAATAAAAGACTTCAAGATGAATACCTACTTTAAAAGCAACACAGATATAGCTGAAGCCAGGTAAAATGGAAAATAACGTGACAAAACACACATCATAATTTGTTCTAAGGTATCTGGACATAGATTGCAATATCCCTTGAGGAGTCAAATTCATTACACCGGAGGAATGATGTTAACGTAAGTTTTTGTGCATTTGGTTGTCACTAATGTCCTTGACGTGACAGCCACGCTAATTGCCTCAGTGGAATTGCTCTCACCTCAATAAAAGTCTGCTAAACCGATCACCAGCCCATCTGATCAGCTGAAACGCTCCGTACAACTGAACGCTGCTTCTGACGGAATATGGGATATGCGGCGATTTACCACATCGCAGCCATTTTCTATCCCACAATTGTAGCGGTTGGTGTCCCCGGTAAGATGCCGGAGCTGGTTACTTTATGTATGGTGCCGTCGTTACTCTGCTGCGGTATCCGCACTGTTACTGAGCACAGATGCTACCATCGGCTGAAACGCGTTTCCGGAATGGAGGATTCAGGCATCTGATTGTCTTATTTTCATGTCCCCTTCTTTGAGCGAGGATTTTTTTGTTCCTTTGGTCAATTACGTTGATGTCGATATTAACAATGTTTCATAATTTCACATCGCTCGGCTTTCCGAAGTGATACTAATCCTTGCTTTTCTTGGTCTCTATCAGTGCAAACACTTCGACCTTATCACAACGTGGCAGCTTATTTAAATGACTTTCCAGTCTATTTCCGACACTTAGGTCTTTTCTGTAAGTCAGTAAATGAGAACCCGTTTTTTTTTTATATCTCTTTGATTCCACTTTGTCACCGCTACAATTCACCTCTAATAATGGAAACGGTGTTGTTTACAGGAGCGATCAACTGCTCACCGGTACGTGAGTAGTGGAACTCGGATGCCTCGCTCTAAACTGTGGGAAGGTCGCCAATTGAATGCATCACGGACATTATGGTGGTTATCGATGTTGCTTTAGTGGAACAGAACAACAATATTAACATTTATTCTGATTATATTTTTATTATTTTCCAATATCTTGCAGTGAACTTAACGGCGATTGTGATCCTGTCTCGGGGAAAATGCGGACTCTCCAAATGCATCACCCGTTACCTGGTTGGAATGGCAACAGCGGATCTGATGGTGGTTATCTTTGTTGCTTTAGTGGAACAGACCAACAATATCTACCTTTATTCCAGATCCCTGCTCATCACTCCTGTGTGCGCTCTGACACTTGTATTTGTGGCTGCGACGCAGGACTGTTCTGTTTGGCTCACGGTCAGTTTTACCTTCGATCGCTTCATCGCAATATGTTGCCAAAAGCTGCGGGAGCGATACTGCACGCAGAGAACAGCAACAGTGGTTATCGTGACCGTGGTTATCGTGATCTGTGGAAAATCTGTCCCGTTTTACTTTGCCATTGAACGGTACGTCATCATTGACAACACGCCGTGGCGGTGCACCGGCACATATGAATACGCTACTTCACCCGTGTGGAGAGGATACGATTTACTGGAGAGTATTTTAACACCATTGCTACCAATCGGATTAATCCAGGTGTTTAACGGGTTAACCATAAGACATATCGTTGTGGCAAATAGAGTCCGCAGAAGGCTTTGGCAGAGCAGCGACAATCAGAAAGATGAAGCGGTGGAAAAACGCAGGAAATCGATGATTTTGCTGTTTGCTATATCAGCTAATTTCATATTATTTTGGATGCCCTCTGTCGCCCATACCCTGAATTGGCAGAAGCAAAACTATTTTTACGAGAACAGATATTTGAGTTCCCCGGTATACATCCTACAGCAATATGGCTACATGTTGCAAATTCTCAGCGTGTGCACCAATACTTGTATCTATACACTGACACAGAGGAAATTCAGAGAAGAGCTGAGGAATGGAATGAAGTATGTGTTTACATTAAATGACCATCTGTGCAGGTAACGCCCGTGTCTAATGACAATTTAGCGAAGTTTTCAAATAAAGCAATGAACAAAGAACAGGTTTGGCAAACATGTCGTAAACTCAATCAATCATATGCCTGGTCATTCGGAAATTGCAAGATTGGCGGAAGATTGCTGACTTCGTACAGTTCAGGTTGGTTGCAATACAAACGTTCAATGCTGCCAGCGTGATTGTTAAACTGGTTGAAGTATGTTCTAATTTATCACAGACACTCGACTGTCACTAGGGCAGGGATGGCTTCAGGACTGTCCGGGTTTTAGATGTTTCAAAATGGACAGGGTCAGGCAACAGAGCGTAAAGAGAGTCCCATGGTAAGCTAGGGATAGTATCGCAGCTGCAGAAAGGGAGGACAACGTGGAGCGTTCGTTTGTTGATAGACTGATAGACGAACACAGAAACATGAAGGGTGCGAACACTCCATTTAGAGTATTCTATACAGCGGCTCACCAGATCAACAGAAAAAAACGCACCGGGAACAGTGAGGAACCGATCGGGAAGCGGAATTTTGACATCGGCCATGTTATTAGCACAGGTAACAGAAACTTCCAGAATATTCTTTGGCACCTCCCCAGAGTAAAAGGTCTAATTATGACATAATTTCTCAGTTGTGTCCAGGAAGGATTCATGTCACTATATGAAGACAGGTGGACTAGCGAACAGTCCATACCGCATCTAATATCACAAAAGGAAACGTATCAGCTGACAGATCGCTGGGTGGGTCAGCATTTCAGAGCAATAGGGCAGATCTGCCCTCTATTTACCTTGCACATGGATAGGACCAAGGAGCATGGAATGTGTTTAATTGTAAGCCTGCGAATTATGGTGCTACCTGGCAGGAACTTAAGAACGTACATTGGGAAATGATGTACTCTGGGAAATACGCGACAGATATGTGGAGATTGTTTAGGGAACACTGTCATGGGGTTCAGTAAGGGCTTGTCTCATTGTCGCAGGGCAAGGATGACAACATAAAGTAACTCTGGGTGAAAATAAAGTTGGAACAACTCGTCAAGAGGAAGAAAGAAAGGTACTTAAGGTTTAGGGAAAAAAAGATCAGGCAGGGTTATGGAAGGTCTCAATGCAAACAGGAGAGAATTTAATAATGGATTTAGAACATTTAGAAGGGGACTTGAGAAGTCCTTGGCGAGTTTGGACTCTGAAGAACAGGAGGAGTCTGGGGAGAGTGTGGACAGATCAGAGGTAAAAGAGGAAAACTAGTGCCTGGAGTCCAAGGAAGCGGTGAAGCTCCTCACTGAATACATTGATGATTGTGAACACAGCGTCAAAAGGCAGATATGCTCGAACATGCCGACGCTGAGAAAGAGGATGAGCTGGAAACTTGGAAAACAATGTGATAGATGATTCCACGGCGCCGGAAGGGATATAGTCCAGCAGATTTAGGAAGGGAAACGAATACATTGCTGAGATTCTGGACAGGATATTTGTGTTTTCCCTGGCCAAGGAAGTAGAACTAGAAGATTAGAAGGTGGTAAGTGTTGCTCATTTGTTGAAGCAAGATAATAGGGATACTCATTGGAAGTATTGTCCAGTGAGTCTTTCGTCAGTAGCGAGTAAACTATTGCAGAGGATAATGGAAGAGGGAATTTATGTGTATTTGGGGAAACGTAGTCTGGCTACGTAGAGACAACATTGCTCTTTGAGAGGTATGTTGTCCTATATGAGCCAGATTAAATTATTTGTAAAAGTGAAAATAAAACAAACAGAAGAATCTGAGTAGTCGATGTAGGTATATTAATTCAGGAAGTCAGGAGACATAGGATCTAGGTCATCCTGAATTGATTCAGAATTGGCTTCCTAACAGAAGGCAGATGATGTAGCAGATAGATTGAATACTGGTTGGAAGGCAGCGGGCAGCCGCTGTCTTCTAAGAGGGTGGAAATTTTAGGACTTTTTGCAACTTTTGGACTCTGCAGTTGCAGTGTTCCGAGAATCAGGGCTGAGGGAAATAATCGATTTAATCTGACCACACAGCAGAAGCTGGATAATTGATAGAATGAGGGCTGATGTCGTAAGCAAATCGCTGAGCGATTAACTGCACCAGTGCGTTATCTAAACTGGCCTGTCATTTACATATTACAGGGCAAATGCTGCAATGACCTCAAAGTAATCGTTTCCAATGGAGACCTACAACTGAAAAGCAGCATTTAAAAGTGTTCCGAGCAGCTTCGAGTGCTCATTAAAATAACCATCTTTCCAAAATGACAATTCCAAATTCCCAATTCAAGTACACACCAATTTATCCCAATACTTCTAAAACGTGGTTTTATCGAATCGGGTGTAGATACGCTCAAACTTCGATCCACTTAACCCTGAATCTACATGGCCGGTGTGAAATCGGTGTCTCCCTCCGAAATCAATAATAAATGAAACAAACTAAATAAACGACACAAACTAAAAAACACAGTGAGTGCAAGGCAAACACTCGTGCTCACACCTGTCTTCCTTCAAAACTTTCGTAGGCATACAACACTACTTCATAGAATTTTGACGAATTTTGCATCAGCTACTGGAAATCACGTCTCGCAAAGTGGCACAACTTTTTTGTCACGTGTATAGAGAAAAAAGATTAATTCAACCATCCCCCAAACAGAAACAAAAGAAACACACAACCCACATAAAGCCATTTCTTCTCTTTCTCTTTCAATTGAACTCACTTACGTCCAAACCTCGTGCTATATTTTAAAACTGCAATGGATTCATATTTTGAAAATATCGCAGAAAATGACATGCCCTTATTTGTTCAATAGTTAACAAACGTCTGTAATTGGAATAATAAAACATTTAATGAAACCTTTCGATTCCAAGACAAATAGACACAACTCCAACGACTTCCAGGATTTCTGACCAAGGCTAGGATTCGGATTAAATGAAGCCTTTGTTTTATAGAACCGGGAGGAGTGATCCCCATTACCGCCGATGAAGCAACAGATTTGTTCACTGTACTGGGACCACTGTCACACCCACCGGAACTACTGTCTTTACTCCTTACTGAAGGGATGAAGTTATATTCCTGCAGTGTGATACTCCCTTTGTCATCTCACACCTGCGCTTCAATCTTCTCATGTTATCATCACCCATTTCACTCAGTCTCCATGCTTCAGTGTGTGCAAGGACAGAGGGATCGAAGAGTATCAACGACTTTCTAGATTGGTCGGTGCTGTGGGACACTAAAGCTCGAACCCAGATATACAGTCAGACATCCATAAGAAACCACTGCACAGAAACAGGGTCTTCAGCCCGTCCAGTAAGTGAGGAATTATTTAAACTGCCTACTGCCATCGACCTCACCCGGACCATGGCCATCCATATCCCTCTCATCCGTGCATTTCTCCAAACATCTCTCAAACGTTGACATCGAAATCTCAATTAACATTTGCGTTGTCAGCACTGTCCACACTCTGTCGACCCACTGGGTGAAGAAGTTTCCCCTCATGTTTCCCTTAAACATTTCACATTTCACCCTTCGCCCATGATCTCTAGTTGTATTCGCACCCAACATCAGTTGAGAAAAAAACTCC
Source organism: Hemitrygon akajei (assembly GCF_048418815.1). NCBI lineage: Eukaryota > Metazoa > Chordata > Chondrichthyes > Myliobatiformes > Dasyatidae > Hemitrygon > Hemitrygon akajei. Next base: position 8,086,462 of record NW_027331931.1, read on the forward strand.
CAATCAGATTGAGTGGTTTAAAGACTACAACATAATTGCCTGGCAAGATTAAATGACAAGGCCATCGCATTCCGGAGTTGGTAATGACCTGGGGTTAATTTTGTTTCGTGTCTGCAGCGCAGATTCTAATGTTGTTGACGGTTGTTCAAGTCTAATCGCAAAATGGACAACATCTGCAGACGCTGGAAATCAAATTAATACCCACACAATTCTAAGGAGCTCAGCAAGCCAGGCAGAATCTATGCAAAAGAGTAAACAGTCAATGTTCCGGGCCGACACACTTCATCAGGGAGATCCAATTTAATAGGATCGGACGTTTCTACCATAATTATATGTATAAGACGATGAGTGGCATTGATCGTGTGGATAACCAGAGGCTTCTTTCCCCGGGCCAAAATGGCTAATACGCGGGGTATACTTCTAAGGTGCTTGGGAATAGGTACCGAGGGAATGTCAGAGTTCAGTTTTCACACAGAGAGTGTTGGGTGCGTGGAATACACTGCCGGCGGCGGTGATGGAAGCGAATACAATAGGGTCTTTAAGAGCCTCTCGGGCAGGTACATGGAACTTTGAAAAGTAGAGGTCTATGCACCAGGGAAATCCAAGGCAGTTTCTAGAGTGGGTTTCATGGTGGGCACAACATTGTGGGCCGAAGGGCCTGTAATGGGCTGTAGTTTTCTGTGTTCTATGTTTTTGTAATTGTAGTGTCGGCGACAGATGTTAGACACACAGGCATGCCTCTTACAGCTGCCGGTGATTGTGCAAAGCACTATGCACTGGGTTGTCTGCGGCCCCGAGTCGTTCTGATAAATTGCCATCAGTAAACCCTTGACATGCCATCCTGCTAATCGCCCTTAAGTATTGCAAAAAAAAATCACTCATTATAACGACCTGTTTTCTGAACTGGTAAAATAAGAGAATTGCAGGGACTACAGGTTGGTACAAGCCCTTCCTGATCGAAAAGTGCTTTATGACAGGTTTCATGCTTTACATTGTCTCCAGTGACAAATCATGTAGCCGTATAGAGGGTAGAATTGCATCGGTCTTCGTGTGGTGGGGCGGAATGTACAAGTCCCTCGTGATGTTTGTTTATCGCCCACCGAGAGGGAGGTATCTGCAAAAGCAACAAGACTACGACACACTCAGGCAAAGCAGGGGAAGCAAACAGGTCACACTGTGTTTTAACGGTGAAGAAGGAAATATTATACACCCCGCCTGAGCGGAATGAAGTTGTCGAGTAGCGTTAGTATTAGGCAGAGTTATACACTGTGTGCGGTTTAACTCCTGTAAAGTCTGAAGCGCGGGTCCGAGTAGTTCAGGAGTTGCAGGGGGTTTGATGGTTGCGGTGACATGAGGGGTTACGTTTGGCAGTTTAAATCGCTCATTCTGATATTCACTCAAAAACCCTTCTGTCGCTTTGTCCATTGGACCATAATAGATGTGTTCAGTTACAGAAAGAGTTTCTGCTCTGTTAGTCACAGAAAGGAGCTTCTGGTGATCGTTCGGCTGAGATGTTTCAGTGATCGGGCGGTGCAATGGAAATACATCAGAGATCGGCGTGTCGGAATAAACTGTCGTATATAATACGCGTCGCTGGGCAGTTTAAGAGTGTCAGTACCGTCAATACGGTAGCGCAGATTTGTCCTGCAAGACTATTCCAGCAGAAAATTCCCATCTATCAGGGAATACATAGACACATAGAAAATCCACTGTACAATACAGGCCCTCAACACAGCAAAGCTGTGCTGAACATTTCCATATCATAGAAATTACCTAGTGTTACACATAGCCCTCTATTCCTCTCAGCTCCGTGTACCTATCCAGTAGTCTCTTAAACGACCCTATCGTATCCGCCTCCACCACCGTTGCCGGCAGCCCATTCCACGCACTCACCAATTTCTACCTAAAAAACTTACCCCTGACATCTCCTCTGTACCTACTTCGAAGCACCTTAAAACTGTGCCCTCTCGTGCTAGCCATTTCAGCCGTGGGGAAAAACCTTTGACTATCCACACGATCAATACCTCTCATAATCTGTACTCAGCTATCAGGTCACCTCTCATCCTCCGTCGCTCCAAAGAGAAAAGCCCGAGTTCACTCAATCTATTCTCATAAGGCATACTCCCTAATCCAGGCAACATCCTTGTATATCCCCACTACAATTTTTCTATGGTTTCCACATCCTTCCTGTAGTGAAGCGACCAGAATTTGTTAATGAAGGAAAATGCACCGTACGCCTTTTTAACTACAGAATCAACCTGCGCAGCAGCTTTGAGTGTCCAATCGAATCGGCCCCAAGGACCCTTTGATCCTCCACACTGCCAAGTCTTATCATTAATGAAGTCAGAAACGGGAAATATGGTCAGTCATGCTTCCTCCTGATTTTTGCCTTCACCTGGTAACCTCTCGAAAATAATTATGCTAACGTGGTACCTTACAGGGTCCCCTTTAACCACTTTCCATTGATAACGTTATCTCCGTCATTATCGTATCTCCCTCTATTCCTCTGGGGACTTTCCATGCACTGCAGGTCACGTGGGTTCCGAACACCACTTTCAATAACACGTGAACATATCCAGCCAGGGGGTTATAATTTTCACAAATGTGTCCCATAGCCCGAGCTTCGGACAGGATCCACGGCCGGACTACCGCGCTGATACTAATCGCATTTATTTGGATATGGTGTAACAGGATTTATTTCTGACTTCAGTTCTTTTTTCTTTCTCCCCGTTTTCTGTTTTAATAAGCAAATTGCAGTCATGTTTCATTCTTTTCAGCCCCTTCCACCAGTGCACAAGCGACAATGAAAATGCACTCATTTTTCCTTGTATAGTTCATTGTCTTGCAGTTTGTTCCCCTTCTGCTCTTTCTCATCCCAGTCTCTCCGTACAGCCCCATCTCGCACTTCCCCGAGGCTCTTTCTCCCCCATCCCGCCGTACATTGAGCCCTGTCTCTCTTCACTGTGTCTCTTTCCCATCTCTCTCTCATCCTCTCTATACCATTCCAGTCTCTCTACACCACCCACCAGTCTCTCCCCCGCTCTCTCTTAGCCTCCCCGACCTCGCTACCCATCAGAAATCTCTCATCACCCCGTCCTCTCTGTCCATCCCAGTTCCTTCTCTCCTGATCACATTCTCCCCATTGCTTTCTCGTACCTCACCGGCCTCTCTCCCGTCTCTGTTCTCCACTCTTCCCTCACGTCTCTCTCTCCCAGATTCTTCCGCTACCCTGTCTTTCTGTCCCAAAATCTTCCTCTCGCTTTTACCTAGTCTCTCTCTCTCCCTCCCCCAGCCTCCCTTCCCGGCCACTCTCTCGCTCCTCTCGCTCTCTCCTTGGTCTCTTTCTCCCCCAGTATGGCTCCATAGCATGCCTCTCCCCCAATCTTTCTCTCGAATCCGTCTTCTCTGGCCCTCGCCCTCTCCTCTCGCCTTCTCGCCCGTCGCGCTCCCTCCCCATCTCCTTCCCTGTCTATTTCGTCCAATGTCATTATCCCTAGTCCAGTCTATCTTTCCACAATCTGTCTCTCACCCTTCAGTCCCTCTCTCAATTCAATACGTTTCACTCTTTCTCATCGTCCGGTCTCTCCCTCAGACTCTCTGATCCTATCTCCCTCCGCGTGTCTCCCTCTCCCTCCAGTGTCACTAAATCCCCTAGCGTTCTCTACCCAGTCCTACTCTACGTCTCTCTCTCTCTCCTCCTGTCTTTCTCTCTCCGAGTCTCTCTACTGGGACCCTCACTAAACGTCTTTCACTCCAACATCGCTCATCCAGTCTCTCTCTCTCTGTCTGCTGGGATCCTCTCTACCCCGTCTTTCACCCTAGTATCGCTCTGCCACACTCTCTTTCTCCTTACCCAGTCACGCTCACATTCCCCAGTTACTCACTTTGCCCCACTGTCGCGTCTCCCAGCCTTACTCTTATCACCCGCACAGCAGTCTTTTTCCTTCCCCTCAGTTTTCCTCTCCATATCCCAGGCTCTCTCCCCGTCTCTCTCCATACCCCAGTCTCTTTCCACCAGTCTCTACTCCCGAGTTTATTTGTACCCTCAGTCTATCTCCTTAGTCTACCCCCCCCCCCCACTATCTGTTTCTCCTGTCTCCCGCCACCACGTCACTTCATCAATCGTTTCTCTTTCACCCTGCCTCTCTCCACAATCCCGTCTTATTTTCTCGCCGGTTCTCTCTCACTGCTGCTCCCTGTCTATTCGTTTGTTACTTTCCCGTTGCTCTCTCCCACGTTAATCTCACTTTCTGTTCGTCTCTCTCCGCCACGTTTCTCTCCTCTGGCTTTCTCCACTTCTATCTCTCCCTCGCGTCCCCCAGATGAGGTGATTCAATTCAAATTGGAATTTAACAAAGGGAAACTGAAGGCAGATATATCAGTGCAGTAATTTGAATTACAGAGTCTTGAGAGAGGAGCTGGTCAAAATTGCTTTGAAAAGAACATTGGCAGGGATGACTGCACAGCAGCAATTGCTGGGTTTTCTGGAAGCATTTGGGAACGCGAATGATGTGTACATCAAAAAAGGGAAGAAGTATTCTAAAGGCAATATGACACAACTATGGCTATTATGAAAAGTCAAAGCCAACATAAAACTCAGAAGAAACTTATAGAAGAAAAGTGATAAAGTAATGGTAATCTCGTTGAAAGTAGAAGGCAACTAACGAAGTAATTAAGGTACGATGACTTCGAAATGATGGAATACGACAGTAAGCTTGCCCACAATTTGAAGGGGATACCAGAAGTTTCTTCAGCTATATGAAAGATAAACGAGACGCGATATTGGACATCAGACCGCTTGATAACGATGCTGGAGAAGTAGCAATAGCAGGACAGGAAAGAGGCGAGCAAACTGAATAAGTGTTTTGCATCTGTCTTCACTGTAGAAGACACTACTAGCGGTATAGCAGCGGTATACTCTCTCCCCGTTTTTCCCAGCCCAGTTTCTCTTTCCACAATCTGCCTCTTACGCCTCAGTCCCTCTCTTACCTCAGTGCCTGTTTCACCTCCTGTCTCTTTCATTCTCCAGTCTCTCCCCCAGTCTCTCTCACTCTTTCTATCTCCCCGTGTCTCCCTCTCCCTCCAGTGTCACTAACTCTCCTGTGATCCCTAACCTGTTATTTTCCCCGTCTCTGCTCCTGTCTTCCTCTCTCCCAGTCTCTCTTACCCTCTCTCCCTCTCTTTGGGAACCGCACTACCCCTCTTTCACCCCAGTCTCTCCCTACCACACTCTCTTTCTCCTACCCCAGTCACGCTCTCGTTCCCCAGTGTCTTTCCGCCCCAATGTCGCTTCTCCCAGCCCTTCTCTTATCACTTGCGCACTGGAGTCTCCCTCTTCTCCCTCTTACCCCTGAGCTCCTCTCTCCATACCTGAGTCTGTCTGATCCCAGACGTTAGTGTCCTACATGTCTTGTGGCAGCTATGGCCGAGATTTCAGGTGATTTTTCTTTTCAACAGTGTCTTTCTCTTTGCCAATCTCCCATAAAGCTGCGACTGGTGAACCACCCAGTCAACAGTTATTGTATGGGTACCCTCTGCCATCTCAGCCATTGAAGCTTGTACGTCGTCCAGAGTTGTCAGAAGTCCCTCGCGGTCTTCCTTCAATAGTCCCGTTCTTGCACAGATCACTCAGTTTTTGAGGAATGCCTGCTCAAGGGGTTTAGAATTGTGCCAGATCCCTTCCACTTCCTGATGATTGATTTAACTCTACTCTAAGGGATATTCAGTGACTTGGAAGTTTTCTTATGTCCATCTCCTGACTTGTGCTGTTCAATAACCTTTCCGCGGAGGTGCTTGGAGTGTTCTTTTGGCTTCACGGTGTAGTTTTATCATTACAAGTGTATCTTTACTACAATCGATTTAAACACGTTGACTGCACAGAGGCGATCGCCAGTAAACTAATTATTTCAGTTCTGAAACTAACTGGCTGCAGCAGTCATGATACGGTGTGCCGTTTTAACGGGAGCGAATACTCACGCAAACAATTATTTTGTGTTTTACATTTGTAATTAATTTAGATCACGTTGTAGAGATCTGTTTGCACTTTGACATGACGCGACTTTTTCTGTTCATCAGTGTTAAAAAGTCCAAATTAAATCCATTGCGATGTGGTGCTGTACAACAATAAAACATTGAAACTTCCAAGGGGGCGAATACTTTTCATATCTCTGTATGGATAAGTTTAAACTCTTGAGATTGATTATTCAATGATGCAATGGTGGAAAAAAAAGAGCTGTTGATCTGGGTAGATACGTTGCTGCCGCGAAGCAAAAATGGATTCGTTCTGGTTTGGAAAGCTCTGGAGAGAGCCTGGGTTGATCTCTTCGCAGGATGAGAGGTGACATTATAGAGTTATGCACGATTGTACGAGGCACAGATAGACTCAACCGCTTGTGCCTTTTGTTCCCCTGATTAAATTACTAATACGAGGGGGAAAACATAGCGGGTGTGTGGTTATAGTATTTCCATACAAGGAGAGGTAGGTGGAGAGAAAGCGCTGCCGAAGATGATGATAGAAGCTGATATATTGGGTACGATTAAACAAACGTTGGCACATACATGCTCTCAGTTTTATGTATAATTTCTGTAATTGTGCTTTTCACGGTGAACTGCTGACGATTGCCTTTCTATCGCGGGGTAAGACTACAATCTCTAAAACTGTCACCCGTCATCAGTCGGCCATGTCAGTGACAGGCCGAGCGGTCATTTTCTTCAGCGTTATATTGCTGGAAATTCCGAAGGCTTCTCTGTGCAGAATACACGTCCTTTTACTGCAGGCCGCCACAGGTTATTCTGTTTGCTTCACCGTCGCTTTCACCTCTGATCGATTTGTGACCATTTGGTTTCAGGATCCAAGCGTGAAGTATTGCACTGGGAGAGCGGCGACTGTGGTTCTGAACTGTGTGTCTTCACTAAATATCGTGTTCCGGTTCTTCATGGTCCAAGATATATGTATAACACAGTGTGGCCTTGCATGCAAAGGTGGGAGTTACTGGGTTCACTATTCTGGACAGTAATCGATGCCTTTCTTTACGTCTTTTGAACTGTTATCCCATTTCTCGCTGTTTAACCTGCTTAATGCCTATACTATCACGAATAACTTAGTGGCCAGTAGAGTCCGCGGCGACATCCGAGATCCCCACAATGATCAGAGTCCAGAGACCAGGAGATGCGGAGCCCTAGGTAATCCCTCATTTTACTGCTGGTCGCCTCGGGAAATTTCATCCTGTCATGGGCCTTGTATGGGGCGATGGCTCTCTGAAACAGGGTGGTTCATGCAGCGGTCGTCCCACATTGTTTGCGGGTACCTTCATTTTCCATGAACTGTGCTACATGCTGCAACATCTGAGCTCTTTACCTCGTCACTCAGACTGAGTTCAGGGAGAAGCTGGAGGAGGTGCATGATTCTCCCCTGACACTCATGTTGAAAACTATTCGGCACTGAGGGTCCACGAGGCCAGCGAGCATCTCTTCTGCTGTCAAGAAGGAGGTCGAGCTGTTGTCCATTGATTAACTGTGTCGCTCCAAATTTTCCCTTGATGGATGGACACAACTCTCTATTTTCAGATCTTCATGTCCCTCACTCTTCCCCGAGGATCTGCACCAACCTCATCCGTTGTCCTCTGCAACTTTGTTCATTTCGTTAAGGAGGCTGAAACACCAGGTAACCTCTCGAATGCATCACATAGAGTAGACTACAACCACACACATAATCCCAAATGTTAGCGCTAGGAACGAACGAGGGTTGCGCCAAACAAACAAAATAAGTATAGAACACATTGAATATCGAGCAATGTTGCTGTTTTTTTAAAAAACACTTTATTTAGAATTTTCAGTTTTACAAAGACAAAACATATTGAAGAAACACAAAGCAATACAAAGATGATGTAGCTCCAGGTGGAGCACAGACAAAACAAATCAACAACAAAAAACAAAAAGGCTGCCAGACAATTTACAAGATTACATAAATTGACTTTCAAAAAAAGTTGACACAATAGTGGTATCACGGAAGCAATGTAAAATAAAATGAGTAAAGGAACCCGGTTAGGCACCACACCCACTCATGAGACTAGATAGGTCAAGGTCCCTATGTATGTGAGGTAATATGGCACTGAGCCAAGAAAGGTCCCTTTATTCTCTCAAATATATTCTATGTACTGGGTTTGAGCAGGCGCAGTCTTTCCATTCGTATATTAGACAACATCTCCTTGAGCCTGTGTGCAAAGGTGGGTGGAGTAGTAGACTTCCGGGTCAGAAGAATAAGTTTCTTAGTCACCACCATTCCTAGATGCAGAGCAATCTGCATGTCGTGCGGCAACTCAAGAGTCAGTGCAGAGCATTCAAAGATGGCGAGGTCGTGATTCGGCTGAATGTCTCTAGAAGAGGCTTCTGAGAGCCACTCAAAAATTGCAGTGCAAAAGTTGTATAATGTAGGGCAAAACCAGAAAAGATGTGCTCGTGAGCCCTCGGCAGAGCGGCACTTGTCGCAATCAGGAGACACAGATGGGAAGATGCGATTCAGTTTTGTTTTTGAATAATGCAATCTATGCATCACCTTGTACTGGATTAAGCTGCAGCGTTAATAGAACAACCGTGAACCCGGGACATTGCCTCCTCCCAAAGTTCCGCTGATATCTCTGAGTTCAAGTCCCCAGCCCAGGCTTCCCTAATAAAATCTGTAGAAACCAGAGGAGTAAAACAATTCACAAATTTTGATATTAACTGTTTGGAGTCTGGAGGGAGCAAAAGGTTTTCAAGAAAGGGATGTGTGGTGGAAATAGGCTCGAAGTGTGGGCACTTTTCCTTAACGTAGTGTCTAACTTGGAGACAGCGAAAGAAAAAAATAAATTGGAAGGTTAAACTTCGTGCTTAATTATGTGAATGATGCAAATTGGCCATCGATGTACAGATCTAAGAAAGTTTTGATACCCCACTCTCTCCAGACTGCAAACACCCCATCTATTTGTCCATTCTTAAATGAGTGATTTTGATAAATGGGAGCGTGTATGGAAATACTGGGAATTTGGTGAGCCACTTTAATCTGGTTTAATAATCGTAAAGAATTCTTTAAGGTAAAGTTTTGTTGGAATAGCTTATCTGTTGAAGCGGAAGTGGAAAGCAGAAGAGCAGGAGGTGAAGAATGTTTAACTACAGAGGCTTCCAGCTGTAGCCATGAAGGTTTTTCTTCGGTCTCAGCACCTCCACATTTCCAGTGTGTAAGAGCCCAGGAGTTAGCTGCCCAATAATAATGTTTGAAAATTGGCAGACCAAGAACCCCCTTCTTAAGAGGTTTGTGTAGGTGAGCCTTAGGTATCCTGTGTGATTTATAGCCCCACACAAAGAGCAATATGATAGAGTCAAATTTCTTTAAAAAGGATGCATTTAAGTATATAGGCAGGTTTAAAAAAGGTATAGAAACCTGGGTATGTGTGGTGGTTCAGTCCGAAATTCGTGGTCCGGTCCGTGAACTCCGGACTCCGGGTTTTCCGGCGGTCCCTTGCTGCGGTTGGACTTAACGAGAAGCACCCGAGGCTCATATTGGAACTGGAAATATAAGTGGCTGTGGTATTGAGTGTACTTGGGGGTCGCCTTGTCAAGATTCTCTTGGCATAGATGGCTGCTGGAAGGCTGGAACGGACTCTTGCCATTCTTGGGGCTGCGTTGGATAAACATAGCTTCTAGGAGCCTTGCTGGTAGTAGTCGGACCTGTCATTGCGGTATGGATTCAGCTGGTTTCCGGGCCAGCAGGATGGCCGTCAGCCACTCCGAGCTAGATAGGGATCCGGTTGCTTCCGTAGCCAGCCAAGGCTGCCGGCCGTAACAGCTACTCGGAGCTACCCCGATGCAGAGATGGAACTGTCTGTTGTTCTTTGGTGTTTGTCTCTTCCTGTCCTACCCACCTTGGTGTGGAGTTATAGATGAGTCCCGGTTGTCGGTAGATGAGTCCCGGCTCTGTATCTGTGTGCTGACCCGTCTCATGTCAGTGTCCTGTTAAAGATGAGTCCCGCCTTGTCGGAGGATAAGTCCCGGCTCCATGCTGATGTACAGTTCCTAGTCTGCCCCTAGCTCCGGCCTCCGAATTCCCCAAGCTACAAGCCTGCAGGCTCTAGCCTCCAGCCTCGACCCGAGCCTACAGCCTTCAGCCTCCAGTCTCAAGACCCCAAGCCTCTAGCCAAGCCTCAAGACTTGGTCCTCGCCTGGGTTTGGGTGTTCGAGTCCGAGGCAAGTCCCAGGTTCTGGGTCCGTGTCCAGTCTCGGGCTCGGAGTCCACCCCAGGCTCCTTGGTCTCAGTCCCTCGTCCTGGCCCGGCTTCCCGTGCCTAGACTGCATCCCGTCCCGTCCTTTGGCTCCGTCTCGTCCTGGTTCCGGGACTTCAGTGCCTGTGTCCTGCATTTGGGCCCCGATACAATACCCCTGTATGATAGAATGCTCACCATTTTGATCGCATTTACCCGTCCAATCATGGATAGGGGCAGGATCCTCCAGGACTGGATATTTGGAAAATAGCCTTTCAAAGTTTTTGGTCTACAAAAGTCTTGTCTTCAAACGGGTTGCTGAATACTTTTACTTGCCCTTGGTGATGAACATGGAGCCTGGCCGGGAAACGTAGCCTCCTTCTCTCTCAGCAGTTGCAGCACCTCACGGAAACTCCGCCGTTGCTCCATCACCTCCGCGGTATAGTCGGGGGAGATTAAGATTCGGTGACCTCCGTAATCCATCGAGTGTTACCCCCCGAGCCGCAGAATCTTTTCTTTCTCCTGTGCGTAATGCACCCGTGCAATTATCGTACGGGGCCTTGAGCCTTCCCGTGGTTCGGGCTGTTGTATGCGGTGCGCTCTATCGATAACGACCGGCTTGTTGAAGTTATCATCCCCCAGCAGCTTGGGGATCAGGTTAGCGACAAATTCAGTCGGCGTCCCTTTCTCCTCACCTTCTGGGACGCCAACAATCTTTATGTTATTGCGTCTGGATCTCCCTTCCAGATCTGAAAGCTTTGCCCGCAGCCTTGTATTTTCTTGCTGCAGCTCGGCGACTGAAGTTTCCACGACGTGGATTCGCTGCTCGTGGTCGGCGGTCTGATTTTCGGTGTTCGACAGTCTCTCAGTGAGCGCTTGTTGAGCGGGCAACAGACTCTGGAAACTGTGCTCAAACTTGTCAAGCCGCTTATTGAAGGACTGCAAGAGCTTCTTTAACATTTTCTGTCAAATAAGAGGAATTATGTCTTCCTCTTCGGCTGACAACGTTTCTGGAGGGTTCTTGCTCACTTGGTCCCTTCCCGCCTCATGCCGTTTTACTGGGCATGTTCCTGCTACACTTTTTCTGGCGTAAAAGGGAAACAAATTACGGAGATCTTGCAACAAAAACTGAGAGTCAAGCGTTCGAAAAGGCAGTTTTAACTCGTAAAGTTTGGTGAGCCATGATGAGCTAAAAAAAAACACGTCTATACTACACTTATCTGATTAGCGCCCCCCATTGAAATATGTTTTATGTTATTAACAATATAGAAATATATATTTATGTCATAATCAATATACAAATATACATCGTGTGTCAATAACAGACTTGGAAATGTTGATCTGGTCCCTCAGCCAAATTGTGGATACAGTTTGTGAACAACTGGGCTCCAATGAGTGGTCCCTACAACACCCACTTGTCACAAGAGGACTTTGGGAGAGGACCCAAGTTCAGGACACAGACACAGAGATAGTATAAACAGAAGTGTTTATTGATAGTTAATAGGAAGGACAGGGAGCGAGGACAAAATGTCAACATGGACGTAAACTTTGGATAACAAACTGGTAAAACCTGGACGAGGACGTGGGCTTGGAACCTGGACTTGAACTTGCCTTGGACTCGAATTGGAATAGGAACCTGGACTCCGATTCGACTTGGACTCGTACCCTGGACCTCGGCTCAGACTCGGAACCCGGACATCGATTCGGACTCGGACCTTGACTCGGACTCGGAACTTGAATCTGAATTTGGACCTTGGCTTGGACTCAGAACTTGGACCTTGGGTTGGACAGGAAGTTGAACCTTGGCTTGGACTCAGAGCTTGGACTTGGCTTGGAATCGGAGCTTGGATCTTGGCTTGCCATCAGAGCGTGGATCTTGACTTGGACTCGGAACTTAGATCTTGACTTGCGCTCAGAAATCGGACCACGAGCTTGGATTAGGAATGGACTTGGACCACGAAAATAAAGAATCCCCAACTCAAAGAAGCGACAAACGGCCGGACCTACTGGGCTAGAAAGGACTTTGACAACGAAGAGAGAGAATACCCAACTCAAAGAAGCAGCAGACGGCCGGACCCACTCAGCGGCAAGGACTTGGACAACGAGGAGACAAAACCACTCAACGACAGTCCATTTGTATCCTTGCTCGGAGTGACTGCAAGCGACCAGCAGTCTCAGCCAGCCAAACAACAGAATTCGTACCTTACTCGGAGCAGCGGCAAAACGGCAGGCAACTCAGCTGGACAGGAAAACAACTGAATTCGCTAAGCAGTCGCTGGCACCAAAGCAACTAGAGTTCACGATTCTCGGCGGTCCAAGGATGAGCGTAGCTGCAGTGGCTACAGTGAGATGACTGGCTTCCGGTGACAGTAGAGCAATAACCGTTGTAACCCAGAGCCTTTTATTTCGCTGGTACGAAATGAAGTTCAGGTGCCTTAATCAAAGCACCCAACGGAACACGGAGAAAAGGAAATAACTAGAATGAAGAATCCACGGACCGGACCATGACACCGCTGGGACATCCTGAAGGCCCAAGAAGGGCCTTCTCTTAAAACACACATACAACAGGAACAGGAGCAGGCCAGAAGGGATGAGATGGTGTGGAGGGAGATTATCTCATTGACTGACCCTGTGAGTGTGTGATGTGATGCTGTGGAGGGATCCTCACTCTGTGTCTGACACAAGAATTTTGTTATGGGACGGCCCAAAGTCAGATTTTTTTCAATATCTATCCCTGGGAGTTTATCGTGGGATGGTGTGGAGGGAATTCTCTGTGTCTCACCCTGTGATTGTGTGACCCAACAGTTTGGACGTAGCCCCACTCTGTGTCTAATCCGGGATGTACATGATGGGACGTTGTGTAGTGAGCTTCACTCTGTGTCTGATCTGGGGAGTGTGTGGTGGAACGGTGTGGAGGGAGCTTCACCCTATTTCTAATCTGGGAAGTGTGTAATGGGATTTAGTGGAGGGAGCTACAATCTGTGTCAGATCAGGGGAGTGTGAGATGGAACACTGTCGAAGGAGCTTCAATCTGCCACTGCTCCTGCGAGTGAGAGATGGGATGATGCAGAAGGAGCTTAATGTTGTGTCTGATGTGAGACGATGTTCAGAGACCTTTACTCTGTGTCTGATTTGGGGAGTGTGTGATATGAGGACAGTTTCAAGAGAGCTTCACTGTTTCTAATCCATGTAGTGTTTGATGGGGCGGTGAGCAGAGATTCTGATCCGGGGTGTGTCACAATAGGAAGTTGTGGAGAAAGCTTCACCCTGGGCCTGATCCAGGAAGTGTGACGTTGGATGGTGCAGTGGGAGATTCTCTCAATGTCTGCCCCTGTGAGTTTGTGATGTGACGTGTGGAGGGAGCCTCTTCTGTGTCTTACATAACAATTTTGCAACGTAACACCCGGCGTGAGATTTTCTCAATGACTGATCCTGGGATTGTACCATGGAATGGTGTGGAGGGAATTCCCTATGTTTGTCCCTGTGGGTGTGTGATTGGATTGTGCGGAGGGAGCTTCACTCTACTTGTGATCCGGGTTGCTTCACGCTGTGTCTGACCGGGGGAGCGTGTGATGGGATAGTACACTAATGAGACTCAAGTCCGACACTAGGACAGGAAGGTACAGTGGTTTATTGATTTCATCATGACAAATGTAAATTAAACAACGAGTGAGCTGCTAACTTGCGAGAATATATAAGCTGCTCCCGACTCACTCACAGTCACACATAGTTAACTGACTGGCGACAACGAGTGACAGTTTGAATAATCAGTCCCGTTTCTCACATTTCACATTTCATGGTTGTGAATCACACTTCAGGGCCGTGTCCGGGATCGCTGCAGATCCAGGGTCACTGCCGAGGGATTTATCAATTTAACATCATTATATCGGCCAGACTACTAAATGTACTGCCCTCAACAAAGTGATCAAAAAGAGTCTCTCCCGGGATAATCCTACCCCAGGACACTAGTATCCCAAACTGAACTGCGGCCCCTGAGTAATTCCTGTCTGTGTACTTCCCCGGGATCTCACGTGAGGGAGTCTCGAAACCTTACATCCGGCAGAAGCAGCACCGCTGGACAGGAGGTGGAAAACGTCACTGCGGAGCCACTTCCAATGTCACCGTGCTCGAGACTGGAGCCAGCTCTGTTCGAACGGTTGCGAATTAAACCTGGCCCGCATTAAAGGTAAGGGCGGGAGTAAAAGGAGAGGGCGGAAAATCAGTCAAAATGTCTACATCCCACAGGCGGGTTTGTTCACACATTGAGATGTTCACACGATCACTGTCAGTCCGGGTCTGGGTTCCTGCAGAGATCTCAGTTCCTTCTTCCCGGTCCGACTGAACCGATTCCCGTCCAGACTGAAACAGATGGGAGAATAAAGATGAAATAAACAGATTGCACAACAATGTCTGAAACAGAGGACTGGGGTTAATGTTTCAACAACACACTGTTATGTACCCCTAGTGTTCATATTTTCTGTGGGCAATCACTTTAAATTGTCGAGAGAATGAGACTGGCTTACAGAGAGACAGGGGTGTGTGTGTGTGTGTGTGTGTGTGTGTGTGTGTGTGTGTGTGTGTGTGTGTGTGTGTGTGTGTGTGTGTGTGTGTGTGTGTGTGTGTGTGTGTGTGTGTGTGTGTGTGTGTGAGAGAGAGAGAGAGAGAGAGAGAGAGAGAGAGAGAGAGAGAGAGAGAGAGAGAGAGAGAGAGAGACTGCTCAAAAGATTGATGTTATGGTTTCTCTGCAAGATGTTTACCTTTCCACAAGGACCCTTGCCCGCTTGTAAAAGTTCCTGCAGAGAGAGGAGGGCGGAGCAGGTTGATGGACAATTGGTGTCCAACCTGTGGAGATA
Source organism: Hemitrygon akajei (assembly GCF_048418815.1). Classification (NCBI taxonomy): domain Eukaryota; kingdom Metazoa; phylum Chordata; class Chondrichthyes; order Myliobatiformes; family Dasyatidae; genus Hemitrygon; species Hemitrygon akajei. The sequence goes on from NW_027331931.1 coordinate 8,101,550, forward strand.
AAAACCAGGTCCGCAGATACACAGACACACACACACACACACAGATTTTCGGACCCTGAACGAGCTTTGCTGTACCCACAGGAAGTTGGAGTTTTTAAAGGGTTGATTCGGGGAAATCGATCAGTGGCTCTAGCAGTGTGAAAAGGTGCAACCGGTGGGGAATTATCTGTGTGTCCACCCTCAACTGGGTGATAATGACATCACTGTAGAACGGTCGTATGTGCAATGGTCATAGTCGGTGACCACAACAGGATTTCGAAAGACCATGGAAGACAATGGGAAGATTGATGCCATCACCTCTCACCTCTCCCTCTCTCCAACGTTACTCAACAAAGTACCATAAACTAAACTAAACTCTCTTCATCATCGTAAGACTATATCCATTCAACCCTCGGTTTGGAACAGCCTAGTTTTGTTCCTATTTCCATACCTATGTACATATATGTCATTGCTGATCTGCTTAGATATTTGCATTTATAATACTGTATTGCATAGTTACTAATAAACACTATTAGTTTATAAGCAATACCAGACTCCGATGTGTTTTCCATTTCGGCTGGTTCTTTAACACGTCACGGGGTACGTAACAACACACAGACAAATAAAAACCAGAAAACCTGCTGATCCGCTGATATTTTATCACATTGAACATTAACACATCACTCACCTGATCTGCTGCAGGCTCAGGTGAGGCAGTGTGATGAGATGGAGAGCGGGGAGAGATAGATCTGTGAGTGAGTTTGATCCCAGGTCCAGTTCCGTCAGTGATGGTTTAGTACTGAGAGCGGAGAAGAGAACCGCAGCACCAGAATCTGTGAGACCGACATCCCTTAGCCTGGAGATGAGAGAGAGTGAGGGTGAAGGACACAGAGAGACAGGAGACGGTACAAATCCCCAGTGTTTATCAGTAACACAATTACTGATCACATTAATGTTCAGTGTCAGACACCCAGTGACGGTAAACACTATCTCCCATAGTCTGGCACTTACTCCAGTTTTTGTATTTTACACTCCGGGTTCCTCAGAGCCACAGACACCAGTTTCACTCCTGAATCTCCCAGCTTATTTTCATTCAGGTTCAGCACCGTCAGTGATGAGTTTGTACTGAGAGCGGAGGCGAGAGCCTTGGCACCAGAATCTGTGAGACCGACTTTCCTCAGCCTGGAGATGAGAGAGAGTGAGGGTGAAGGACACAGAGAGACAGGAGACAGTACAGTTCCCCAGTATTTATCAGTAACATAACTACTGATCACATTAATGTTCAGTGTCAGACACACAGTGACTGTAAACACAATCTCCCACAGTCTGGTACTTACCACAGTTTCTGTATTTTACACTCCGGGTTCCTCAGAGCCGCAGACACCAGTTTCACTCCTGAATCTCCCAGTTTATTATTACTCAGGTCCAGCTCCGTCAGTGATGAGTTTGTACTGAGAGCGGAGGCGAGATGCTCGGCACCAGAATCTGCGAGACCGACTTTCCCCAGCCTGCAGATGAGAGACAGTGAGGGTGAAGGACACAGAGAGACAGGAGACGGTACAGTTCCCCAGTGTTTATCAGTTACACAATTACTGATCACATTAATGTTCATTGTCAGACACCCAGAGACTGTAAACACAATCTCCCACAGTCTGGTACTTACCCCAGTTTCTGTATTTTACACTCTGGGTTCCTCAGAGCCGCAGACACCAGTTTCACTCCTGAATCTCCCAGTTTATTATCATTCAGGTTCAGCTCCGTCAGTGATGGGTTTGTACTGAGAGCAGAGGCGAGATTCTCGGCACCAGAATCCGTGAGACCGACTTTCCCCAGACTGGAGATGAAAGAGAGTGAGGGTGAAGGACACAGAGAGACAGGAGACGGTACAAATCCCCAGTGTTTATCAGTAACACAATTACTGATCACATTAATATTCAGTACAAACACCCAGTGACTATAAACACAATCTCCCACAGTCTGGTACTTACCCCAGTTTCTGTATTTTACACTCCGGGTACCTCAGAGCCGCAGACACCAGTTTCAATCCTGAATCTCCCAGTTTATTCTCCCCAAGTCTAAACACAAACAGACAAATTGATGCACAAAGTGTTTCAAACCGTGGGTCTGAGGAAATTTCTCTCACTCGGATATTTCAAGAAACATATACCCTTCAGTAAATCACTGATCAGAGTTCCTATCACTGTCAATGTCCCTCACTGCCCAGCTCCAGGGTATTCACCGAATGTCAGTAATTTATTCTGTCGGTGTGAACCCGTAAACTCTACATATTCTGTCTCGCTCTCCGATGGTTAGAAAACTCTTCTTGACGTGAGAACGTCGGAAGGACAGGGTTGAAGGTGGGAGGAAGTCGCACAATGATGAAGATTTGTGAATGGGGAAATGTTGGAGATAATAGAAGAGACCCCCCCTCAGGAAAAGGGACAGGAAAAAATAATCTGCAGGAGGAAGTGGAGGATACCGATGGGAAAATGCAATACAACAAGATGAGTGATGCAGAAATCAATTGAACTGCAGGGGTATTTCTGAAATGAGGCTCACAATCGGGAGAGGAGATGCGCCCATGGGGTCTAGGTATCTTGTAGTGAGCACAGTCACACACGTTGACTGATGGCTTTAGTCACACACGGGGAAGGACAGGGGAGAAGAATCTCACAATGGTATTTCTTTCCTTCACACTGCAACAGTCTGCTGATGGTCTCTTGTCCCTCACCGGGAAGGGGGTATGAATCTCTGACCCACCTGCTGCAGTCAGTGTCAGTCTGGGTGTCAGTAACAGTGAGAAGGAACATTGTCAATGGACGTGTCACAGGTAGCGAGAAACACGGCCATTCCTGTGATTTACTGTCATTAAACCAATGGCCATTGTTCACTGATCTGATGAAGTCTCCAACATCCCTTCACAAGGAACAACAGAACCCTCCTGTCCTTGGGGAGTTACTGACTGACCCCGTGGGCATTTGTCACAATTCATCACAATCTGATTTACTACAAATTTACTGAAATTCCTTTACATTGAAACAACACAATGGAACAGTTTCACAGTTCAGAGTGAGAAATAAATCAAGTTACCTCAACTCCTGGCACTTGTGCAGCCCGGGTCCCAGCCGCTGGATTCCTTCACACTGAATGTGGCAGCCCTGCAGATCGAGGTGTTTTATTGTATCACAGAATCCGATGACATGAGACAGGACCTTGCAGTCAATCGGGGTCAGTGTCATTCCAATGAATGAAAGTGTTTCTGCTGATCCCAGTGCGGCCTGAGCCAGTCCACTATTCTGAGACTCAAACAGGTAGTGCAATGAGTTCAGGAGGCTCCTTTTACCAGCTTCACTCCATGTGTTTCCACTCTGGCGTTTAAACTCCTCTTTCACCCAGTCAATCACCCGGCAGGTTGTTTCATTGGGAAATGGACCCAGAAACTCCTCCAGGCCCCGAGCTGTCATTGGGGAGGAGAGACCAGCAACAAAACGGAGAAATACCTCAAATCGCCCATCTGTCGTGTTGTGGGCTTCAGTGAGAAATTTCAGGATATCCCCGGGATGTGGATTCAGGAATTGTGCGACTGCAGCTACAAACTCTTGGATGGTGAGGTGTGGGAATGTGTACACCACGCTCCGGGCACAATCCTCTCTCTCCAAAAGCTCCATCAGGAACCCAGACAGGAACTGGGAAGGCTGCAGGTTGTAGTTGATCAAATCTCCATCTGTAAACACAATCTTCTGATCGGACACTCCTCTGAAGGCCATCTGACCAACCCTGAGCAACACGTCACGGGGGTTCTCAATCTCACGGCCGTGGTTTTTCAGGATGTTGTAAATATAGTAGGAGTACAGTTGGGTGATGGTCTTGGGAACTCGCTGCGGGTCCCTGACTCTTTGTGTGAAGAAGGGGCCCAGTGCCAGAGCGAGGATCCAGCAGTAGGAGGGGTTGTAGCTCATGGTGTACAGGATCTCATTATCCTGCACATGTTTGAAAACAGCTGCTGCCACCGTCAGATCTTCAAAATGCCTGATGAAATATTCCTTCCGTTCCTCACCAGAAAATCCCAGGATTTCAGCCCAGACACCAATCTCAGCCTTTTCCAATAAATATAACGACGTGGGACGGGTGGTCACCAGCACTGAACACCCTGGGAGCAGCTTGTGCTGGATTAAACTGTACACAATGTCAGACACCTTGCACTTGAATTCAGGATCTGTGCATGTGGACGGAGGTTCTGTGCCTCTCTGACTGTCAGCAAAATCGATTCTGTGCTTGAATTCATCCAAACCATCGAATATAAACAGCAATCCCTCTGGGTTCTTCCAGACCTCTCTCAGAATATTCCCAAAGTAAGGATACTGATCCAGAATCAGTTCCTTCAGGTTTATTCTGCAGTTAATGGAGTTTAAGTCACGGAATTTGAAACTGAAGACAAACTGGAACTGTTGGTATATTTTCCCCGTGGCCCAGTCATAAACAATCTTTTGTACCATTGTTGTTTTCCCGATCCCCGGGACCCCGGCCACTGCTGCTGAACTCCCAGATGTGGAGTTACTCGGTAAAGAGCTGCTGTGGAACAACTGATCGTTTCGGAGTTTCTCCAGCTCTCTGCAGAGATGTTCTTCTGTCCACTCTTCGTGGTCTCTGCCTCTTGCCAGCAGCTCATGTTCCACCAGTCTCCGATCTCGAACAGTAGAAATGACCGTGAGCTCAGCGTATCGATCAAGCAGCTGGAAAACCTTCACCTTCTCCCTCATCAGGATCGTGTTCAATCTCAGTGTTTCAGTTTGTGCCCGCAGAGTCTCCTTGTGTTTCTGGTGAACATCTTCAATGGGGAGAGACAGTGAACAAACTGTTAGATGCCTTATCTCAGAAATCAATATTTAGGTACAGAAGAGTTAGATCAAAGCTATTTCATTAATTGAATTCATCAACGGATGTACATACAGTAAAGTAAAAGTGAGGGAGGCGTGGTCTAGATAAACACCAGATCATCACATTTCCACATTAATTGTGCTGTGAAGGAGAGCATTACCCTGGTAGTTTACTGACCCCTGACTGTCCTGTACTGGACAAACTCCCACTCCTGCCACAACCATCATTGTTCTTGCGGAAGAACTTTGAAAGCCTAGTGTTTGCGTAGCATATAGAGATGGAGAAAAGGGTAGTGGGCATTCTGTCAAAGGAACATGTCGGAGTATCACAGCTCCCACTCCCACCATCACCGATTCAAAATACCAAGAATTAGGTTTGTAGACAGGTGGTTGGGACAGTCAACAATTTGACACAAAACGCAGACAGTTCCCCCTCCCCTCTTCCATCATCACAGATGCTGTTTAGCTCACTGAGTTCCTCCAGAAAATGGTTTGAGACAGCAGATCTGCAGTCTCGTGTCTCTGAAAGAGTATGTGCTGTAAATACTCAACAGATTTATGATTCAAGATAGACAAGTGTAAAGGAGAAGGAAATTCTGTAACTGATGTAGCAAAAAAAACGTAATGGAAAACACAATAAATTTAAATATATAGATATATAAATATAAATATAAATAGGAGCCACTTGACCTCAGGTGGGTCTCACAGAAAATGTTCAAACCATGCTGGTGGTGGGGTGGGGGCTGTTAGTTGTGGAGGGGTGGCTTAGTCATTGGAGATGTTGATCAGTCTTACTGCTTGAGGAAAGTAACTGATTTTGAGTCTGGTGGTCCTGCTGTGGATGCTACGTAGCTTCCTCCCTCATGGGAGAGGGGCAAATAGCCCACAGGCAGGATAGGTGGGATCCTTCCTGATGCTGCTGTTTCTTTTCCGGAGCTTTTCTGTACCATCCAAACCACTCAACAGATGACGCCATTGCCACCACCCTCCAGCTGACCCTAACCCACCTGGACAAAAAAGACACATACGTTCGGATGCTGTTCATAGACTTCAGTTCAGCAATCATCCCTCAGAAACTGATTGGAAAGCTGAGCCTACTGGACCTGAACACCTCCCACTGCAACTGGATCCTAGACTTCCTGACTGGGAGAGCTCAGTCAGTCCGGATCGGCAGCAGCATCTCCAACACCATCACACTGAGGGGGCCCCCAGGGCTGTGTGCTCAGTCCACTGCTGTTCACTCTGCTGACCCATGACTGTGCTGCAACGCACAGCTCGAACCACATAATCAAGTTCACCGATGACACGACCGTGGTGGGTCTCATCAGCAAGAATGACAAGTCAGCTTCCAGAGAGGAGGTGCAGTGGCTAACGGACTGGTGCAGAGCCAACAACCTGTCTCTGAATGTCAACAAAACAAAAGAGATGGTTGGTGACTTCAGGAGGGCACAGAGCGACCATTCCCACTTAACATCGACGGCTCCTCGGTAGAGATCGTTAACAGCACCAAATTTCTTGGTGTTCACCTGACGGAGAATCTCACCTGGTCACTCAACACCAGCTCAATAGCAAAGAAAGCCCAGCAGTGTCTCTACTTTCTGCGAAGGCTGAGGAAAGTCCATCTCCCACCCCTATCCTCATCACATTCTACAGGGGTTGTATTGAGAGCATCCTGAGCAGCTGCATCACTGCCTGGTTCAGAAATTGCTCCATCTCGGATCGCAAGACCCTGCAGCGGATAGTGAGGTCAGCTGAGAAGATCATCGGGGTCTCTCTTCCCGCCATAACGGACATTTACATTACACGCTGCATCCACAAAGGAAATAGCATTATGAACGACCCCATGGACACCTCATATAATCTCTTCTCCGTCCTGCCATTTGGGAAAAGGCTCAAAAGCATTCAGGCTCTCACAACCAGACTATGTAACAGTTTCTTCCCCCAGGCCGTCAGACTCCTCAATACCCAGAGCCTGGATTGACACCTTGCCCTACTGTCCTGTTTATTATTTATTGTAATGCCGGAACTGTTTTTGCGCACTTTATGCAGTCCAGTGTAGGTCTCTAGTCTAGTATAGCTTTCTCTGTGTTTTTTTTAAATTATTACATAGTTCAGTCTAGTTTTCGTACTGTGTCATGTAAACCATGGTCCTGAAAAACGTCGTCTCATTTTTACTATGTACTGTACCAGCAGTTATGGTAGAAATGACAATAAAAGTGACTTGACTTGACTTGATACGTCCCGGATGGAAAGTAGGCTGGTGATGCGTTGGGCAGTTTTGACTACCCGTTGTAGAGGCTTCCAGTCTGCCACAGTTTTGCAGCATGTTGGCCTGCCCTCTGCAGCACAGCTGTAGAAGGACGGGAGTGTGGATGTGAATACAGGTCAGACAATGTCTGTGGAAAGGGGAGAAAGGGGAGATGCCACTGGTCTGTGACTTTAAATACAAGTTTGAAAACCATGCTGATTACAGGTCGGGTGGTGAAGAGAGCAGAGACCGAGGAATTTCAATAGCAGGTGGTTCAGGATTTCAGTTGTCACAGAACCTGCATGGAACATATAACAGCACAGGAGTAACCGTTCGGCCCACAACATTGGTGCCAGCATGATGCAACATCAAACTCATTCCGCCCGCCTCCGGTGGTAATTAATCCCCCCATTCCCTGACTGTTAATGTACTTGCCTAAATCTCTAACATCGCTCTGCATCTCCACCCTCGAAAACATATTGCAGGCACCCATCTCATTCCAAATGAATAACCTCTATCTAATATACCTACAACAGAAACACTTTATCTTCACCTCTCAATTTTATAACACAATATATTATCTCCCTCAAACCTTTATATTTCATATAAAATAATCTGTTTGTCTACTTAAGTTGATGCTCTCTAATCTGTGATGTGAGTGGCAAGTCGCTTCAGAACCCCCTGAGACCTTCACAGCTTTCCTTTAATGCGGGTCAGAATTGCACCAATACCCCAAATGCAGCCAAAACAAAGTTTTATACAGTTGTGACATAAATATTCACATTCAGGGCGTTATGGACATGGACATCAAATCCCTCCAGACATGAGTGATGTCAGGGTCATGACCGTTACTCTATATTCCCCCACATGTTTGATCTCCTGAATTTCAACAACTCACACTTCTCTGGATTAAACTCCATCTGATATTTCCCCAATCGCATCTACAACTTATCTATATCCTAATGGATTCTTTGACATGCCTCTTCACTCTCCGCAACTCAGTGCCTCATTTCAGTGTCATAAACCTTACCTTTCCCCTTCAGACTAAATTTATAACATCTCTCATCAAGATCCACAGGTGCTGCCATTGTTGACTTTAATCTACTTTAATCCCAGTCCCAATTCTGATCAGTTGATATTTAATTGACCCCACATGCCAGACGGGGATTTTCCCAAAAATAACTGCTCCCAGTCTAATCCTTTGCCACTTAATCTGCCTTCCCCAAGTTAAATTTCCCACACCCAATGTCGCATAAACTGTAGACCTCTCCTTATTCATAACCATCTGAGAACAGCAGTTGTGTTCACTTTTCCCAAAGGCTCTCCCACTGACACCTGAGTATCTTGTAAGTTTACATCCTAATGCCAGGTGCAGGATGGCCTCTTCTCTAGTTCGGACATTACGCACATTGTTCCCAGAACACATTCCACATTGGAAAGCCCTCAAATACTCTTGCAGTAAGAAAACACGGGGCAGAGAATGTAAGGTCATCAGCACACAGGGGAAGTTAAAATTACCTTCTACAACTAACTTGTTGCTTTTAAATCGTTCCAGAATTTGCCTACATATCAGATCCTCTATCTCCTGATGTCCACTGGGGGATGTTTAGTAAAAACCCATCAGTGGTTGCATCTGTCTTATTGTTGTGCTCTCCCCATATTGCCTCAGTGCTTGAACTCCCCAGTATGTCCTCTGTGAGTGCAGCTGTGAAATTCCCCAGATCAGTTAATAGATCTCTTTAAATATATTACCTCCCTTCTCTAATCTGAAATATCGGAACTCCGGAATATGGAGCTGCCAATTCTGTCTCTCTCAATCAAGTCTTCATAAGGGCAACAGCATCACACTTGCATGTGCTGATCCACTCTCAAGGTCCAACTACCTGACCCACAACACTCTTTCCAATGAACTAAACACTTCAGACCCAACCATCCCATCATGTCCATTCATCCGGCCCTGCCGGCCTTACAATGATGTTTATTAGCCTAGACAGTATGTTCCTTCGTCCCGACTAGGCAGTAGCTGGGCGACTGTTTGGAGTGTCAGTGGAGAGCATTCTGGATTTAGAGACCATCTGTCTCAGATATGGAAATGGACGGGGATGCCCCGAGTATTGAGGTCCTGAATTATGGGAAGACAGATATCAATGCAAGATAGGGTCAGGATGAAGTGTGAGAACAGTTAATTGCAGCTACATTACAGCTGAATACAAACTTTTGAAAGGACCTGTAAAAGTATGTTAGGAAGTCTGCCAAGTGTGTCCAGGATTTCACAGAGTTTGACGGGGCCGGTCAGGAGTGTGTAGGATCTCAGCATGTCAGGACTCTACCAGGGATGTATGAGGCCTCAGTGTGTCAAGACCCTGTCGCATTGTGTGGGGTCTCACGGTGTACCAGGACCCTCCTAGGGATGTGTGCTGTCTCATAATGTGTCAGGATCCTGTCGCGTTGCGTGCTTTCTCACAGTTTGTTAGGACCCTGTCAGGGGTGTGTCGGATCTCACAGTGTGTCAAGACCCTGTCAGGGGTGTGTACAGTCTCACAGTGTGTCAAGAACCTGCCAGTGGTGTGTGGTGTCTCACAGTGTGTCAGGACCCTGTCAGGGGTGTGTGGGGTCTCACAGTGTGTCAGGACCCTGTCAGGGGTGTGTGGGGTCTCACAGTGCGTCAGGACCCTGTCAGGGGTGTGTGGGGTCTCACAGTATGTCAGGACCCTGTCAGTGGTGTGTGGTGTCTCACAGTGTGTCAGGACCCTGTCAGGGGTGTGTGGGGTCTCACAGTGTGTCAGGACCCTGTTAGGGGTGTGTGGGGTCTCACAGTGTGTCAGGACCCTGTCAGGGGTATGTGGGGTGTCATAGTGTGTCAGGACCCTGTCAGGGGTGTGTGAGGTCTCACAATGTGTCAGGACCCTGTCAGGGGTGTGTGGGGTGTCACAGTGTGTCAGGACCCTGTCAGGGGTGTGTGGGGTCTCACAGTGTGTCAGGACCCTGTTAGGGGTGTGTGGGGTCTCACAGTGTGTCAGGACCCTGTCACGGGTATGTGGGGTGTCATAGTGTGTCAGGACCCTGTCAGGGGTGTGTGGGGTCTCACAGTGTGTCGGGACCCTGTCAGGGGTGTGTGGGGTGTCACAGTGTGTCGGGACCCTGTCAGTGGTGTGTGGGGTGTCACAGTGTGTCGGGACCCTGTTAGGGGTGTGTGGGGTCTCACAGTGTGTCGGGATCCTGTCAGGGGTGTGTGGGGTCTCACAGTGTGTCAGGACCCTGTCAGGGGTGTGTGGGGTCTCACAGTGTGTCAGGACCCTGTCAGGGGTGTGTGGGGTCTCACAGTGTGTCGGGACCCTGTCAGGAGTGTGTGGGATCTCACAGTGTGTCGGGACCCTGTCAGGAGTGTGTGGGATCTCACAGTGTGTCGGGACCCTGTCAGGGGTGTGTGGGGTCTCACAGTGTGTCAGGACCCTTTCAGGGGTGTGTGGGATCTCACAGTGTGTCAGGACCCTGTCAGGAGTGTGTGGGATCTCACAGTGTGTCAGGACCCTGTCAGGGGTGTGTGGGGTCTCACAGTGTGTCAGGACCCTGTCAGGAGTGTGTGGGATCTCACAGTGTGTCAGGACCCTGTCAGGGGTGTGTGGGGTCTCACAGTGTGTCAGGACCCTGTCAGGAGTGTGTGGGGTCTCACAGTGTGTCAGGATCCTGTCAGGGGTGTGTGGGGTCTCACAGTGTGTCAGGACCCTGTCAGGGGTGTGTGGGGTCTCACAGTGTTTCAGGACCCTGTCAGGAGTGTGTGGGATCTCACAGTGTGTCAGGACCCTGTCAGGAGTGTGTGGGATCTCACAGTGTGTCAGGACCCTGTCAGGGATGTGTGGTGTCTCACAGTGTGTCGGGACCCTGTCAGGGGTGCGTGGGGTCTCACAGGCTCAGGACCCTGCTGGGAGTATGTGGGCTCTCCATTCAATGTATTGGGTGAGATAGAGAGCGTAGGAAAACATTGATTGTTCAAATAATTACTTTAAAAATGTGACAGCGGTAGAAATTGTGTTCTTCAAAAATCAGGAAGAAAATCTGTTTTGTATTAAGAAATGGAAGTGGGAATTTCACTGCCGTGTCCGTTCCCTCAACAAACAACATGAACAGCAGTGAAGAACAGGTTTGCAGGCAAATTGCTGCAATCTCACAACGCTCGGTTTCCCTGTCCTAATTCCCATCTCTCACCCTTCCGCAGTGTCCATCACACAACACAGACTGTGTTGCCCTTAAGGTATTTGCTTAGCTTTATTACATTTTCGCTTTAGTAATTTGCTTGTAATTATTTTCTAGAGTTAAGGTTGTTGAAAGTAAATTCGTTGCTGTGATGTATCGCGGCATGCGATGATGTCACACCCGGTTTCGGCGCGTCTTGTGGGAAAATACCGGTTTGGAGAAATGGGAAGGAGGGGGCTTGTGTGTGCAGGATCAGCGCGAAAAAGTTCCATTTCTACGCATTAAGAAACATCATAGTAGCAATGCCGTAAGTTTATAAGATAATCGATATGTGAAGTAAAAATGCTAACGCTGATTCTGTTAAAAGTAATGGCGGTTTATTTTCCTGTGCTATTGAAAGCGTTGCTGGATAGTTTGTGTTGAAGTGTATTTAAAGCAGTTGATGGCGTAGGTAGATTCTGACTGCATGTTGTACTTCAATGTAATATAGTTTGTTGTAGTTTTACTTTTACAAGTATTTATGATGTAAATGTGATGCCAAGAAGGAATCAAATACTGCAGATATTTTGTTTTCTTTTATCAACAGTTTTCACCATAGGTTGATGTGGAAAGGTGAACAGTAAATGGTTAATCTTACTGCGATCGTTCCTTCATTGACTATGATTTACCTGGGAGTTTAGTTCAGAGTTTTTACACCTATACGAGAACATTACACAGACACACATGAATTTCAGCTTCTGTGGACTGAGCTGAGGATTTTTCCCCATGTCAGCCTGACTGACACTGTTTCCTGATGGACTTCCCAGGATAATTGAGTTGGAAACTAAACTGGATAACTGTAGCAGTGTTTGCCCTAAGGGAGTGCAGATGTGAACAGAATGGGGTTCATAAGATGCATTGGGGTTGATCAGACCAGTTGGGATGTTACCTGATTTTCTCATTAAATGGATGCTGTCATTGTTATTCCATGACGACAAACTCAATGAACTCCGAATTCTAAAAATAATTTCCTCTATTATCTGAAGAAATTTGGAAAAATGATCCAGGGGTTGGGTGGCTGTATGGAACGGATTTCATCTTTCGGAGTGAAGAAATTTCCGAGAATTTCACTACAACAGATCGCCCTCTACTCCATTCTGACCCCGGTGGAAGGACCTGTCATTGCAGGAAGACTTTCAGAAAACTCCCCAACTCTCTGGGCTGTTCCTCATACTGTCCTGTGAAAACTCTCCCTCCAGCAAACACTTCTGATGTGTCTGAATCTGCATTGTGTTGCAGTGCCACCATTTACTTGATCAAATCCCCGCAGCTCAACAACGATATGGCCCTACATGTTACTAACATTTACTGGAAACAGCCGTTTCTTCACGTACCTTTCAGTTCTCTGGGAATCTTCGGGATGGGTTGATAAACCGGAACACAACCTGTTCGGATTTAAACAATTTGAAGAATTGAAATGTATAAAATTATAAAGTGGCTAGTACTTAAATCCAAAATTAAATTAATTTGTGATATTATCTCACCACGTTCCTGTATTTCCTTCAGTATTTTGTCCAACTTTGGGACACCAATCCGCATTTTCACAAAGGTTTCCCATATCACCCTCCGGGCGTGGGAGCCCTTCTCCATCACCAGGCTCAGGAGGAGTTTAGAACTGTCCGCCCGCTCTCCCTTATCAGCAAGATCAGAGATTTTCTGTGAAGAGTAACAGTGAACATATTGGGGACTGACAGATTCACAGAGAGATTGAGAAATAAATGATGTGCTCTGTAACGGGATCACACTGAGCAGTCACCCGGACGGGTGCTGATCCTGTCTGGACATGGACTGTACATTCTGAGTGCAGAGCACACGGAGGGACATTCACCGTGAACCTGGTCCACCAGTCAATGAGATCCTGGCTGGTCTGTGACCGCTTCATTGACGTGGCTCCAAATCCATAAATAATTCCTCACCGGATTTGACTGTGCAGAACAGAAAACAGAAAACAATGATCACAGATGAGGAAAGAAGTCAGGAGTGTTTTTATAACAGAGTGAGCAGTCTCGGAGAAGTTTCAGAAAAGATAATGTGGTTCATCTCCTCCGTCCGCCAGTGTCCAACATGACAGCGGATTCCCAGCTGAAACCTGATGTCTTTCCTTTGCCTTTTCCAGTGGAGATTTATTCAGTGATTACACATTACAACATGGCAGTATTCCCCGATCCACACTGTTTATAGTTACAGATTGTAAAGGAATCATCTCCATCCAGAACAGAACTCACTCGAGATCCTGTGGCAACCACAGATGATGCTCTGGTTCACGCTGTACAGTCTTCCCAAAATAAAAGTTCCTTTCATATTTCCATTTAAACACATTTCTTGCAACCTCATTCAACTGTTACCTGATCCTCTCACTCTGAACATTCAGCTGCCACTGGGGGCATTTACAACTCTTTCAATCATTCCTTCAGATTCACAGTTTTAAGAATTATATATATTTATTTCCGATTTATTTTTATGATTTATTATCTGATGAGTGAGATTCCTGACACCCATTAGTCCTGTGATGTGTGAAAATTTAAACCCATTCTCTCTCCCACTCACCCGATGTTCCTCTCCACTGAACTGATACTCGGCCGTTAACGCCAGGCTCACTCCGTGCACCCCTCCTTCCATCGCCTGCTCCAGCCTGTCCCGGTAGAAGTCCGTCAGCTGCAGCAGCTGGAAATCGTCCCAGCTTGCCAGGAGCTCGGTGATCACTGAGCTCGGGCCTGTGACGGAAAATGGAAAAATTAAAGACATTACCGAACACCTATTAGGCAGCAATTCTCTCTCTGGAGCCTAAAGGTGGAGTTTCATGGCACAAAGAGTTTTTCTTCCTTCTACCGTCTGCGTGAGATGATGGGCTGTCGGAACCTTGAGACTTTCTTTTAAACCGTACATGGACTGCTCTTTATCAGATTACGGTATTGCTTTGCGCTGTTGAAACTATATGTTAACTATAACTATATGTAACTATGTGGTTTTGTGTATGTCTTGTAGCTTTAGGTTTGTCGGTTGGGGAATGTGGTAAGCCGGTAGCGCGATATCGATACGCAGCAGCCTCTCTGGACTCTGGATTGGGGATTACCAAACGTTATGTGGTTTTTCTTGTGTCTGTTTTGTGCTTTTTCGTGATATCATTCCGGAGAACGTTGTCTCATTTTTTAACTGCATTTTATTTGTGGTTTATAAATGACAATAAATTGAATCTGACTAATGTGTTACAATTTGAAAGGACAAGTCAGGAATTACACAGCGATAGTCAGGGCACTGAAGAGTGCATTTAGGAAAGTAGATACAACCCAAAGGATTTAATTAATTGAAAGTAGTGTCACGTGACGATAGGGTTGTAAAGAAAGCTTTGATACATTGGATGTTATAAATCCAAATATTGAGAAGATACTCAAAATACTGGAAGTTTTCAGCAGGCAGTCAGCAACTAAGGAAATGTGTATACAGCCAATATTATAGGCCGGGACTCTTCCCGAAATGTCGATACTTTACTCTTTCCCATAGCCGCTGCCTGACCTGCTGAATTCCTGCAACATTTTGTGTGCATTGCTTTGATTACCGGAATCTGTAGATGTTTTTCGTCTCTGTTGAGCAGAGAAATTGGTATGTTATGATTGAGTCGTTCGCGAGGTCTAATTCTCAGTGCTCAGTAATTACACCTGCGCTTCCCTACTTCAGAAATTTGTCTTCAACGGGCAAATGGTGCCTCAGAAACCTGACAGAACAGAGATAAACCGAGACAATTTGAATGGTTTGAGATACTTAACATTAGCTAAGTCAAAGTAAGAGCGAAAATTAGGAGCAGTATTCTGGTTAGTCTGACTTCAGTAATGCTCGACTATTTAAAATTTGTGACAGGAGAACTTTGAAAGGATCGATCAAATTTAGAAGAGAAATTGTAGAAGAGAATTGCTTTGGCAGATAATGTGAAAGTAAACCCGAAGGTCTTCTATAAGTATATTAAGAGTAAAAGGGTAGTAAGGGACAGAATTGGGCGCCTAGAAGATCAGAGTTGTCATCTATGTGTAGAGACTCACGAAATGTGGGAGATCTTAAACAGTTTTTTTTGCATCAGTATTTACTCAGGACACTGGCATAGCATAAATGGAAGGAAGTGAAATAAGCAATAGTGTCATGGAGCATATAGAGATTAAAGAGGAGGAGGTGCTTGGTGCCTTACAGCGAATAAAGGTAGATAAATCCCCCGGGCCTGACATGATATTTTCTTGGAACTTGATAGAGACTAGTGTAGAAATTGCAGGGGCCCTGGCAGAAATATTTTAAATGTCCTTAGCCAGAGGATAAGAGGGTAGGATTAGCTAGAGTGACAGAGGATTGGAGGGTAGCTCATATTGATCTGCTATCTAAAAAAGGCTCCAAAAGTAAACCAGGTAATTACAACACGAGTGAATCTGCAAGATGCTGGAAATAAATAAAAACACAAAATGCTGGCAGAACTCAGCAGGCCAGACAGCATCTATGGGAGGAGGTAGTGACAACGTTTCGGGCCGAAACCCTTCATCAGGAGTCAATTTTCAGGTAATTACAGGCCTGACATCAGTAGTAGGTAAATTATTGGAAGGTATTCTGGGAGATCGGATATACAAGTATTTGGATAGTCAAGGGCTGATTAAGGATAATCAGCACGGCATTGTGCGTGTATATCATGATTAACGAATCTTGTATAGATTTTCGAGGAGGTTACCAAGAAATTAGATGAAGGAAAGGCTGTGGATGTTGTCTACATGGACAACATGGACAAGTAAGGCCTTTGATAAGGTCTCACATGGGAGGTTAGTTCAGAAGGTTCAGACACGGAGAGTTGTCCATATTCATGGAGAGTTTTTAAAATGGATTTGAAATTGGCTGTGTGGAAGAAGACAGAGAGTGGTAGTGGATGATTGTTTCTCAGACTGGAGGCCTGTGACTAGTGGTGTGCCTCAGGGATCTGTGCTGGGATCATTGTTATTTGTTGTCTATATCAATGATCTAGATGATAATGTAGTAAATTGGATCAGCAAGTTTGCTGATGACACTAAGATTGGAGGCGTTGTGGGCAGCGAGTAAGGCTTTCAAAGCGTGCAGAGTGATCTGGACCAACTGGGAAAATGGGCCAGAAAATGGCAGATGGAATTTAATGCAGACAAGTGTGAGGTGTTGCATTTTGGAATCAAAGTATGACAGACACAGTAAATGGTAGGGCACTGAGGAGTGCGGAGGAAGAAAGGGGACTGGGAGTTCAGAAACATAATTCCCTGAAAGTGACGTCACAGGTAGACAGGGTTGGAAAGAAGGCTTTTGGCATGCTGGCATTCATAAATCAAAGTATTGTGTATTGGAGTTGGCATGTTATGGTGAGGTTGTATAAGACATTTGTGAGGTCAAATTTGGAGTATCCTGTGCAATTCTGGTCACCTAAATATTGGAAGGATATCAGTAAGATTGAAAGAGTGCAGAGATTTACTAGGATGTTGCCGGGTCTTCAGGAGTTGAGCTACAGGGAAAGATTGAACAGGTTAGGACTTTATTCCTTGGAGCGTAGAAGAATGAGGGGAGATTTGATAGAGGGTTACAAAATTATGAGGGTATAGACAGGGTAAATGCGAATAGGCTCTTTCCAAATAGATTAGGAGAGATAAATATGAGAAGACATGGCTTCAGCGTGAAAGGGGAAAGGTTTAGGGGGAGCATTAGGAGGAACTTCTTCACTCAGAGAGTGGTGAGAGTGAGGAACGAGCTGCCATCTGATGTGGAAAATGTGGACTCTTAAGCTTTAAGAATAAATTGGATAGATACATGGATGGGAGAGGACTGGAGGATTATGGACTGGGTGCAGGTCAATGGGACTAGCGGAATAAGGTTTTGGTACAGACTAGAAGGACCGAATGGCTTGTTTTCTGTGCTGTAGTGTTCTATGATTTTATGATTCTATGGGGAGGAGAGTTCCCACAGGCAAAAGGGGGATGGGGAAGAGAGAACCCACAGGAGGAAGGGATCCTACGGGAAGAAGGGGATGGGGAAGGGAAATTCCACAGGCGGCATGGGAGTGCGGAAGAGAGATCCCAGAGCAGGATGAGGCATGGGGAAGAGAGATCCCACAGGAGGAAGGGGGATATAGAGAGAGATTAAACAGGATGAAGGGGGAAGAGGTTGAGAGATCGGTCAGGAGGAGGAGGGATGTGGAAGAGAGTTTCCATAAGAGCATGTGGGATTAGGAAGAGAAATCTCACAGGAGGAAGGGGGTTGGGGAAGAGAAATTCCACAGGACAATGGGGCATGCCAAAGAGAGATCGAGGTTTACAAAACTCTGAGGGGTAGAGACAGAGTAATTGCCAGTAGGCTCTTTCCACCTGGATTAGGAGAGATAAATACGAGAGGACATGGCTTTAGGGTGAAAGCAGAAAGGTTTATGGGGAACATTAGGGAGAACTTCTTCACTCAGAGAGTGGTGGGTGTGTGCAGGAGCTGCCATCTGACGTGGTAAATACAGGCTCACTCTTAGGTTTTAAGAATAAATTATTAGATAGATACATGGATGGGAGAGGTCTGGATGGTTAAGGACTGGGTGCAGGTCAATAGGACTAGAGGAATAAAGCTTCGGCACAGACTAGAAGGGCCGAATAGACTGTTTTCTGTGCTGTAGTGCTCTATGGTTATATAGTTATAAATTAAGCTGACTTAACCCGCTGGAATGTTCTTGAGGACGCAGCTAGCAGAATAGGTAAGGCGAGACCAAAGAAGGTAGAGCATTTCGATTTTCAGTAACATTCCACATTGGATTTGTCAGCAAACTTAAAGCAGCAGAGGGTTCGGATAAATTAATTCTACTGATACGAAATTGATTGGTTAACATGAGGAATAAAGGAATTGTTTTATCTTGGATAGGCTGGGTGAGTGGGAAGATACTTGGCAGATGACGTTTAATGTGAATAAGTGTGAGGTTATCCACTTTGGGAGTAAGAACAGGAAGGCAGATTATTATCCGAATGGTGTAGAATTAGGTAAGGGAGAAATACAAAGAGATCTCGGAGTCCTTGTTCATCAGTCACTGAAGGTGAATGAGCAAGTGCAGCAGGCAGTGAAGAAGGCTAATGGAATGTTGGCCTTTATTACAAAGGGAATTGAGTACAAGAGCAAGGAAATCCTTTTGCATTTGTACAGGGCCCTGGTGAGACCACACCCGGAGTATTGTGTACAGTTTTGGTCTCCAAGGTTAAGGAAGGACATCCTGGCTGTAGAGGAAGTGCAGCTTAGATTCACAAGGTTAATTCCTGGGACGTCCAGACTGTCTTACGCAGAGAGGTTAGAGAGACTGGGCTTGTACACGCTGGAATTAAGGAGATTGAGAGGGGATCTGATTGCAACATATAAGATTATTAAGGGATTGGACAAGATAAAGGCAGGAAATATGTTCCAGATGCTGGGAGAGTCCAGTACCAGAGGGCATGTTTTAAGAATAAGGGGTAGGTAATTTAGGACAGAGTTAAGGAAATACTTCTTCTCCCAGAGAGTTGTGGGGGTGTGGAATGCACTGCCTCAGAAGGCAGTGGAGGCCAATTCTCTGGATGCTTTCGAGAAGGAGCTAGATAGGTATCTTATGGATAGGGGAATCAAGCGATATGGGGACAAGGCAGGAACTGGGTATTGATAGTAGATGATCAGCCATGATCTCAGAATGGCGGTGCAGGCTCAAAGGGCCGAATGGTCTACTTCTGCACCTATTGTCTATAAATGGCGGGGAATGACCTGCGGGTGCCACTGGAATTAGTGCCAGTATCCGAGCTATTCAGAATAGCAATGTTCACGATGGATTTAAATGTGACATTTCCAACTTTGTCTAGGAGACAAATCAGGATGCAGCCGTGATAGTTGAAGAGATTTTGCGGATTGATTTGAACAGGTGTGGGCAGTTGAGAAATAAAGTGCTGGTACCAAATATAAGATTGTCCAATTTGTGTCAATAACAGGATGACTACGTACCCTTGTGCTTCCCTGATGTTGATGCCTCTGGAACTCCTCCCATTCCTGCTGCTTCAGCCATTTTGAAGACAGGTGTGGGCAGCCTCCGGTTCTCTGTAACAACTAAATTTAACAGACGAGTCAGACATCAATTACGACATAAGATAGAACCTTATGCCACACTTTGCCACACACTGACAAATAGCATGGTCCTATCCAATGAAATCACGATATGGCCTGCTCCATCTCCAGACATCCACACCCCCAATCATACAATCCATGGATCATACCCCGTGGTCGGATTACCGGTTGATCTGCTCACGCTATTCCAGGCAATCGCTTTTCACGAATCAGTCCTATGGTATAGACCCGGAGTGGGATGTCATACCGAATCGTGGATCGATGGAACGTCAATGCAGGTTGGAGAATCTGAGCAGACAGGACACACTGCTTTGATCCTCCTACCACTAGTGGCGCTATGATGATCAATGGGTATCTGTTGCAGCAGCAAGAGTTGAAACACTCGTGCTCACCATCAGACTTCTATTCCTCTCATTTCTGAATTCTACAGATTTCTCAATCACACCTGATTCTCACAGTTTCCTTTCTTTCCAACACTGCGTGACCATTGGCAGGTTGTCACAATGCTAAGCATAGGACTGGATCGTTCAGGAGCGATGCTAGAAGGTTTGTACAGTCTTGCCAGTGGATTAATTTCTGTGCAGTTTGCTTTGATGGAACAATTTGCTTCGTTTTCTCGCCTTTATTAAATCTGTGTTTGGTAACAGTGAATATTCCTTCACCGGACTTTCCATCTGCCCTTCATAACAAAAAAAATCAATGTGTCCTGTGAACTGTTGTGATATCATGCCTCAGTTTGATTACATTTTAATGCATAACTTGTTTATTTTCTAATGATCCATTGAAGAGCCAGGGACAGGGATAACTGTAACGAAATTGGCCTCCAGGAACAAATGAAAAGTTGCAGATGGGATTGTGAACGTTGAGTATCTGAGTTCAGCTTTCCTTTTGCACTCGGTTTGTTAGTTTACCAAACCAGGAATTTACACATTCAAATTGCAGCCACGCTAATCTTGACATCAGGATCGGTAGAAGTCAAATACAACCCCCGTTTCTTGATTGATTTCTTCAAACTTAGAAATATTGTGCAGTATTTCCATAAATATGACCCACTTTCCGAAAACGAGGTTCGGGATAATTATTCAGTTTCCATGCTGGATAAGTTTGTGCTGGAGATAATGTTTGTAATGTTCAACTTTCATAACAACGGGAGAATGAAATGATGATTTGTGTTTCCACCAATGATATATTTCACGCTTTAACCTAGGAAAAGCTTTAACGATCTATCAACGTGCTAACCTTGTGTTTCTGCAATTAAAAAAAACAACCAAAAATATTTAGATCTTGTAAGTAATTGCTGCTGAATACTGTAATACTAAGCTCGTGACCTGTATCACCCCTCAACATATTCCCCTGGCGAAGCGAATTCATTTTTGTGTGCAGTTCATTACCTTTACCTTTTATACTAAAGAGCGTCCCGGTGAAGGTGCTCTGTTCATTCTGTTCAATCATACTACTGTCCATATTTGTTAATCGCAATTAATCTGTGTGCATAATAACATTCTCGTGCTTTACAACTCATGTCCTTACATGTGGTCGCTCTATATTACTCCACCGTCATTTTGACATTGCTCAGCTCAGGCGTTGTCAGTAACATTGACTGTGGAGAACAAGATGATCGGCCGTAATGAAGCCCCGTGATGCGAAATTCCTGCTGAATTTTCCTGGCATCGCATTTATTTTATAAATACATGTACCCTTTCTTGTCAGAGAAAGATGGAAAAAAATCACCAAATATTAAATTCACTGGATCTTTGATTTTCAGAGTGTGTTGCTGGCACGCGGAATTAGTAGCAAGGAAATTGCTACCTCAGTCCTGCTCAGTTATTCTTTATGATCACAGCTGGGCTGAGATCTCAGGGCACAACCCTGCGACTGCCTGCAACAGTTCACTCCCTTCTCTGTGAGGATGTGTTCTGCGGAATCAACCACATTGATAAAAAGCTCTGCTTCTCTTTTCCTTTGAGAAAGAGAATTCCTAAGGCACACTAGTTCCACCTGATAAATATAACCTCATCTATCTTCAACTGTTTCAGCTGCCCTAGTCAGGAAGGTGGAAGGTAGAAGTCAGGAACAGGAAGGGAGCAGTTACTCTCGTGGGGGTATTCTACAGGCCCCCTTGTAGGAGCAGAGATACCGAAGAGCAGAATGGGAGGCAGATTTTGGAAATGGTGCAAAAATAACAGGGTTGTTATTATGGGTGACTTTAACTTCCCTGATATTGATTGGCACCTGATTAGTTCCAAGGGTTTAGATTGGGCGGAGTTTGTTAAGTGTGTCCAGGATGGATTCCTGTCACAGTATGTTGACAGGCCGAATAAGGGAAATGTCATACTAGATCTTGTATTAGGTAACGAACCGGGTCAGGTCACTGATCTGTCAGTGGGTGAGCATCTGGGGGCAGTGATCACCGCTCCCTGGCCTTTTGCATTATCATGGAAAAGGATAAATCAGAGAGGACAAGAACATTTTTAATTGGGGAAGGGCAAATTATGAGGCTAATAAGGCTAGAACTTGCGGGTGTGAATTGGGATGATGTTTTTGCAGGGAAATGTACTAAGGACATGTGGTCGAATTTTAAGGATCTCTTGCAGGATGTTAGGGATAAATTTGTCCCGCTGAGGAAGATAAAGAAGGGTAGGGTGAAGAAACCATGGGTAACAAGTGATGTGGAAAATCTAGTCAGATGGAAGAAGGCAGCATACATGAGGTTTAGGAAGCAAGGATCAGATGGGTCTATTGAGGAATATAGGCTAGCAAGAAAGGAGCTTAAGAAGGGGCTGAGAAGAGCAAGAAGGGGGGCATAAGAAGGTCCTGGCGAGTAGGGTAAAGGAAAACTCCAAGGCATTCTTCAAATTATGTGAAGAACAAAAGGGTGATAGGAGTGAAGGTAGGACCGATTAGAGATAAAGATGAGAAGATGTGCCTGGAGGCTGTGGAAGTGAGCGAGGTCCTCAATGAATACTTCTCTTCGGTATTCACCAATGAGAGGGAACTTGATGACAGTGAGGACAATATGAGTGAGGTTTATGTTCTGGAGCATGTTGATATTAAGGGAGAGGAGGTGTTGGAGATGTTAAAATACATTAGGAAGGATAAGTCCCCGGGGCCTGACGGAATATTCCCCAGGTTGCTCCATGAGGCGAGGGAAGAGATTGCTGAACCTCTGGCTAAGATCTTTATGTCCTCGTTGTCCACAGGAATGGTACAAGAGGATTGGAAGGTGGCGAATGTTGTTCCCTTGTTAAAAAGAAAAGTTAGTAGGGATAGTCCGGGTAATTATAGACCTGTGAGCCTTATGTCTGTGGTGGGAAAGCTGTTGGCAAAGATTCTGAGAGATAAAATCTATGGGCATTTAGAGAATCATGGTCTGATCAGGGACAGCCAGCATGGCTTTGTGAAGGGCAGATCGTGTCTAACAAGCCTGATAGAGTTCTTTGAGGAGGTGACCAGGCATATAGATGAGGGTAGTGCAATGGATGAAATCTACATAGATTTTAGTAAGGCATTTGACAAGGTTCCACATTGTAGGCCTATTCAGAAAGTCAGATTGAATGGGATCCAGGGAAGTTTGGCCAGGTGGATTCAGAATTGGCTTGCCAGCAGAAGGCAGAGGGTCGTGGTGAGGGGGTACATTCGGATTGGAGGGTTGGGGCTAAGGGTGTCCCACAAAGATCTGTACTGAGACCTCTAATTTTCGTGATTTTTATTAACGACCTGGATGTGGGGGTAGAAGGGTGGGTTGTCAAGTTTGCAGACGACACAAAGGTTGGTGGTGTTGTAGATAGTGTAGAGGATTGTCGAAGTTTGCAGAGAGACATTGATAGGATGCAGAATGGGCAGAGAAGTGGCAGATGGAGTTCAACCCGGAGAAGTGTGAGGTGGTACACTTTGGAAGGACAA
This sequence comes from Hemitrygon akajei, assembly GCF_048418815.1. Taxonomy (NCBI): domain Eukaryota; kingdom Metazoa; phylum Chordata; class Chondrichthyes; order Myliobatiformes; family Dasyatidae; genus Hemitrygon; species Hemitrygon akajei. The sequence continues at coordinate 8,124,887 of NW_027331931.1, forward strand.
ACTCCAAGGCAGAATAAAAAGTAAATGGCAGGATACTTGGTAGTGTGGAGGAGCAGAGTGATCTGGGGGCACATGTCGACAGATCCCTGAAAGTTGCCTCACAGGTAGATAGTGTAGTTAAGAAAGCATATGGGGTGTTAGGTTTCATAAATCGAGGGATGGAGTTTAAGCGTCGCGATGTAATGACGCAGCTCTATAAAACTCTGATTAGGCCACAGTTGGAGTACTGTGACCAGTTCTGGTTGCCTCACTACAGAAAGGATGTGGAAGCATTTGAAAGGGTACAGAGCAGATTTAAAAGGAGATTTACCATGCTGCCTGGTTTAGAGAGTACGGATTATGATCAGAGATTAAGGGAGCTAGGGCTTTACTCTTTGGAGAGAAAGAGGATGAGAAGAGACATGATAAAGGTGTACAAGATATTAAGAGGAATAGATAGAGTGGATAGCCAGTGCCTCTTCCCCAGGGCACCACTGCTCAGTACAAGAGGACATGGCTTTAAGGTAAGGGGAGCGAAGTTCAAAGGGGATATTAGAGGAAGGTTTTTCACTCAGAGAATGGTTTGTGAGTGGATTGCACTGCCTGAGTCAGTGGTGGAGGCAGATTCACTAGTGAAATTTAAGAGACTATTAGACAGGTATATGGAGGAATGTAAAGTGGGGGTGGGGTATATGGGAGGCAGGGTTTTTCGAAGGGCCTGTAATGTGCTGTACTATTCTATATTCTATGTTCTATGTTCTAGAGCAGCAAACCTGTGTACAATGTATGTTAATCAAAATGACTTTGTTTTGTCAAGAGTAGGAATGCTTCTTTGTATTAAGTGCTTTCTCTCACAGTTGTTTAGCTTTAGACTTGCTGATATCGGGATTGTATTCATTTGTTGACCAATGGGGAATATTATTTTGGCTTGTGGGTCTGGGAGCAGGGGTTTTGCGGTCTTCTCAGGGGAGTCGGGAAGAAGACGCCGAGGAAGGTGGACGTGCGCTGCACTGCTCGGTGGACCACCCGGGGGTGGTCCCAGGTGCGAGGACGTAGAGGTTGGAGGAAAGTGACGAGGCGTCGGATGATTCGATGGTTGAGCTCCAACGATGTGCACTACACTGACTGAACTTTGATAAGTTGGCTCCTTTTGCTTTATTTTCTTTTCCTTCATATATACTGTATTGCATAGTACTTATTGCAAAGTTTTAGTAAAATCTTTAAAGTGTATTTCACAACGGTATCTGGTGTGAGTTTGATACTGTGTGTGTGCGCGCACCGTAAACTTGATTCTCACAGCAGCTGCGTGTATGGGAGGTGGAGTTGGTGAGTGGCTGGAACTCCTTTTCCCCTAGACATATACCAGCATGTTGGGTAAGTGTTACACATGTTCGCCACATTCCTCTGTAGACTCTGGGTAATGTTCACTGTCCCCAGCAAGGGCTCAATTCATTACTCTAAACAATAGCGGATAAAATCTCCTCTCCTTCATCTAAACAACCAAGAATACCATCCTCTCCCCGTCTTCATCTGATACCAGCGAATACAGTCAAATGCCCCCATTCATCCAGTACCCGAGGACAAAATCATGTTAACTCTAATTCTGCTAACTCAGAGATAACAATCTGAGTTTGATGAATGTGGCGGGCCGGTAGCGCAGTGATCAGCATTGCAGTGGACGGTAGCACAGTGATCAGCATTGCAGTGGACGGTAGCACAGTGGTCACCATTGCAGTGGACGGTAGCACAGTGATCAGCATTGCAGTGGATGGTAGCACAGTGATCAGCATTGCAGTGGACGGTAGTGCAGTGGTCAGCATTGCAGTGGACGGTAGCGCAGTGATCAGCATGGAAGCAGACACGGAACAGCAGCAGAAGCACCCGGACATGCACTCAGTGGCCACATTATTAGGTACAGGAGGTACATAGGAAAGTGTCCAATGAGGGTAGAATTTGATATTTTTAGCTACGGCCAGTGAGAATTACGATAATATTTGTTAATATAAATATCACTGCCAGATCTAACTCATCTTTTCTTTAAAAAAATGCGTAATGAAAATAATAAAGCACACAGATCTGTAAAGCCAGGCGATTCTAAAGACAATCCTGATATGGTAGTAATACTAGAAATTCTGCCGAGACAAGTGGGCTCATTAAAACACCATAACATAGTCCCTGTTCTTACCTGGTGCTGGACTCCTGAGTCTGGTTTCAGCGAATCCGAGTATCTGAATTTTATGTCCCTAACTGTTAATGAACACACCCTGAGCAATGTTCAGTTGATAACACGCTCATAAATCTGAAACTCAGTCTATTCAACATTTAACGCCACACCTTGTTCCACAAAGCTTGTAGTGAAAAATGCAAAGACTCTTTATGCTTGAATGAGCCTTTCTAACATGTGGTTCGAGCCAAAAGTACGACTCAGGGCGCGATGCAAATATTACCTTTCTCTCGAAAATTTGACCTGCTGCTTGGGGGGGAGCACAGCCTGCATCCTGGTTCCATTCTGTTGGTGTCGTCACTTTAATTTATTGTTCACCTTGGGACCAATTTATTGTCAGATTATAAACTCCAGCGACAGCTCAGGGCAACGATCACTGTGGGTTTATTGCAGACAGAGAGCAGACGGAAGGGCGTTGTCAACTCTTGTAAAATGTTATGCATTTGGGGTAATTTATTTTTCATTTTCTTTTGAACACTGGGCATTCCGTAGCGTGCCCCGGCTGCTTGGATATGACTTGAAGGTCAGCCTGTTTAGAAAGAGCCATTTTTAACAGTTGTCCGCAGTTGGCCCATTACAGTAATGGGCCAATTGGAGAGCAACTGTGCCGAGATAAACGGACACAGTCAACAGCGAGTAAGAACGCCCTTCCCCTTCAGTTTATTACTCACTTACCATGTCTCAGTAGAATCGTATGAAATTATGACCATTTCCCGCTGACCAAATAAGGTATTGCACTTATTTTAAAGATATAACTACCGTTCCTTGTCTGAGATCGATGGAAAAACACCAAACATTAAATTCACTTGGTCTCTCATTTGTCAGAGTGTGCTGCTGGTACGTTGAATTAGTAACAGGACATTCGCCCCCTCAGTCCTGTTCCGCCAGTCTCTATGATCACAGCTGGACTGTGATCTCAGTGACACATCCCTGCGACCGTCTGCAACACATCACTCCCTTGTCTGTCAAGAAACTATGTTCTGCGGAAGTAAACACATCGACAAAACACTGCTTCTTTTTTTCTTTCCTTTGAGGAACAGAATTCCAAAGACACACTGTTCCACCTCGTAAAAATAATCTCGTCTATCTTCACCTGTTTGAGATCCTCTTACGAGATGTCTCGTCATGTTACATATTACCAGCAACTGCTTCACTCGTTTATGTAAGCAAGCGGATAAACTCTCCTCTCATTCATCTAAATAGCAGCGAGTATCATCGCCTCATAACCTTTATCTAATACCTGCGAATGCACTAAAAATTCCGACATTCATTCAGTAACAACGCAAAAATCAATAATAGGTTGCACTCTGTTTCTACTAAATTCGCGAAAACGTGTTGAAGTTCAAAGGCATTTCCGCAAAAGAAAACACAAACAAACCAGCTATCAATATAATAATTATCCTTAGAACTACGACATCCGTTTGACATAAGAAAAACAGCACCGTATTTGCGTTGACCCACATTAGATCTCAGCAACAGTCTCTATAATGGAATAATCCACTCCTTTCCACCCCTTAATTTTCATTGGCAATATGGTAGATTTCCGAATTACCCACGCACGTACGTACTGAAGGGTAGTTGGACTGATAGTGACGGCCCCACCAGTGAAGCAATTAATAAAGCGATCCTCAATCCCTGGGTCGGGAACGATGCAGCACAGAGTGTGGAAGGGACGGCTGTTTCTTCCAAGAAGCGCAGTCCCGAGGAGGGTCCGGGGCGACGGGAAGCGTTGCCCTTTGTCTGAAACTGCATGGAAAGTACAGCGCTTCCAATAACATATTCAACCGGATTGGGTTTCCGCTGGAAATGCTCAGAAAGTTGATCCAATGTGAAGGAATTCATTAATTCCTTTAAGAGTGAATTTTCCACATTTCCATTGGTCAATAATCCTTTTATTTCTCAGTCTTACTTCAGAGTTCAAAAAGTTGCTAGGATCCATGGTGTAAAAGAAGATGAGGCAACGTGGCCAGTAATGGAAGTAAAAGACAAAAATAAAGCAAAAGTAACAGCTTACCATACAAAAAATAGTGGTAAACAAGAGTATTCGACAGATTTAAAAGCCAAGTGTAACAAGTAACTGAAGAGTAATAAGGGGGGTTGAATATAAGAAATTTGCAGTTAAAATACACTGTAATATAAAAGAGGATTCTTTTGCTTTAACATATATAAAGAGGAAAAGATCATAAAGCAGCGAGTTGTTTGTTGTGTTTCCCCGATCGCTGTGAAATGAAGACACCTCTTTCTCCCTTATTAGGGAGAAAGAGCCTATGGTGTGTCGAATGCCGGGTGAACAATATAGTCATTGCCGTTCTGCAAGTCTGTGTCTTTACTGTTGCTTTTGCTGCACACTTGAGTACTCGGTGACGGGTGTCGATGCTATTGTTTTGCCGGTAGGGGGAGGGGGTCGTGCTTGCTGCTGCTTTCACGCGGGAGGGGGGGGGGTGCTGGGGGGGAGGCTTTGGGATTCTAACATTTAACTGTCATTCATTATTTGAGACACACCTCTGTTTTCGTGGATGGTTGGGAAGAAAATGCATTTCAGGATGTATATTGTATGCATTTTCCGAAACCTTTGAAAGGGTACGAGGTTATATAACCCATCTGAACTAGATGGATTACATTCCAAGTTTCTGCAGAAGGTATCTTAAGAAATTATGAAAGCATTCGCAGTGATTTTTTTACGAAGTTAAGGGAAAATCTTCAGTCATTACTATAATTGGATTTTCTGACTAGTCGCTGTTCCGCGTTAATTCCGTGCTTTTCAATACTTGAGGATCCCCTTTCCATCAAACGGGGCGAAATGAATTTATTCTGTGTTATTCTTTACGCCACAGATCCTACAGGTCAAACAGTTTTGACCACTTTATTTAGACTCATCATCCCATCGGCAAAAGGAAGCTCGGTACTGTTGTTGTCACCGTCGTTAGGTGCCGTGTTGCACAACATTGCGAAAATGGTCTTTCCAGGACCATGATAGTTTTTGGCATTTTTTTTTTCCGAAGAACTGGCTTGCCACTACCTTCTTCTGGGAAGTGTGTTTACAAGACGGGTGACCCCAGCCATTATCAATACTCTTCAGAGAGTGTATGGCCTGGGTCTGTGGTCGTATAACCAGGGCTTGTGATATTCACCAGCTGCTCATAGGACAATCCACCATCTTTGCTCATGTCTTCAAGGGACCTGATCGTGAGGAGTGGGTGGAGGGTGTAGGCTGCAGCTAACCAGGTTCTACATCTTGCCCAAGGGTGAACTGCACTCTAGTGGAGAGGAGGAGCATTTTAGAACTCCTTTTGTAGTAACATATTCCCTCCAGCTGGTGCTGAAACATTCAAATCTATGTTTTAATCGTGTTTAATGTGCATAGGCTGTAACGTTGTGTAGGCGCCAACGTTCCCTCTATCTTTTTTCACAGGGGTGTGAACCAACCATTGTTCGCAATAGGAAACGTGACGCGGCCTGAAGACTGTGCGGCACTTCCAATGCGTTGTTTTTTTTGGCAATATGCACCTATGAATATTTAGAATGAAATTTAAATATATCATATACCTTTGATTTTATTTATCAAGTGAAGGTATTATATAATACAGTACAGCAAAGTAAAGCTTTCACGTTTCGGAAATGTTTTCTAGTTGTTCACAATTCCATCCGCGCTGCAACAGATGCCACACGCGCGGGAACTGACGTCACAGCGTGGCCGCGCGACCCGTGGAGCTCAGAGGGGACAATGACTCCCAACACCACACCACCATGACAGTGTTTGGTGCATCGCCGTGTCAGCGACAAAGTGTTGTTGCAAAACAGGGGGATTGCAAAAATTAGGCCGAGATCTCATCCGTGCTCATATTCGAGATGGGCGAGGTGTTGTCTAAATGGGAAATACAGACAGTGGCCATTCTATTAGGGACACCTGTACACGAACTCGTTAATGCTGATTAGCTAATCCCGTGGCGTCAACACAATTCATAAAAGAACATGCCGTATGTCAAGAAGTTCAGTTGTTGCTCAGTTGAAAGGCCATAACGTGGAAGACATGTGTTCTCAGTGACTTCCACCGTGGAATGCCAGACGGGGCATTATGAGTATCTCAAAAACTGCTCATCTATCCGGGATTTTCACACACAATTGATTCGGGTTGCAGAGAATGGTGAGTAAAAAAACCAATAAAGGAGTCAAAAGAATTGAAGTGAGCTGCCGTACTGTGAGTGAAAATGTCTCGTTAATGAGCGAGATCAACGAGAATGGCCAGATTGATTCCATCTGACAGGAAGACGACCGCAACTCAAGTACGCATGAGTTAAACAACACGATGAAGTCTGCAGATGTTGGAAATCCAACGCAACACATACAAAATGTTGCAGGAACTCAGCAGGCCGGGCAGCAACAAATGAAAGGTGTAAACAGGTAACCGTTTAGGCTGAAACCATTCTTCTGAACATGAAAGGAAGGGAGAACGTCAGGACAAGAAAATGGGGAAGGGGAGGATTAAGTACAGGGTGGAGTTTATAGAAGAATCCGGGAAAAGGTCAGGGTGTAAAGTAAATGACTGGGCAGTTGGTTAGTGAAAGAGATAAAAGGCTGGAAATGGGATATCTGATAGAAAAAGACAGAAAGTCACGGAAGAAAAGGAAGAGGGGAAGGCCCTCGATAGAGTGAATATGGAGAGGCGGGTTCCTGTGCTGGGTATCTCAGACCAGCCTTTTCGAACAGAAGTGAACAGGAATTTAGTTAGTCAGAGTGGCAAATCTTTGGAGTCCGAGGCAATGTGTGTATGTAAGGCAGAGGTCGACCGATACCTGATTATTCAGGCGTGATGGGATACGGGGAGTAGGGCTGAGAGGGAGGATGGATCAGCCATGATGAAATGGAGTAACAGACTCGGTTCTGTGTTTCTGCTCCTCCGGCTTATAGTCTTATGTGTCAACTAGTTGTTCCATCACTGACCAGCAGTCTCACGTAAAGGAGAACGGAATGTGTAATTCCTTTCCTGCAAGTGCATTCCCTCTCCAAGACCAAGCCTCATGTGGTGCCTTCTAACCGGCAACACAGGGAAACCGAACACATTTCAGTCCCAGGCTCGACTACAGAAGACAGGGAGGGGTTCGGCCCATGCACTCGTAGCACGCAGGCCCACCGGCGTGTGGGGATGCCCTGGTGCTCGTGAACCAAATCCCCAGCTATAGGTAATTACCCCACTGCATTGTGGCAGCCCCGAAGGAGGAGAAGGCTACAGGTTTAAACCCAGACAGAAAATCCGGACTGAAGCCCCTAACGTGCTGGACGTCACAGGACATCCTTCCGGCAGCTTTTGAAGCCAAGCCGGTAGAAACACAATGCTTCGTTTCCCTCTGGACTACACCGGTGAGACCGGGGTGGTGGGTGGATTTTGACGACCGGGTATCTTAAGATCTCCGTACATTCCACCCAAGCTCTGCCCTGGAGAGCTCACGCCACTGCCGCTGTTTGCAGCAACAGAACCAACATAGGAGGAAGCTGCTAAGATCAGAGTGGGTCGCCTCCACAGCCTGGCACAACATTCACCTGCAGAAACTGCAGCTAGACCTACCCCACCGGATGCAGAAGGTGTGGCAACTCTACAACGGACTGACCCATAGCGCAAAGTATATTTCCATTGTCCTTCCAGACAGACGGATGCCGTCATGATCATCAACATCATCATTAGCATCATCATCAATTTCTCATGGTCTTACTGTCGAAGTATAAAAACGGCACAGCACCTTTAGTGTTTTCGTAGAAGTTTGTGAAGATTTGGCATGGCTTCTAAAGCTTTCTTGACGCGCGGTGGAGCATAGGAGGGTGGTTGATAAGTTCGTAGCCTAAGGTGGAAGGAGTCAATTTTAGAAAATCCAGCACATTTATTTTTCAACATAGTCCCACCACCCACATTTACACACTTAGTCCTGCGGTCCTGGAGCATACGGATCCCTTCTTTGCAGAAGTCGGCGTCTTGGACCTCCAGAAGTGGTCCACAGCATGGAGTGATTGATAAGTTCGTGGCCTAAGGTAGAAAGAGATGAGTTATTAACTTCAAACTTTCTGCATAATCACTCAAAGAGTTGACTTGAAGGTGCAGTTAAAGAGAGCTGTATAACTCATCTCCTTCTACATTCGCTCAAACACACACACGGACGCAAACAGATACATGACTACACTTTCTTATCCGCATAATCTCCACCCTTAGAGTTTGATGACCAAGCATTGGCGTTAGAGATGCTTCCCTGACGATCCCTAGATGTTCGGACCGTGAAAGCGTGTCACTGAACAAATTGTAGATATTGAAGTGTTTAATTCATCATTACGAACAGGCATTTTATTGGACACACTCTCGAATGCAAATCTAAAACTCAAGTTGCAGCAGAATTTATAATCCTGGGGAAATGGTCATAAAAGGTCATTCTATATAATTTCGCAAGATACAATGACAGAATTTACTTCAATATTTTCAGTCTGATAAATAGTTCCTTTTACAGTGGAAGCACATTGTCATTGATAACTCTTTTGAAGGCTTAGACTATTTTCCTGAGTCCAACTAATTTAAACTAATTATCAAAAACATCTGAAAACAGAGAACCCAGGAGCTCAGGATGACTCTCTGTGAGGATGGGTCAGGCAGGGAATGCAGGAGACTGATCGTGTGTTGGTAGCTGGGATCTGTTTAATGTGACATAATGGTTAGCACAGACACTGTGGGACGAAGCGTCTGTTCCTGTGCTCTCCCTTTCTCCGCACTATGTAGGAGCAAGACAAATAGAAGGCAACAACGTTTCATTCCAAACATTTCTCTCAATGGTGATGAACGTAGACACGTCTTTGAACCAGGACACTGTTCGGTACACTTCACACAAACCAGCTGAGAATGGTTACTGGTAATCGAGAGTGAGAGATAATGTTACAGTGAGAAGAACTGTGATTGTAGTTGCTGGAGGATCAGAGTGGAAACGCCGGTTCACTCAGTGCATCTGCTCAGCCGATGGACAAAAGTCATACCGACACAAGATGAACCGGAGAGTTGGATCTGATGGTGTTTGAAACAATATCCCCTTTGCTAGAAGACTAACACTGGCAATTTACACACCTTAGCACCATCACTGTCACAATTGCTTGCAGTTTCACAATTAATTCACTCAGTTAATCACAATGTTGCACTGCGGAGATTGAACCCAGTAGTCCAAGATTGGACAGGCAGGGAATGCAGGAGGCTGATTATGAGGCGGTAGGTGGGATCCGCTTAATGTGACGTCATGGTTGGCACAGACACTGTGGGCCGAACGATCTGTTCCTGTGCTTTAGCTTTCTCTGTTCTCTATGGGAGTAAGAGGAACAGCAGGAAGCACGTTTCTTTCTGAGACCATACGTTTCTCTCAATGGATGAACATGTTTTTGAACCACGACACTGTTCGGTATCCTTCACAGAAACAAACCCAGGATGGGTGCGGGTAATCGGGACTGAGAGATAAGGTTACAGTGGAACGGCCATTTTACTCTCATTGGGTCTGCTCAGCCGATGGACAAAATTTGCCCCCATACAGCATGAAGTGGAGAGCTGTGTCTGATGGTGTTGAAGACAATATCCCCTTTGCTGGAAGAATTTTGGTCACCTAATTACAGGAAGGATACTAATAAGGTTGAAAGTGCGCAGAGAAGGTTTACAAGGATGTTGCCGGGACTTGAGAAACTGCGTATCAGAGAAAGATTGAATAGGTTAGGACTTTATTCCCTGGAGCGTAGGAGAATGAGGGGTGATTTGATAGAGGTGTATAAAATTATGATGGGTATAGATAGAGTGAATGCAAGCAGGCTTTTTCCACTGAGGCCGTGGAGGAAAAAGAAAACAGAGGTCTTGGGTTAAGGGTGAAGGGGGGAAAGTTTAAAGGGAACATTGGTTTGGGGGGCTTCTTCACACAGAGAGTGGTGGGAGTGTGGAATGAGCTGCCAGATGAAATGGTGAATGCGGGCTTACTTTTGACATTTAAGAAAAAGTTGGACAGGTATATGGATGAGAGGAGTTTGGAGGGATATGGCCCAGGTGCGACTAGGCAGAAAAATGGTTCGGCACAGCCAAGAAGGGCCAAAAGGCCTGTTTCTGTGCTGTAATGTTCTATGGTTCTATGGTTCTAATGCCTCTTACAATTTACACCCCTCATACGATCGCAATTTCCATTGTTTGCAGTTTCAAAATCAGTTCTTAAAATAATCACAATTAACCGCAGGAATGCACTTAGGTGACGTAATCGGTTTGTAAATAATTTATAAAGCTTTATTTTCACATCTGTTGAAATGTGCCCCTGCGGAGTCGCTGGATGGTATTAAAAGCCCAGGCATGTGCTGCCTCAACATTTCATTCCCAGAGATCGCTTGAGCATCGAGAGTGAACTCACTGGACAGAGACTATGTCTACAATGCTGGACAGGTACATGAGCGCGCATAAAGTATTGATCGTGTTCATTGGCGTCATTGGAGTTCCTGGTGAGTGAGCAGAGCATTTCATGTTTGATATATCTGTGTGTTAACCGGTATGAATCTACTTATGGTTATTTATAACTTCCAATATCTGTCATTGCTCTCATGTCCGTCAGTGATACAGATCCTGTCAAGTCAACATTCTGAAATTTCATATTTAATGACGTAACAAATTAAACCTCTGTCTCTCCTCCAACTCACGGGATCGACTCCAACTTTGTACTTGCATTCAATGGCACGTTGACCAGTGTGGTACCACTCTGAGGACTGGTGGCTCACCGGGAATGCCTGACTATATTGTGTAGTTGACTGTTCAGGAGTTATTGACCGGAGTGAACACTTGGTTCTTTGCTGACAACTTGTCTACAATCTGGCCCAATGCTGGATACAGGCAGCTCTCCCAGAAGGGGTTTCTAGGAAGGATCCAGTGGGACTCTGGCGGAGTTGTATCAGTGCAGGGGAGAGGTAGCTCTGCAGCAAAGTGTGAAAAGCAAGCGTTCAGTGGGACCCTGCCTAGAGTTGTACCAGTGCTAGAGACAGGAGGCTCTCTGGGAAGGGGTGACGAGGAGGGTTCTGGTAGGACCTTGTCTAGAACTTTCCCAGTGTTTTGGGCATATGTTTCGCCGGGACGGGGTGACTGGGAGCTACCGAGTGGGACATTGCCTGGTGTTGTCCCAGTGCTGGTGTCAGGCGGCTCTCCAGGAGAGAGTGACCAGAAGGGCTTCATTATGACCGTCTCCAGGTTGGTCCTGGTCTTGGGGTCGGGCGGCTCTCGGTGACGGTGTGACTGGGAGGGTTTTACATTGTGACGTTCACGGTTTCTGTGTTATTGATTAGAGTGAACCTCTCGTCGTGTGTTACGCGTCTCCCTGTGAAGTCTGTCACAGTCAGATCCCACGGCTTCTTAGTTAAAATTTGGGTCTGATCACATGAACCAGTGTCCAGGATCTAGTGATGTGTGATATCGAATAGAACTGCGCTGTGGAGTTAATCCATTAATGGAGCATTCAGCATCTGGTTACTAATTAGTTTCTGCTTTCCCTCTAAAATCGTCTGGAAACTTCTGAGAGTTTCTTTAATTCCAAGAACGCTGAGTTCCTCCAGAGTTTTGTGTGTTTTGCTTCGCTCTGGATCCCTCTTCGGTCCCGTCGGGTGCTGTTTTCAGGGCCTGGACCGTCAAGGTTATATCAGTGAAACTGGCCTCATCAGTAACTGGAATCGGGATTGCTACTGATCGTACTGGTTGACCCGACGCAGACTAGGAGTCCGTTTCGCTGAACACCTACGCTCTGTCCGCCAGAGAACGCAGGATCTCCCAGTGGCCACACATTTTAATTCCACGTCCCATTCCCATTCTGATATGTCTATTCATGGCCTCCTCTACCGTCAAGATGAAGCCACACTCAGGCTGGAGGAACAACACCTTATATACTGGCTGGTTAGCCTCCAACCTGATGGCGTGAACATTGACTTCTCTAACTTCCGTTAATGCCCCTCCCCTTCTTACCCCATCCCTGATATATTTAGCTTCTCTCTCTCTCTCTCTCTCTCTCTCTCTCTCTCTCTCTCTCTCTCTCTCTCTCTCTCTCTCTCCTCTCCTCTCTCTCTCTCTCTCTCTCTCTCTCTCTCTCTCTCTCTCTCTCTCTCTCTCTCTCTCTCTCTCTCTCTCCCCCCATCACTCTTCCTGTTCTCCATCTCCCTCTGGGCTCCCCTCCCACTTTCTTTTCCCTAGGCCTCCCGTCCCATGATCCTTTCCCTTCTCTAGCTCTGTATCCCTTTTGTCAATCACCTGTCTGGCCGTCAGCTTCACCCCACCCCCTCTGGTCTTCTCCTATCATATCGCATTTTCCACTCCCCCCACTACTTTCAAATCTCTTACTATCTTTCCTTTCAGTTAGTCCTAACGAAGGGTCTGGGCCCGAAACGTCGACAGCCCTTCTCCCTATAGATGCTGCCTGGCCTGCTGTGTTCCACCAGCATTTTGTGTGTGTTTTGCTTGAATTTCCAGCATCTGCAGATATCCTCGTGTTTACTACTGATCGTTCTTGTTCCTGACGATTACCCATAAATCCTCTGATCTCCATAATGAGGAAGGCAGTTCGGACACAGCATGACCCGTGTTTACTGTTAAATAGGGTGCTAATCACGGCCACCAGCACTCCTGACCTTTGGTTGAAACGCGAACCTGTATCCATTCCCGGCGAATATGCTCAATAATGTCCAGTGTCTGTTCTCTTCTGTCTCTCTCCCTGCAGTGAATTTAGTGGCGATTGTGATCCTGTCCCGGGGAAAGTGCGGACTCTCCACCTGTACTACTCGCTACCTGGTGGCCATGGCAGCGGCGGATCTACTAACCGTAGTCATAGAGATCCTTTTGCGTCCAGTCATGAATTATTATCTTCCGAGGAATTTTCTGAACATTACCCCTATCTGCAGAGTTAGCGAGGTACTGAGGTTCACAGCCACATACTGTTCTGTCTGGTTCACCGTCGCCTTCACTTTTGATCGCTTTGTGGCGATTTGCTGCCAGAAGCTGAAAACAAAATATTGCACCGGGAAAACTGCAGCTGTAGTTCTAATAACAGCCGGCGTGATGTCCTTTCTGAAAAACGTTCCCCGCTTCTTCCTCTGGGAACCCAGAGAGATAATCGATAATGTCCCGTGGTTCTGTAAACTCAGGGCCAGTACTTACACTGACCTCGGGTGGGTACTGTACGATTGGCTCGATATAGTTTTAAATCCGCTCATCCCTTTCGCTGTGATTCTGCTGCTCAACGCTCTGACGGTCCGGTACATTTTAATGGCCAGTCGTGTCCGTAGGGGGCTGAGGGGTCATATCAAGGGGGAGAACAGCAAGGACCCGGAGATGGAGAGCCGAAGGAGGTCTGTGGTTTTACTCTTCACTCTCTCCGGCAGCTTCATCCTCCTGTGGATGACGAACGTTGTAAATTTCATGTATTATGAGATCAAAGGGATAGGATTCAATTTCAATGATTCTGAAACGATCTTTCATTTCGTAGGAGCTTTGCTGAAGTATTTCAGCTGCTGCACGAACACATTTATTTATGCCGTGTCTCAGTCGAAATTCAGGGAGCAGGTGATCAGCGTGTTAAAATGTCCGTTCACCTTGTTGCGACAGTTCGTTAATAAAGCTATGCCATAGGCACAACCCAGATTCACTGCCTGATCCCGGGTGATATTCCCGGGCAGATTGTCCCACGGGTCAGCAGCTCCGGGTAATTAGGAACAGCAGTGGTGTGGATCATAAGGCTAGGAGGAGAGGGGATCGAGAGGTATGGAGACTGGTACGTGGTTGCGAGTGGAAGACGTGAGAGAGTGGCTGAATGAGGTGATGAAACGAGAGCGGGGCACGCGTGCTATTGGTGAGAATGGGAGAACGAGAAGGATATTATGTGTGTGTGTGTGTGTGTGTGTGTGTGTGTGTGTGTGTGTGTGTGTGTGTGTGTGTGTGTGTGTGTGTGTGTGTGTGTGTGTGTGTGTGTGTGTGTGTGTGTGAGTGAGTGAGTGAGTGAGAGACAGAGAGAGTGGGAGAGAGAGAGAGTGGGAGAGAGGGAGAGAGAGACTGGAAACGAGTTGAATGTGGTTAAACTGAGAGGAGTAGAAAAGATTTTCGAGAAATATGCCATGACTAGTGGGTCTGTGTTATCTGGGTATTTATTACTTGGAACTTCGGACATTGAGAGGTGACCGAATCGAAACGATCAGGGAAGCTGGACGGTAAGAGTTCAACATCCGCTGACCAATGGAGTCTACGATACATCTCTACTAGAGTGACCCATCCTGTTGGTCAGCTCTGTGTGGCTGGAGTTGAGGGGAGGGGAGGCAATTCGCGTGTATTTCATTAGTTTTGCCATCACTACTGCAGTGTTGCAGGGGCGGGTACAAATTCTGGGATCAGCGCACATATACTGTGAGTTCGCAAGATTTTGCGAGCAAGACGTGTCCCGTTCGTGTTATGTGCTTAATAAAGCAGACGGACTTTTACTTCCATTACGAGGAAACAAAATAGTAATCCCCTTACATTGTCGTCGGTATGTCAGGCACCAACTCTTAATAGGAACACAACAACTCAATGGCGGTGTTTGTGAATTATGTCCCACCGTTTCCATTACAGACCATTTGTGCCATTTGCCACACATTAACATTACCCTACAATTGAATCTGAGAGTAGGGTCTGTGGTGGCGGAGGGGAGAATCGCTGGTGCATCTCCCTCAATGTTGGGATCATGGCACAGTCCCTGTAGAGTCTCCTTTTGGTTCGAATCCGGTCCCGACCACCAAATTGGTGAATCATTTCTGCACCTTTCTGGACTAAACACGTCCTGCCTGAGGCTGATGGCCAGAGATTCACACAGTCCTCCAGCTGTGGTCTCGCCAACATGGAAATGTACAGCAGGGGAACAGGCCCTCCTGCTCACTGCGTTGTTTTGAACCAACTGAACCGGCAATTCCATGACTAACTAGAGCCATTCCTTCTGCCTGCATAAAGTGCACATCCTTCTATTTTTACATATTCATGTGGTATCTGATAACCTCCATCGAATCGGCCTCCACCATCACATACGGCATTCCTTCCAGACACCCACCACGATGAGAATGAAAACACTTGTAAAGCACATATCCTTTAAATATTCCGAGTCTTGTTTGACATCACTGGCTTGCATAAGTTTTTTTTTTAATTACAGCAGGAGTGGACGGAAATGATACAAAATTACACCAGGTTTTAATAAATAAATGCTCACATACATAAATTGTGCCAGAAAAGGAGTAAAAGGGTCTCGACCACAAATGTCGACGGCACTTTTATTTTTCATAGATGCTGCCTTTCTGCTGACTCCCCGAGCATTTTGTGTGTTTGGCTTGGATTTCCAGCAACGGGAGATTTTCTCTTGTTTGTAATGAGGTTCCGTTTCCCCATTGCACCTCAGGTACATGCCCTCTGACATTAGACATTTCTTCCTCAGGGAAAAAAGGACCCGGTTATCCAGTCTGTCTGCGACCCTCATTCTCCTCTGTGTGGCCTTCCTCAGCCTCTACTGTTCCAGGGCAAATATCCCGAGGTTTCCCAATCTCTCCTTATCCAGGCACCGTCATGTTCAGCGTCCTACTGCCCTTCCCTTCATATTAATTGGCATTACCATCACTGAGTTCACCACCGTCAGTCATTGGGGGAGGGTTCAGGGGGAAATTTATGTTGAATACAGAAACTGGGGATGCCTGTTTGCATTTTGGCGATGCAAAAGTTGCTGCAGAATTTGCAAGTGGGAAGAAGTGGAGTGATATTTGGAAATCTGACTTTTTAAAACATAATTTGGCAAGCAAACCACATATGGACAATATGCAAAAGCTTTGGGGAGAAAATCCTTCATTACCCGTTACAGGCCTGCTACATAGTTTGTGTGAGTGTACAGATGAACTGGATTGAACACAGAGGCCATCAAATTTCCTATCGACAGTGATTTGCTAGCTGTGAAAATGAATACCTCTCTATATTAAATTCACTGTGCACATCTTGTCACTGGGTAAAAAATGCCCAGTACAAGATTTATCTGCACACCAGTTATTACAAATTAAAGGGGGTATTTGAGGGAAGGAGGGGAGACCTCCAGTGTCCCTGATGCCCTCCCCTACACGATGTGCATCCAGCTGCAGCTTGTAACCCTGCACTTCAATGAGCTGCAACTTGAAATGGGTGAATTCCAGATAATCCAGCAGTTGGAGGGGATGATAGATATGACATTCAGAGAGGTGAGTTACACCCAAGATGCAGGACACAGAAAACTGGGTGAGAGTCCGGAAGGGGAATGAGGTTAAATATCCATCGCAGAGTACTCTTGTGGACATTTCACACAACTGGTGGACCACTTTAGAAGCTGTTGGGGGAAATTACCTGGCAGAGGAAAGTCAAAGGGCTGATACGGGATTCGTTAGTTAGAGGAACAGAACAAGAGGGGACGAATATCCTAGTGGTAAGGCTTGCCAGTGGTAGTGAACAGGGGAGGGGGTGATGTGGTTAAAATAAGTTGTAGGGGGAATGGGAGCCAGAATGACAGAACAGATAGTGGAGAGGGTGAATTGAATTGACTTTATTAGATACATATTTCATAAACATGAGGAGTAGAGATCTTTACGTTACATCTCCATCTAAATGTGCAATGTGTAATTTATATAGGTAGTTTCTACATAGGACAGCCAATATAACATCAAAATGCAATTGTATCAGCATGAATTAATCAGTCTGATAGCCTGGTGGAAGATGATGTCCCGGAGCCTGTTGCTTCTTATGCTGTGGTACTGTTTCCTGGATGGTAGCAGCAGGAACAGTTTGTGGTTGTGCTGAATTGGGCCTGTTTGTCCCCGATATTCTTCGGGCCCTTTTTACACACTTGTCTGTGTAAATGTACTGAATCGTGGAAAGTAGATTGTGCAGTGTAGAATTTCCTTGTTTATATTTAGAGACATTTTTTGGTGCATAAAATGATGAGGGGTATTGAGCATGTGGGTCGTCAGAGGTTTTTTCCCAGGGTTGAAATGGTTAACACGAGGGGGCATAGTTTTAAGGTGCTTGGAAATAGATATCAAGGGGATGTCAGGGGTAAGTTTTTTTTTACACAGAGAGTGGTGCGTGCGTGCAATGTCTTTCCAGCTGCGGTTGTTGAGGCAGATACAACAGGGTCTTTTAACAGCCTCTTAGATAGGAACATGGAGCTTAGAAAAATAGAGGGTGATATGCTGGGAAATTCTGGGCAGTTAGTAGAGTAGGTTACATGGTTGACACAACATTTTGGTCTGAATGGCCTGGAATATGCTGTAGATTTCTACGTTCTATTTTGAACAGTTAAGTAACTTCATTTCTTTAAACTGTACAGGGTCCACGATATTAATGCCGCTTTTCCACCCTCCCATAGAATCTTTGTCCATCTCCTGAGTAAATAGAGATGAAAAATTATTTAAGATCTCCCCCATCTGCTTTGGTTCCACACGTGGATTGCCATTCCGGTCTTCCAGAGGACCAACTTTGTGCCTTGCAATCCTTTTGCTCTTAATCTATCACTAGAATCCCTGAGGATTATCCTTCATCTTTTCTGTGACAGCAACCTCATGCCTTCTTTTAGACATCCTGATTTATTTCTTATACTCCATAAGAAACTGCTTGCCTATCCCTGTTATGCAACTCCATTTTGTGCTTCACCAGGGTCTCAATATCTCTTGCAATCCAAGGTTCCCTACAGTTTCTATCTTTACCTTTTATTCTGACATGCACATACCCACTTTGCACTTTCAAAATTTTGCTTTGAAGGCCACCCATTTACCAAGCACACCTTTGCCATAAAGCAGCCTGTCCCAATCCACAGTTGCCAGATGCTAGTGTTGATTCCAGGTGTTGATCCATGCCCTGAACACATCCACCTTTCCTACGCTGCTCCTTGTATTGAAATATACAGGGCTCAGCATATTCACTGCACCATGCTCAACTTTTTCATTCCTGACTTTGTCTGAGGCCTGAACAACATCTGTCTCCACAACCCCTCCACTATCATTCAGGCTCCCATTCCCCCTGCAACTTTAGTTTAACCCTCCTTACCCCCACCTCCCAGCATGCAGATCTATCACCCCTTTGGCTTTCCTCTCCCAGATCAATAAAAAGGAGGTGCATACCAGGTACAGGCATATAGGAACAAATGGGGTATTTATGAAATACAGGAAATTCAAGTGAACACTTATGAAAGAAATGAAAGAAGGCATGAGGTTGCTCCAGTAGACAAGGTGAAGGAGAATCCTCAGGGATTCTGCAGATATGTTACGAGCAAAACGATTGCAAGGGAAAAAATTAATTCTCTGGAAGATCAGAATGGTAATCCATATGAAGGGATATCATAGACTTGGGGAGATTTTTTTTGCATCCGTATTTACTCAAGAGATGAACACAGAGTCTATAGAAGTGAGGCAAAGCCGCATCAACTTCATGGACCCTGTACAGATTACAGAGGTGGAGGTGTTTGCTGTCTTGAGGCAAATTAGTGTGGATCAATCCCCAGGGCCTGACAAGTTGTTCACTAGGACCCTGCGGAAGACAAGTGCAGAAATTATCGGGGCCTTAGCACAAATATTTAAATCATCCTTAGTGACAGGTGAGGTACTGGGGGATTGGATGACAGACAATGTTGTTCTGCTGTTCTAGAAAGGCTGTAAAAATAAACGAGGAAATTATACGTTGGTGAGCTTGACATCAGAACTGGGAAAGTTATTGGAATGTGTGTGCAGGAACCAAGTATATACTGTAAGTATTTGGATAGGTGTGGACTGATAAAGGATAGACAGCTTGGCTCTCGCCAGTCTTATAGAGTCTCTCGAGGAAGTTATCAGGGAAGTGGATGAAGGCAAGGCAGTGGATGTTGTCTACATGGACTTTAGCAAGGCACTTGAAAAGTCTCATATGGGAGGTTGGTCAAGAAGGTTCAGTCACTCAGCATTCAAGATGAGATAGTAAATTGGATGAGACACTGTCTTTGGGAGAAGTCAGAGTGTGGTAGCAGATGGTTGCCTCTCTGACTGGAGGCCTGTGACTAGTGGTTGCCACAGGGATCAGTGCTGGATCTGTTATTGTTTGTCATCTATATCAGTAATCTGGATGATAGTGTGGTTAACTGTATCAGCAAATTTGTGGATGAAAACAAGACTGGGGGTTTAGCAGACTGCAAGAGGACAATCATGGCTTGCAGTGTGATCTGGACCAGGTGGGAAAATGGTTTGAGAAATGGAAAATGAAATTTAATGCAGACCAGTGTGAGTTGTTGCACTTTGGTATGAGCTACCAAGGGAGGTCTTTCACAGTGACTGGTCGGGCACGGAGCAGTGTTGTAGAAGAAAGGGACCTGGGAACATAAGTCCTTAATTCACTGAAAGTGGTAGATAGGGATGGAAAGAATGATTTCAGCCCATTGCCCTTCATGAACCAAAGTACTGATAACAATGGATGGATGTTATGTTGACTTCTAGAAGACATTGGTGAGGCCTAATTTGGAGTATTGTGTGCAGTTTTGGTCACCTACCTACAGGAAAGATGTAAAAGAAGTTCAGAGATTTCAGAGAAAATTCACAAGGATGTTGCCATGTCTGGAAGACTTGGATTATAAGGAAAGATTGAAGAAATCAGGACTTTATTCCTTGGAATGCAGAAGATGAGGGGAGATTTGATTGTGATAGAGTGGCACAGATAGTGTTAATGCAAGCTGGCTTTTTCCACGAAGATTGGGTGGGACGACAACCAGAGGCCATGGGTTAAGGGTGAAAGATGAAATGTTAAGGGGAACATGAGGGAAACTTCTTCACACAGACGGTTAACCGGCTGTGGAATGAGCAGCCAGCACAAGTGGTGCATGCGAGCTCGATTTCAACATTTAAGAGGTTTGTGTTGGTACCTGGATGGTAGAGGTGTGGGAGTGGGCTGTTTAAATAGTTCAGCACAAACTAGATGTCCCAAAGGGCCTGTTTCTGTGTTGAAATTTTCTATGACTGTGACAACAACCTGAAATAATACAAAAATTCACTCTAACCCCATTTGACAGCTGTGCGAACCAACCAGTCATTTCAGCAGGAATTTTTTATATTGCGTTAAAACTGTGGCACTTTAAGTTAATAATACATAAAAGAAGATCCCAGCTGCACGTCAAGAAAAATTATTTGTGTGAGACTGTTTCAGTTACTGTGGGGCCAGGCACCCATGCAGCTCAGCAGGAACAGGGAATAATACCAATGGAGAGAGACAAACTGAGCCAGGTCACAGATTGGAGATGGCAGAAATGCCCCATTCTTATAGAGACAGGAAGAGCATCAGGGAATTGATGGTCATTCCAGATACCAGCACTCTGCCCAGTCAGGAGATGATTTCTCTGTCCAACTTTCGTTGAACCTCACTGTAACAGTGTGATACCAGATCAAACCTTGGCAACTCAAGTAATCTCATATGAAATGTTGTCCTATAACGATTAATGGATTTTGTAAATCTTTTTACAGGTTAAAAATGAGAAGGAATTCGTCTCCAGGAAGCTCAAACACGGCACACCAGTTTTGTTGTCTCTGTCGAGATATTTAAGAAGTGGAGCAAGGGATCCAATTGACCATCCTTCCTGCTCAGACTGTGGGGAGGGATTCACTCAGTCATTTGACCAACTGGCACGCCTGTAATTTACACAGGAGAAAGGCCTTTCACCTGCTCAGACTGTGGGGAGGGATTCACTCGGTATCACAATTGAAGGTACATCAGCAAGTTCACACTGGGCAAGGCCATTCACCTGTTCTGTGTGTGAGAAGGGATTCAGTCGGTCTTCCCACCTGTGGACACACCAATCAGTTCACACCACACTGGGTAGAGGCTGGTCATCTGCTGAATTTGTGGGAAAGGATTCACTCAGTCATCTGACCTAATGGCACACCAGCGAGTTCACACTGGGGAGAAGCCATTCACCTGCTCAGTCTGCGGGAAGGGATTCACTCAGTCATCCAACCTACAGAGACATCAGCGAGTTCACACTGGGGTGAAGCCGTTCACCTGCTCAGTCTGTGGGAAGGGATTCACTCACTGATCCCAACTACAGAATCACCTGCGAGTTCAGACTGGGGAGAAGCCGGTCACCTGCTCAGTCTGTGGGAAGGGATTCACTCAGTCATCCAACCTACAGAGACATCAGCATGTTCACACTAGGGAGAAGCCATTCACCTGCTCAGAATGTGGGAGGAGATTCGCTGACTCTTCCACCCTGCAGAGTCATCAGTGAGTTCACACTGGAGAGAGGCCGTTCACCTGCTGAGAATGTGGGAAAGGATTCACTCAATCATCCCACCTACTGGCACACCTGTCAGCTCACAATGGGGAGTGGCCATTGTTATGAATCCCTAGGTTTTGCTTGCTGTGGACTGTCATTTTAAGAGAGAGAGAGAGGAAGAAGGCAAATCAGTCTGGCTTGCAGCTTGTTTACATCGCGTGCAGCTTGTTTAGTTTTAACCGAGGGCACAGACACTCAGAGTCAGACAGAGACGAAGGAGGAAAAATGGAAAGAATCGAAACCAGGGAACTAGTGGCCAAGGGTCACTGTTTGGAACTTTCATTTGCCCACTGGGCTATAAACATGCAAGAGCAGTGGGTGGTTCAGTGCTTTGCTCAAGGACACACACGCTGCCTCAGCTGAGGCTCGAATTCATGTCCTTCAGATCGCTAGTTCAACACGTTAACCACATGGCCACGCACCACACATTATGACATAGTGAAAGCTGTGCTCAAAGCTTACGAGTTGGTCCCAGAAGCAGACAGGGAAAAGATTAGAAATTTGAAGAAATCTGTGAACCAGTCATAGGGAATTTGCTTATGAGAAATTTGTATGTATTGACCACTGGTGCACATCTGAACATGTAAATGATGATTTTAACAGCTTGAAAGAGTTGGTTTTAATTGAAGAATTCAGAAGGTGCGTCCCTTATGACAAAGACATATTTAGATTGAAATGATGCTGCCACTATGCAGGAATCTGCTAGATTAGCAGATCAGTTTGCTTTAACTCATGAAGTTATGTTTACCCTGAATAAGAGTTTCCAAAAGGCACTTGTCAAGTTGTGGGTAAACCTAATGAGCTCACCCCAGTGGCCTATACCTGCATTCGGTGAACCCTGTTCCAAAGTTATAGTGGATTGTGCTGGCCCTTTGCCAAAGACTAAAGCTGGCCATCAGTATCTGCTAACTATTATGTGTACTGCATCCAGATTCCCAGAGGCAATACCTCTCAGAAATATTACAGCTAAAACTGTGGTGAAGGCTCTTACCAAGATTTTCACTTTATTCGATTTGCCTAAAGAAATCCAGTCTGATCAAGGATGTAGTTTTACATCTGGATTATTCCAGCAGGTAATTTCTGAACTGGGAGCAAAACAAATTGCATCATCTGCATACCATCCAGAATCACAAGGGGCTTTAGATAGGTTTCATTCTACCCTCAAAACAATGATTAAGACATATTGTGTTGAAAATGGAAAAGACTGGGATGAAGGCATACATTTGTTTTGTCCACAGAAAGAGAGTCAGTACAGGAATCACTGGGCTTTACTCCATTTGAACTTGTATTTCGTCGCAGAGTGACCTTTGACCTTGTTAAAAGGAACGGTGGATTGATGGGGATGTAAATGTTAACTTGTTAGACTATGTTTTGAAGTTCAAAAATAAACTACACCAAGCCTGTAGTCTAGCGAGACAAAACTTAAAGATGTCTCAAAACAAAATGAAGTGTTGGTTTGATAACAGGGCTCATGGAAGAAAACACCAGGTGTGAGATAAGGTGCTTGCCTTATGTTGACGAATCCACTTCAGGCGAAATTCAATAGACCGTATGAAATAGTCTCTCAAATTAATAATGTGAATTATGTAATTAAAACACCCAACTGACTTGAACTAACACAGGTGGTACACATAAATATGATAAAGCCTTTTTTGACAGGCAGGTACCATCTGTGTGTGTTGTTGTCAAAACAAATGAAACTGGCAACCCTGAGAATGAAACAATTGACTCGTCTGAGACTTTTCACAAGCCAAACATGGTCCCAGTTAGGCTAATGAACTCGGTTGTTCCAGAAAACATTGATAACAAGTTGTCTCATCTGCAGCCAAAGCAACAACAACAACTGAAGGAATTAATTCTGAAGATTAAAGAGTTTTTTCCCGTTGTTCCTAAGCAAACCACAGTCGTAGTACATGATGTAGATGTTGGTCAAGCCGAACTGATTAAACAACACCCATATTGCATGAACGTAGAAAAGTGTAAATTTGCTGACCAGGGAATTGAGTATATGCTGGAGAATGGTATTATTAGGCCTTCAAAATGAGATTGGAGTCACCCTGCATTATTGTGCCCAAACGTGATGGTAGTGTTAGATTTTTCACTGATTATAGAAAGGTAAATGCAGTAACAAAAACAGATGCCTATCCTATCCCTAGAGTGGATGATTGCATTGATAAGGCTGGAAAAGCTAATTTATTACAAAGATTAATCTGTTGAAAGGGTATTGGTGTGTTCCATTGACGGACAGAGGTAGAGAAATTTCTGCGTTTGTGACACCATCTGGGTTGTATGAATACAATGTTTTGCCTTTTCGAAGGAAAGATGTTCCAGGAACATCCAGAGAATGATTGATTCTGTAATTCGAGGGTTAGAACACACAGATACCTATATTGATGACTTAGTTACAGGGAGTGGCACTTGGGAAGCGCATATCTCTGCAGTAGAAAAGCCATTTGACAGGCTTTCCTAGGACAACCTTACAGTTATCTTGGCTAAGAGTGAATTTGGCCATGCCAGTGTGACCTGTCTTGGCTATGTTGTAGGTAAAAGGAAGTTGGCTCCTGTTCGGGCAAAAGTCCAGGCAATTTCTCAAGTTCCTATTCTGACTGCTAAGAAGGCTCTTAGAAGGTTTCTGGGAATGGATGGATATTATCGTAAGAACTTTTATTTCTGTTAATATTCCTCCAGGCTCACTGGACAGGAACACTGTAACATCAAGTGAGAAACAGCAGGAGGCCATTCAGCCCCTCTAACCATCAGCAAGATGGCGGCTGCTCTCCCATCTCAGCCACATGTTTCTGTCTGATCCTCATTTCCGCGATCCCTTCGGTCTGCACACATCTGCCGGCCTCTCTTTTATGTGAGGACAATCACCGAGTCTTCACCGCCCTCTGTGGAGGGGATTTACAGATATTCATCACCCTCGGAGTGAAGACATTTCCCCTCATCTTAGTCCCGGACAGTCCACCCACTGTTTCAGAGACTGGGATCCCTGGTTCAACCGGTAATGATGTTGTGCATTTCAGTGTGTTCACCTCTCAGTCCTCGATTCTCCAAATGACAGGGTTATCACATTTGATCTTTCTTCATATGATGACCCCACCACTCCAGGGATCAGTCAGGTGAATCTTCATTGCACTCTCTGTAACAAATATTCTCTAACCTCTTTGTTCATCCTCTGTAGAATTAATTTCCATATTCTGTAGCCCCGTGTCGCCCCAACCACTCACCTCCCACCCCTGTCACTATTTCCACCTGCCCACCTCCCCCCTCACCTGGATCCTCCTCTCACTCCCCAGCTCTTGCCCCATCCCCACCCCTTACCTCTTTTCTCTGACTATTTCCCGTCCACTCTCAGTCCAGAGGGAGGGTCTCGGCCCGAAATGTTGACGGTCCATTTCCCTCCACAGATGTTGTCCGACACATTGAGTTCCTCCGGCAGTTTGTTCTTTGGTCTGTATAACCCGTGTTAGTATGGGGAGCGGGATTTTACACCATATTCCAGGTACAATCTCAACAAAGCACAAATAATTGTCACTTTGCCCGGACCATCGGCCCCGCTTGCAGGGCAACAGTCTGCCGGTGTTTGCCCCCCAATGTGGTGAATCCCTCCGCTCGACACCACCGTGGGCTCAGACATTTCCACAGATGAGCCCCTCCTGTCCCCACCGGGACAAACATCCTGTCCGCCCCCTCTCACACCATCTTCATCCTTCCAATAAAATCCCCTCTCTCCCTCCCTCCCCGGGGAACCGGCATTAAATAGACCGGCCGAGCGGGCTCCTCCTACCTCTCAGCGATACATCAGACTCCGGCAGCAGAAGACGCTTCACAAACGCCCCAACTTCCCGCGGAGGGAAATGGAAATAAATCAGAAAGCGGACATTTACTTTGAGGTTTTCTCCGCTCCGATGAGGCGGTCGGCGCTTGAGCGGGAGACGGACTCAGTGGGGTAACGCCCACTCGGCTTGTTCCCCTCCGCGACTGGTTGTAACCAGTGATTGACATCGCTTCGCACCAATGGGAATAGCGCAGCTCCTGAATCCTCTGTTGACAGCGGTGAGGGAGGGGCTGGTCACGTGATTATTAGCCCAGCTGTTCAACCGATAAAGCTCGAGCACAGCAGCGCGTGGGTGACGTAAGACACCGCGCACGTGAGGGCAGATCCCGGTGTGGGGAGCCCATGTGTGACGTCACCTGTGGGAGAGCGCTGGCATTTAAAAGCACCTTAATGGACCTTTCAGTGGGACAACAACCTTAATCACGGGTTTCATCACTGAATCCAGTGTTGTGGGATGTAAAGTCCCCTGTTTTGTGTCCGGCTGTGCCGTGTTGTTAGTGGAGTGGGCAGCGTGGTGTTTGTCTCGATTCGGGTCACAACACCAGAATTGCCAGCGGGGTCCACACACAGTGTATTAGTCAACAGAAAACCTCTCGTCCCTGCAGTCTTTGTCTCCTGGTAAACTCAACACCCTGACAGTGTGGACCATAGATACCCCTTCCTCTCAGGGTCAGGGGATCACTCAGACAGCTGATCGCTGAGAGGAATTATATTTATTGGTCATTAAAGTTCACCCAGATTCGTTTGGACGGATTTGATGTGGAGTTCGGGGTGTCACAGTGAAAGGGCCGGACGGCCGAACTCTCTCCGTTGTCCAAACATCCTTCCAGGTGAGGCGACACTTCACCTGTCAATCTTCCGGGGTCGCCTGTTGTGTCCGCTGCTCCCGATGCGGCCGCCTCTACATTAGTGACACCGACTCCTCTGCAGTTGTGCGGGGTAGGAGTGTTTTTTCTGTGGGGGGGGGGGCGGTCGATGATATTGTTCCCTTTTGTGTGGGAGGGGTTGATTTTGGGGGTTTGATGATCGGGATGCTGTCTTTTTGATGCGGGTGGAGGTGGAAGTTTGATTTTTCTCTCTGAACGACTTTCATGCTCTTTCTTTGTTTCGTAGTTTTCTGAAGAAGAAAAAATGCTCAAAAGCTGTTTATGGATACCTGCTTTGATAATAAATTAACCTTTGAACTATCCGCTCCGAGCGGGACTTCCTGTTGTCCAAACATTTTCATTCCGATTCCCTCTGGGGAATCTATTGATGTAGGTCTATGATCATAAACCTCTGATTGCATTGTTTTATGCAGGGAGTGGGGTGGGAGTGTGATTTTTCTCTCTGATAGATGCTGCCCGGCCGGCTGAGTTCCGCCAGCGTTTTGCTTGTTGTGCTTTGGATTTCCAGCATCTGCAGACTTTGTCGTGTTTGTCATTTACCTCTCCGTTGTTCCTCCCGCCTCCGGCCAGTGTGCCTCTGTAGGGACCTCCGGCCACGGCTGGTGCAGCCCAGAACCTCCTGCTAAACGCAGGCGCAGTGCCGACCGTTATTCTGTTCAGCCGTCCGTGAATAAGGGTCTGATCTCGGGTTTGTGGAAATTGGGGGCCGGTTGGCGTGGAAGCACAACTTTGTGGGCCGAAGGGCCTGTATCGTGCTGTAGGTTTTCTATGTTTCTATGAAAAGTGCCGGGAACGAGTGCCGGACGGCTGGAGGCTCCGGGCTCTCCGGTCCTGCAGCCCCGGTTTTAGCTTTGCGCCCGAGCCCGGGCTGTGGGATCAGTTAGTTGTGGTTCCCAGGCTCGGAGGGGTTTGGGGTGAAGGGGATCTGTCTGTGTGTGTGTGGGTAGAGGTTACGGTGGACTGTGGGTGTGGGGTGAGAGGAGTGATGTTTTGTGGGACCGTATTCGGGGTGGGGGGGTGTTGGGGGGTGGGGTTGCTGTTGTGAGAAAGTGGGATAATCGGACGTTCCGTGACCCGGGTCAAATAAAGTTGTAAACAGCGGAGGATCTGCTCCGTTGTATCGGAAGCTCGCGTGTCCTTTCAGGAAGCAGCAATTCTCTTTTCAAATGAATTACTGTCTAATCTTGCTGTTACAAAGCCCCAGTGTCTGGAAGAGCTGTCACCGTCATGGGCTGTTGGTGCAGATTGGGATGGCGGTGGGGTGTCAGTGACCTCTGTATCAGAGAACAACACGGGTTTCTACATCCTCCTGTGAGATATAAATGTCCTCACAGTGGATTCGGATCAGCTGGCATAGCTGGAGATTGCAGAGGGAAAGGGAATAGGGAAGGGGCTGAGGAGACAGAGTTTTAATCAGCAACCCATCGTCCGGGATGGAGGGGTACAGGAGCTGTCTGATAGATCGTTTTACAGTGATTGTATTTTTATATAATCTCACAGATGGTGACTGAGGAAGAGGCTTGTTGAGGGAGGATACCCGGAGGTGAGCAGGTCAGACACGGTATCAGGAGAGTGACAGTGATGTGATTTCCTGTGTCACGGGTACAGACAGTCGTCTCAAGTGAGGAGTTTGTGTGGAGATGCAGCTTCCCTGGAGGTGGAGGAAAGAGGACACACCAACAGGTGGAACCAGCTGTGGGAAGACATGGTTTGTCAGGTCTGACGAGCTGAATGTACCATAACCTTCAGACTGAATCAGAAAATCATTTTGAGGGTATTTGAAATGTCAGAAGCAGGGGAGATGTGATCCCATGTTTCCACCAGACCCTCAGTGAGATGGTTCCAGTTATAACGTGCAGGGATGAAAGCACAGTGTTTGGGGTCTGATTTAATCACTGATTCTGACACAGTGAGAGGGTTAGTTTTGCTGTAAGGCAGCAAAATTAATGGAAGAAACTTCATCAATTGCCAGTTGTTTAGCAAAAGTGATCAACTTGTATGTTACCTTGACAGAAACAGATACTCACAGTGGTGATAAAAGGGTGCAGTCTGGTTCATTTCAGGTTAGAGAGGGGTGTGGAGTTTTGAAATCAATGCCTTGCAGTGCCGCCATCGTTAATTTAGCATGTCCGGAGCGGTGGATCACACAGCACGGAAACAGGCCTTTAGCCAGCCATTCCTGTTCTGGACCTATTTATCAGCACTTGGTTCATAGCCGACTGTATCTCGGCAGTTTCAATGCTCATCCACTTCGTAAATGTTGTGAAGGGACCTGCCTCCACCACCACCTCGGGCAGTGAGTATCAGAGTTCAGCTACCCTCTGAGTGACAAATCTCCTCCTCAGATCCCTCTAAACCTCCTCATCCTCTGCTTAAATCCATGCCCTCTGATCTGTGACTCCTCTGTCCCAGGATCGGGGCCGATATGGGCATCAGTGAGGCCTTTGATAAGGTTCACATGGTAAGTTGCTGTGGAAAGTCAGATCACGCGGGATCCAGGGAGAGCTGGCTCACTGGATGCACAGTTGTCTTGATGGTAGGAAGTAGAGAGTGATGGTGGGAGGCTGTTTATTGGACTTGAGGCCCGGGCCTAGTGAGGTTTCCCAGGGTTACACCCCATTGCTCTCATTATTCATTGATATTTAAATATATTTGCATTTGCACAGTTTGTTGAATTCTATGCTCCACTTGATCTTTCATTGATCCTGTTACTATTCTAAAGATTTGCAAAGTGTTCCTGTAGGAAAAACAATCTCAGGGTTGTATGTAGTGACATATACGTACTCTGATAATAACATTTACTTTGAACGTCAACCATTATTGTCATCTAGATCAATAATCTGGTTAAGAATGTACAGGATATGGAGAGTAGGTTTGCAGCAAGTTCAATTACATTTTTCTGAAAGATATTAAGTATAAACTCTTCACTCTGTTTCCCTCTCCGCACTCGAACACCCCCTCCCCTTACTGTCTTCCCTCTCTGCCCCGTCCTCCTTCTCACCCTGACATTGGACATAAGTTCAGGGTGAAAGTGAATTATTTTTGGGGAATCTGAAGGGGAATTCTTCACTCGGAGGTTGGTGAGAGTGTGGAATGAGCTGCCAGTGGAAGTGGAGGATGTGGGTTTGATTTAGACACTAAAGAGGAATTTGGGTGAGGACGTGGATGGGAGGTGTATGGAGGCTCTGGTGCAGGTAGTTGGAACCAGGCAGTAACAACAAAAACAGGTCAGCATGGACTAGAAGGGCCTGTTTCGGTACTGCTGCTCTCTGTGACTCGAATAATATTCTCATTTGTAATTTCCACAGTCATTACTTTGCTACTTATGAGTGAACCCAGAAATTTACTCAAACAAGAACTGAAAGACTCTTGGCTGGCTACAAAAAGTGTTTACAAGCTGTGATACTTGCCAAAGGGGATGTTACTCAGTACTGACCATGCAGGGCGCCCAAACTTTTGTTTCTGGCCCTTTTCCTTTTTTGTTATTTTGAAATTGTAAAAGATGGAAATAAAAATGTAATCTTGCTTAAAATATTAAAGGAATGTGTCATTGTTAACTTTATGCCTTTTGTAATCAGGTCATCTTTTACTCGCTTAGCTATTCACAGGAACAGAAATTTTGACCGCGGTGCCCAAACTTTTGGGAAACAAAAGGACCTGCAGATGCTAGAAATCTAGAGAGCTACGCACAAAGTGCTGGAGGAGCTCAGCATGTCAGGCAGCATCTATGGATGGGAATCAACATTTTGGGCCAAGACCCTTCACCGGGACTCTTGATCCCCACGTATCTGGAATATCAACAAGTGAAGAAAATAGAAAGTAGTGCAAAATAGGGAAAACCTTTGACAAAATTCAGTTCAAGGCTTTAAAAAAACTACCAAATAGAGCTCAGTAATTAACAAATACAACACAGGCAATAAACACTTTCATCAATACTGACATCGACTTATTTTAAAATAAAAATATCTTGGTCCCATTTCAATCAGTAAAATTTAGAAAGATAAACAAGAATTTAAGAAAGCTTTAGAAAAGACTATTTACACTCAAACCCACTGAGATTAACACTACCTTGGACAGATGGAGGAAGAGAAATAACACACATGAAATAAAAAATATCACAGAATAGTCAGATAAAACTTCTAGGTATATATATTTTCATCAAAAATGAACTGGATTCAGCACTCCATGTGTGTATATGCAATTGTGATATGAAATACAGACCGGAAATCTTAAATGAGAGGCCAATTCAGAAAAATTAATCATCACTATGGAAGGAAACATTAATCAGTTGAATGAGTACGACCCTCCATGGGAGACATCCCAACGATCTGAGCAGATGAGATGGTGACAAGATTATATGTTAATCAATACATTATTTCAGATAGGACAATCCATAATAACCATCTGGATACAATATTACAAGATAAACAAGCAGGAACAACTCCCTTAATAGATAAAGCATTTCCCAACACACACACATGTTCCTCGACCAGTGGAGCACTTCACCACAGGTATTGTTCGTGTCATCAGTCAAACAAAAGATTTTCTCTGTCAATCAGCTTCAAAATGTTTCTACTCTGACATTGCCACGCCTCACTTCTGATTTCCTTCTCCTCGACTTCTTCACTCTGCAGAAAACTCAAAGGAAACCTCTTCACCACAGAGTGGTGTCTGTTTGGAATCCGTCACCACTGGATGATGGATCCAGTGGTGGATCTCACCATCCAGGGAGAGCGAGAGATGAACAAAAGGAGAGGATTTAAAAGGACTGTCGTGGAACTGAATCACTGGCAGCGTCCAGCTGGCCTGAGTTGATTCTCTACTGTACACTAGGTGTGTTATAAATTCAGTAAGTACCAGAGACAGAGTTTAAAATAGAACTGATGTATTTGTCTCAGAGCCAGAATATTAAACTCCAGTCCCATTAAAGGTGAATGTGCAGCAGAAGAATCTCCTCCCATGCCCAGTGACCAGGGTGCAGGACTGGGTGTGGTGAGTAGCAGCAATAATTGCAGAGTTCAGCACCGACAGTCACTTTCAAAGTTGCATTCAGCAACTGTGATGGACAAATATCCAGCTTGCAGCTCATTGAAACTTTCTCCCCAGTGTGAACCGGCAGTGTGTCACAAGTCTTACATGCTGTAAGGTTTCACTGCTGATGTAACGACCTCTCAGTAATGTTTCCCAGCTGAGGTAATGGTTTCTTAGTAGCAGCAATGTTTAGGCTATGACTAGAGATAACAGGGTTTTGGAGTATGGGGCTGTCCAATAACAGAAATGTTCTTTCCTGTGAGTCTGGAAGAGTGATTTTCATGGTCTTTTGCCAGGGAGAGATGAGAAAATGCAAATGGAGAGAGTGGGCCCTTTTTCTTTTTTTTATTTGTTTTCTTTACTAACCCTCTGGTCAAAGTAAGAATTACAAAGCTCAATTGTTTAATCACATATTGTTTACTGTTATTTCAGGGTACTGATTTGTAGCAGGGGACACATCACACAGCATCCATCCAAACGAGATTTCTTAAGTTTAGCCAGGCTGTGGTCTATCACCCCTTATATTAAGCTGCTAGCTGAAGTGAGAGTTACACAAGGTTAATTCACTGAGTGAATTGCTTCCCAGATTCTCAGCAGGTGAACGGAATCTCCCCAGTGTCAACAGTGATACACATTTGGTGGATTTGGCTGAGAGAATTTTTTCCCAAAGTCTGAGCATGAAATCGGCCTCTACCCAGTGTGAACTCGCTGGTGTCTCTGTAGTTGAGATGTCCGAGTGAATCCCTTCCCACAGTCTGAGCAGCTGAACGGCCTCTCCCCAGTGTGAACTCTCTGATGTACCTTCAGTTGAGATGATGAAGTGAATCCCTTCCCACAGTCTGAGCAGGTGAATGGCCTCTCCCCAGTGTGAACTCTCTGATGTACATTCAGATGAGATGACATAGTGAATCCCTTCCCACAGTCTGTGCAGGAGAACGGCCTCTCCCCAGTGTGAAATCGCTGATGTATCTTCAGTTGAGATGACGAAATGAAACCCTTCCCACAGACTGAGCAGGTGAACGGCCCTTTCCCTGTATGGGCTGACTGGTGTGACAGCAGGTGAGATAACCCATTGAATCCCTTCCCACAGTCTGAGCAGGTGAACCGCCACTTCCCAGTGTGAACTGACTGGTGTCCCTGCAGGAAAGATGATTCAGTGAATCCCTTTCCACAGACTGAGCAAGTGAATGGCCACTCCCCAGTATGAACTAACTGGTGTCTCAGTAGGTGAGGTGACAAAGTGAATCCCTTCCCACAGACTGTGCAGGTGAACGGCCTCTCCCCAGTATGAACTCGCTGATGTACCTTCAGTTGAGATGAGCAAGTGAATCCCTTCCCACAGTCTGAGCAAGTGAATGGCCGCTCCCCAGTGTGAACTCGCTGATGTAACTTCAGTAGACATGACTGAGAGAATCCCTTCCCAATGTCCGAGCAGGTGAATGGCCTCTCTCCAGTGTGAACTCGCTGATGTACCTCCAGTTTATATGACCGAGTGAACCCCCTCCCACAGTCCGAGCAGGTGAACAGCCGCTCCCCACTATGAGCTCTCTGGTGAGCCATTAGGGTGGATGATTGAGTAAATCCTTTCCCACACTCTGAGCAGGTGAATGGCCTTTCCCCAGTGTGAACTGACTGGTGTACCAGTAGGTAGGATGACTGAGTGAATCCCTTCCCACAATCTGAGCAGGTGAACAGCCTCTCTCCAGTGTGAACTCTCTGATGTATCTTCAGTTTAGATGACGAAATGAATCCCTTCCCACAGTCTGAGCAGATGAACGGCCTCTCCCCAATGTGAACTCGCTGGTGAACCATTAGGTCAGATGACCGAGTGAATCCCTTCCCACAGTCTGAGCAGGTGAATGGCCTCTCTCCAGTGTGAACTCGCTGGTGAGCCATTAGGTCAGATGACCGAGTGAATCCTTTCCCACAAATTCAGCAGATGACCAGCCTCTGCCCAGTGTGAACTTGCTGAAGTACCTTCAGTTGAAATGACTGAGTGAATCCATTTCCACTGTCAGAGCAGGTGAACTCCCATGTAAAATGACGGGCATGCCAGTCGATCAGATGATCGAGTGAATCCCTCCCCACTGTCTGAGCAGGAAGGATGATCGTGTGAATCCCTTGCTGCACTTCTTAAATATCTGGACAAAGACAGCAAAACTGGCGTGTTGTGTTTGAGATTCCCGTAGACAAATTCCTTGTCATTTTTAACCTGTAAAAAAGATTTACAAAATCCATCAATGGGTGTAGGACAACATTTCAGATGAGATCACTTGAGTTGTCAAGGTGTGATCTGACATCACACTGTTACAGTGAAGTTCATCCCAAGTTGGAGAGAGAAATCATCTTCTAACTGGGCACAATGCTGGTATCTGGAATGACCATCAAACTCTCTGATGCTCCTCCTGTCTCTATAAGAATGGGGCATTTCTGCCATCTCCAATCTGTGACTTGGCTCAGTTTGACTCTCTCCATTGGTGTTATTCCCTGTTACCACTGAGCTGCATAGGCTGGTGGCCCCACAGTAACTGAACACTCTGATGCAAATAACCTTTGTTAACATGCAGATGGGAATCTCACACAAATGTCTGGAAGCGCATTTCACGCACCCACCACTACCTGTGTAGAAAACGTACCCCAAAATCCCCTCGGTATCTATTTCCAAGCAGCTTAAAACTATGCCCCCTCATGTTAGCCATTTCATCCCTGGGAAATTTCAACCATAGAAACATAGAGCATTACAGCACA
This sequence comes from Hemitrygon akajei, assembly GCF_048418815.1. Classification (NCBI taxonomy): domain Eukaryota; kingdom Metazoa; phylum Chordata; class Chondrichthyes; order Myliobatiformes; family Dasyatidae; genus Hemitrygon; species Hemitrygon akajei. The sequence continues at coordinate 8,158,922 of NW_027331931.1, forward strand.
GAAACAGGCCTTTTGACTCTTCTTGGTTGTGCCGAACCATTTTTCTGCCTAGTCCCAATGACCTGCACCTGGGCCATATACCTCCAAACCCATCTCATCCACATACCTGTCCAAGTTTTTCTTAAATGTCAAAAGTGAGCCCACATTCACCACTTCATCTGGCAGCTCATTCCACACCTCCACCACTCTCTGAGTGAAGAAGACACCCCAATGTTCCCTTTAAACTTTTACCCCTTCACCCTTAACCCATGACCTCTGGGTTTATTCTCCCCTGGCCTCAGTGGAAAAAGCCTGCTTGCATTCACTCTATTTATACCCATCATATTCTTATACACCTCTATCAAATCACCCCTCATTCTCCTACGTTCCAGGGAATAAAGTCCTAACCTATTCAACCATTCTCTGTAAATCAGTTTCTCAAGTCCCAGCAACATCCTTGTAAACCGTCTCTGCACTCTTTCAACCTTATTAATATCCTTCCTGTAATTAGGTGACCAAAACTGCACCCAATTCTCCAAATTCAGTCTCACCAATGTCTGATACAACCTCACCATTACATTCCAACTCTTATACTCAATACTTTGATTTATAAACACTAATGTAACAAACCTTTGGCTATCCACACGATCAACATCCCTCATCATTCTATAAAATTAAAAAAGTCTCTAAACATAAACAAGGAAATTACACATTGCTTTGAGGATTTGTCAGAAGTCTACAAAATAATGAGGGAGAAGATTGGGTAAATAAATGCAAGCAGCTTTTTCCACTGAGGTTGGGTGGGATGACAACCAGTGGTCATGGGTAAGTGGGGAAGGTGAAAATTTAATGGGAACATATGCAAAAGCTCTTCACTGAAATGGTTGTGACAGTGTGTAATGAGATGTCAGCACAAGTGTTGGATATGAGTTTGGTTTCACCATTTAAAAGAAGTTTGGATGGGAGCCTGGATGGTAGGGGTATGGCCGGCGATGGTCCCAGTGCAGTTAGTTGCATTAGACAGCTTAAATGGAAGCATTGGAAAGTCAGGAGGACACAACCATGGCTGAAATGAGAAGCCAAAGCCAACATAAAAGCCAAAGTGAGGGCAAACAAAAGAGCAAAAACTATTGGGAAGCTTTTAGAATCCAACTGAAGACCACTAAACAAAAAGTCAGATAAGCTCAGGGTGTGGCATTAATTACTGTACTCATTAATGAGTCTTGGTTGCACCCAACAGTCTGAGGCATTTAGAGGAACAAAATATCCAGGGTCTCAATATCTCTTGAAAACCAAGGTTCCCCGCACCAGTTACCTTACAACTTTTATTTTGGCAGGCACATACAAACTCTACACCCTCACTTCTGAAGAACTCCCACTTATAAGTACTCCTTTTCTAGAAAAACAGCCTGTCCTAATCCACACTTGTTAGATCTTTCTGATACCATCAAAATTGACCTTTCTCCAATTTAGAATCTCAACCCATCGTCCAGCTCTCTCTTTTTTCATATTTACTTGGAATCTTATGTCATTACGATTGCTAGATACAAAGTGTTTCCATACACTAATTTCAGTCACTAACACTGGATCATTTCCTAACAGTTTATTACACACTTCTACGTTAGGAATTCCACATCCAGATTAAGAGCACATTTGACAAGCTCTTCCCCATTTAGTCCTTTTACAGTATGGGAGTTCCACTCAATATATAAAAAGTTAAAATTGCTTACTATATCAACCTTTGTTTCTTAGCACAGTCTGTGATCTCTACAAAGTTTGTTCCTCTAAATCTCTGAGTGTTGGGTGCAACCAAGTCCCAATAATGGCTACAATATCATAATTCCCTGTCCTGAGCTCATCGGGCTGTCCTACGATGCTTCTTGCATTGTGATATACACAGCTCAGCACATTCATCGCACCAGGCTCAACCATTTGATTGCTGACTCTGTCTGAGTTCTGAACAGCATCTGTCTGGGTGTCTAGAAAGCAACCTCTCCCTCAATGTCACAAAAACAAGGGAACTGGTTGTGGATTACAGAAAGAATGGAGACGGGCTAACCCCTATTGGCATCAATGGATCTGGGGTTGAGAGAGTGAACAGCTTTAAGTTCCTTGACATAAACATCACTGAGGATCTCATGTGGTCTGTACATACCGACTGTGTGGTATGTGGCCGTATCCACATATGGTATGTATATGGTATTCATCCACCCCCCCAACGGTTTATAAAGTGGTCTACCTGTTGTTGTAGGAGATGGCCCCAAGGCTATTCTGCGATGGTTGTTTAACCTCATTCCCCTTTCTGACTCTCACTCAGTTTAATGTGTCCTGTACCTTGGGTGTAACTCACCTCTCTTGATGTCTTAACTATCACCCCCTCTGACTCCCAGATGATCCAGAATTCATACATTTCCAGCTCCAGCTCATTGAAGTGCAGGGTTACAAGCTGCAGCTGGATGCACATCTTGTAGGTGAGGGCATCAGGGACACTGGAGGTCTCCCCACCTTTCCACCAATGTCCCATCTAATTTGCGATGACAGGTGTGTCAAAACACCTTGTGCTGTGCAATTTTCACCCACTGACAACAAGACGTGCACACTGAATTTTAAATAGGGTGGTATTTCTTTTAACAGCTAGCTAGTATTGTATGTAGTTTTGCTACAATAAATGTATGGGACTTTGGAAAAGATGTTGAATTTCCCCATGGGGATGAATAAAGTATCTATCTATCTATCTAAATCACTGTCGATAAGAGCTTTGATCTCATCTGGATTTGATCGAGTTCATCTGCATTCTCACACAAAATATGTCGCAAGCCTGTTGCAGGTTATGAAGGATTTTCTCACTAGATCTTTTGCACACCCTCCGTATGTGATTTGCTTGCTAAATGATACTTTACAAAGACAGATTTCCAAATATCACTCCCCACTTGTAAATTTTCCAACTGTAATCGCCACAATACTGTAACACCAGTTTCTGTATTGTACATAAATATTTCCCCTGAACCCTCCCCCAAGTGACAGATGGTGTTGAACTCAGTGTGGCAATGCCATTGAACATAAACGGAAGGGCAGTAGTCTTTCTGTCTCATTGGAGTCTGGCACATTTGTGATGTGAAAGCTATTAGTTGCCCAGGACAAAGGTGTTTGATATCATTATGTGCCCAGAGAGAATGGGACAAAACATGTTCTCACCGGTAGAAAAGTGCAGACCGAGAGGCGGTAGCTCAAGCAACACACACAAAATGCTGGAGGAATTCAGCAGGCCAGGCAGCATCTATGGAAAAGAGTACGAATGCTGAGTTCCAGCATCTGCACATTTTCTCTTGTCTACGATTGGAGAAAGAACAAAGGTGATTTTCTCAACTGGTGATGTAAAAGATGTTTTTTTTCCCTTTCTCCGAGTTCCTAATCCTTGCATTTAGATAGCTGGAGATCAGCTCTGTCCGAGAGATCCATCAGTTCCCATTCCCTCATCAGCCGGAAGCTCACCGGGGCCCGCGTACGGATCGTGGGACTGAGAGAGAGGGAACAGAGCAGGACTGTCCCAGGATTGCGGACTATGATGTCCAGAGTTCACAGCAAATGTCCCTCAGTCGGTGTTTAAGATAGTAGCCCGGAAAATCATTCTTACCTTTACCGATCATCCGGAGGTCCTTTGTGTACGGCGCGCATGCGTGCTATTCGGTGACGTCATCGACCTTGATGCCTGCGCATTTGATCGTTGCTTCAGAGGCAGCGAAATTTTAAACCCAGGGGCTTATGGGTAATCGAGGTGCCATTAAACGTTCCTGCTAGCACCGGTTTCATGTCTACACCGCAGGGTTTTTTCTGTGTAGAAAACTTAGTAACTGTTTTAACGTAGAAAGCGGCTCCCAGAAACAATATACTCAACATCAACAGGCATTCCATTTATCTAATGCCTGTCGGACAACCCTCTTACAAAGGCAGATATAAAACACAAGAGATTCTGCAGTTGCTAGAAATACAGACACACACACGCACACACACACACACACACACACAATGCTGGAGGAACTGTGCAGTTCAGGTAGCAACTAAGCAGAGGAGTACACAGTCTAGGCATGCTAAAGGGGCTCGGCCTAAACGTCTATTTATTCCTCTCTACATTTGTTGCCTGATCTGTTGATTTCCTCCAGTATTTTGCAGAAATTAATCACCTTTTTTTCAATCAAACAGTTTCCAAATGTGTCTGATCTTTCATTTGTAGCCACATCCTGCAGGTTCAGTTTCTCTTCTTCCTCCTCCTTGTAAACTCCAGGCCCCATCTCTTTCTGGAGCCCCAAATCCCTGACTGGCAACTTGGTTTCTGACTCTGCTCCATCGAAGATTCACTCGCTAGTCTGCTGTCAGACTTCAGAGGTGCATTGTAACAACCCAGCAGTTCGAAGCAAAGACCTTTGAAATTAGTGAGAGTGACCTAAAACATTGAAAAGAGCGGAGAAGAAGGAGTTTAACCATCTTCGTCCAGAGCCCTGAAGAACGTCACAACCACAGTGAGCTCATTGTCTTATTCAGCCTGGAGAAAATCATGCAGGAAATTCATGCAGGTGTATAAGATGATGAGAGGCATTGGTCGTGTGGATAGCCAGAGGCTTTTTCCCAGGGCTGAAACGGCTAACACGAGGGGGGATAGGTTTAAGCTGCTTGGAAGTAGATACAGAGGAGATGTCAGAGCCAAGTTTTTTAAACAACAGTGGTGTTTGTGTATGGAATGCTCTGCCAGCGACGGTGGTAGAGTCGGATAAAATAGGATCTTTTAAGAGACTCTTAGATAGGTACATGGAGCTTAGGAAAATAGGGGGCTATGCGGTAGGGTAATTCTAGGCAGTTTAGAGACTAAGTTACATGGTCGGCGCAACATTGTGGGCCAAAAGGTCTGTAATGTGTTGTAAATTTCTGTGATTCTATGGAATTCACGGGAAATTTCCTATCCCACGGAGTGGTGACTAGTTGCAACCTGTCATCTACTCATGGGCAGAAACCAGATGGGCCGAATGGCCTCTCTAGCGTACATTGTGAGTGCGGTAGAGACTGTAAGTACCTGAGACACGGGATCTGATACAGGAGTGATTTATCTTTCACAGATCCACAATATTAAACACCAGTCTAGTTTAAGGCTAACATCAGCAGAACAGACTCCTCCAATGCTCAGTGACCAGGGTTCAGTCCTGGGTGCGATGAGCAGCCGCAAGAACTGCAGAATCTGACAGTAACAGTCCCTCATGAACCTGCAGCTGCCTTCAGTCACCGTGATGGTTAAACATTTAACACGGAGCTGATTTGAACTTCCTTCCTGATGTGAAGTTGCTGGTGTTGCAGCAGCTGGGATGATTGAGTAAAACTCTTTCCTCACTCCGGACAGAAATGTGGCCTCTATTTATTGTGAACTCACCGGAGCATCACAAGGTGGGTTAACTGAATGAGTCTCTTCGCACACACGGAGCAGGTGAACGGCCGCTTCCCAGTGCGAAGCTGTTAGTGTATCTGCGATGGCCAACTGAATCCCTTCCAAAATGAGAGCCAGTGAATGACATCCCACTGCTAAACGTCATGGCAATGTATCCAATCAGATCATGGACCTTGACACATGTTCGGGCTCTCCTTGTAGCGAGTGGGGCGCTGACTTCTCCGCCATCTCCGCCTCCACATTCAAGGATCGGCGGCATTCAAGCGCAGGTGAACTGACAGATACAGCGGAACTAACGAGCAATCACAAAGCAACTAACGTGTTTGTGATTCCCATACTCAAATCCTTTGACTTTTCTAAACTGTTAAAAGTTTTCAAACCACGTCAGTGGGTGAAGGACAACATTTCAACTCAGATAATTTTAGTTTCCATGGTGCCTTCTGAGAAAAACACTGTCACAACTCAAAACAATTTGGGGGGACAAGACTTCATCTTCTAACTGGCCACAGTTCCAGCATCAGGCACAACATCAAACGCTCTGCTTCCCTCTCTGTATCAAAATGAATCATTCCTCCCCTTCATCAGTCTGTGACTTGGCTCAGTTTGTCTGTCTCTTTCCCATTCTGAGCATGCGCCACACACCTACTGCGATCACATTTTATTTACACGGCTGTGACTAGAGACTTTCTGATTATTATGTCTCTCCCGTCATTTGACGGTGGTAAACTGAGAGTCAGCAATGGTATTGAACATCGGGAGTAGGTGATTAGGCTTTTTCGTTGGAGATCGATAAACTGCCGGTGGTGTGTGGCTGGATGAGTGGGCCGTTTTCAGACTGGAAGGAGGTAGCGTTTGGAGTACCCCAGAGATCAGTCCCTGACCACAGTTGTTCACAGTTTAATGTCCTGGCGGAGGCAGCGAGATGTGAGATGTCCCAGTCTGCTGGTGACGCAGAACGAATGGAGTTGGGGGAGGGGAGGCTATTCACATGCAATTTCGTAGCTTTGCAATCAGTACATGGTGCACTGTGGGGAGCAGTGGCGGGTTCCAATCTGCTAATTAGATTTGTTGACTACACTACATTGATCGGCCGAATCCCAAACAATAATGAGGTAGTGTACAGAGAAGAAGTCATCACCCCGACACTGTTGTGTCAAGAAAACAACCTCTCCCTCATTGTGACAAAAACAAAGGAGCTGGTTGCGGATTACAGGAGGAATGGAGACAGGGTCCAAATTCAACATTTCCAAGTCTATTATTGACACAAAATGCACTTTTTAATAGTGATCATGACACAATGTATTTTATATATTGTAAATGACATAAAGCATATTTATAGATTGGTACTGACAGCGAATCGTATAATTTGTGTTCCGTGTGTTAGCTGAATGTACTTGCCTGCGATGCTGCCACAAGTCAGTGTTTCTCTGTCCCTGTACCTTCCCGTACTTGTGCACTTGGCAATAAATTCAACAGGACCTGAGAAATCTCAGTGAGATTTGATTAGTGATGATCATCTTGGCAGCTCGGTAGGTGGAATGAGAGAGAGAGAGAGAGAGAGAGGGGAGGGAGAGAGAGAGAGAGAGAGAGAGAGAGAGAGAGAGAGAGAGAGAGAGAGAGAGAGAGAGAGAGAGAGAGAGAGAGAGAGAGAGAGAGAGAGAGAGAGAGAGAGAGAGAGAGAGAGAGACTTGAAAAGTTGATAGCTTCAGTTAGTCACAGCTGAGGCTTGGAACTCTCCTATGCCCACAAGAGTGGGTTGATCATCGGTACACGGAACCACAACGAACGTGTGTGGCTGTCACTTCGTATAATCCATAGGAGTGGATTTTGGAATATCTTGTGTTAACCCTTGCCTGGGTATGCTGTGTGGTAACCCCTGGAAGACGAGATTTACGAGAGTGACCTTCATCCAGAAGGTCCTGATGGACTGTTGCGGTTTCACGATCGACGACATCTACTGCATCCAGGACTTGGCTGAGTTCCTCGATGTCAGCTTCCGATGACCCGGAGGGTGGCAGAAGTTGCTCCAGCTGTTCCAAGCGAAGGGGAGAGAGGCGCCGCTGTCGCTGCTGCAAGCACAGCCCCTCTTTGCTGCCGCCCAGCAGGAACGGACGGTGGCCGACGTTCTGACATTCCTCGCTCGGTATGTGGAGAGCGTAGGAGCTTGTCTGGACGTGAAGGACAGCCTGGGATGCTGGACAAGCAAACGGCAGGTGAAGGTGAAGCTGAAGGTCGACTCCAACGGCTGCGTCGTCCACCTGCCCTCAGTCTTCGCCATCGGAGGGAACTGAGGCTACCTGGTCTACGCCGGGCAGCCCAGGGTGTGCCGCAACTGCGGCAAGGCGGGGCATGTCAGCCCAGTGCAGGGCGATAATCTGCAAGAACTGTAAGGTGGAGGGCCGCCTCACCAAGGACTGCACGCAGGCCAAGTCCTGCAATCTCTGTGGAGATACCGACCACCTGTACAGGGCCTGTCCGAAACATGCCGGGAACCTATGCACAGGCGGCCATGGGAGGTGCTGGCACTGGAAGGGCCCCGGCAGGATCGGATGTACCCGCCACCCCTGCAGAGGCGGCGCCCGAAGCGATGGAAGACGCCAGCAGAGGAGAAGGCGCAGCCACCCCGAGGGCCCCCACCCCATTGCAGACCCTCCAGGACCCTCCACAGGAAAAGGAGGAGGAGTCCATGGAGGAGGGGAGAGCCGAGGGGGAGGAAGGCTGGAGCGTTGTGGGCAAACGAAAGAAGGCCCAAAAAGCTCCGGTCAAATGACAGAGGGCGGAACGGAAGGAGCTCGTGAAGAGAAAGGCAGGGGACCGCGCAGCCTCCGGTAACCTGTCCACGTCAGACGAGGAAGGAGTTGGGGGAGGCCAGCAGCAGCCCCAGAAGACAAAGCAGCGGGCAAAGCCAACGGAGAGGAGGAGAGAGAGGGTGGGGAAAGTCTGCTGGCCACCCCCCAAGAACAAGCACAGGAGGCGGAGACCACCAGAGACCCCCAGCTCCGGGAACCCGGGAGCGGAGCCACGTATGGAGCCTCGCAGCCTGAAGGGGCAGCAGGCCTGGGAGACACCAAGTCCCCAGGCACAGAACAGGAACTGCCACACCCAGGGGAGGATGACCTGCAGTTCCTGAGCACACAGAAGGTGAAGGACTTCACAAAGGCCGTGGGCATGAAGGCTCAGGACTGCGAAGGTAAGGACAGTGTGCTTCTGAAATAAAGAACCGGTAAAGGCCGACGTGACCTTCCTCCAGGAGTGCGGACTGCCACACCTCCGCAACTACCGGAGGTGGTTGCATTGGTGGACCCGGGGTTTGTCGGTGTGGTCGGGGACGGTCTGGTAGCAGACGTCAAATACCGGGACACTCCGCTCCGGCTGACCACCGTGTGCGCCTCCCCCGTGCGGAGCGAGCGGCTCCCACCGCTGCTGGTGACGTCCCGGCCGGAGACGTCAACTGCACCATTGATGCGGCTGGACCATCCGGCAGCGCCGACGGCAGGCTGGACAGTACCTCTATCACGCAGATCTTAGACGACGGCAAGCGGGAGTGTCTGGAGCAGCCACTGACCCTGGACGAGCTGACTGGCTCCGTCCGTTCCTCTGAGTCGGGTAAGACTCCCGGAAGCGACGGCTTACCGGTCGAGTTGTACTCGGCTCTGTGGAACCGGATGGGCCCCGACCTGCTGGAAGTGTACAACGCTACGCTCCTGGCAGGCAGCATGTCAGAACCCTTGAGGAAGGGCATCATCACCCTCATCTACAAGCATAAGGGGGAGAGGGAAGACATTGGGAATCGGAGGCCCATCTCACTCCTGAATGTGGACTACAAGATCCTGTCCAAGACTATCGCCAACATGGTCAAGTCTGCACTGGAGCTGGTGATCCACCAGGACCAAACCTGTGCTGTACCGGGCAGGAAGATCTCAGACAGTCTCGCGCTGCTGAGGGACACCATCGCCTGTGTGCAGGACAGGGAGGTGGGTGCCTGCCTGGTCAGCTTGGACCAGGAGAAAGCCTTCGACAGGATATCGCACATGTACTTGGCGGATGTACTCTCCAAAGCGGGATTTGGGGAGGGAATCCAGAATTGGATCCAACTGCTCTACACGGACATTTGTAGCGCAGTCCAGGTCAACGGGTGGGAAACAGACAGCTTCCCCATCAGGTCTGGAGTCAGGCAGGGCTGCCCTCTCTCCCCTGTCTTGTTCATGTGCTGCATAGAACCCTTTGCCGAAGCCATCAGGAGGGATGAGGGCAGAAGAGGGGTGACGCTGCCAGACAGCGGAGGGGCACAAGTCAAAACCTCCCTGTACATGGACGATGTCACCATCTTTTGCTCCGATCCGAGGTCAGTTCGCAGGCTGATCAGCGAAAAGTTTGAGCTGGCGTCGGGGGCCAGGGTCAACCGCACGAAGGACGAATCCATGCTCTTCGGCAACTGACCCGACCGATCCAGTGTCCGCTTCACCATCCGGTCTGATCACGTGAAGGTGTTGGGGATCTGGTTCTGAGGGGCCGAGGCGTGCAGGAAGAACTGGCAAGAGCGGACTGCCAAGGTGAAACAGAAACTGGGATTGTGCTGAGGACTCCCCCTTTCGATAACGGGCAAGAACCTGGTCATCAGGTGTGAGGTGCTCTCAGGGCTGCTGTACTTGGCGCAGGTGTGGCCAGTCCCCCGCTCCTGCAGCTTGGAAATCACCAGAACCGTCTTCAGATTCGACTGGGGATCGAGGATGGAGTGAGTCAGACGGGCAGTCATGCACAAGTTCCTGGACAATGGGGGCAAGAACGTTCCCAATGTCGCCCTCACCCTGATGGCCAGTTTCGTGTGTGGATGCATCAGGTTGTGTGTGGATCCCAGGTACGTGGGCACCAAGTACCGCATTGTGCCGATGTTCTACCTGTCCCCCTGGCTACGAAGGATGGGTCTGGTCCCTTTCCCGCGCAACGCCCCAGTCAGCTGGTCGTTGCCGCCATACCTGTCTTTCTTAGAAAAGTTTTTCCAGGTCAAAGCCTTTGACCACAGGGCCATCAGGCAATGGTCCTGCAGGCACTGCAGGAGAAGGACATGATGGACACAGTGGGGTGGTTCCCTGAGCAGACCACCTATTCATTTGGCAAAATGTCTCATAGCCAGACCTCACCAACAGGCAGCAAGACCTCGCCTGGCTGGCCGTGAGAGGGGCATTCCCAGTCTGATCCCTCCTGTACGCCCGGAACGTCGTCTCCGCACCCTGCTGCCCACGGGAGGACTGCAATGAGGAGGAGTCAGTGACCCACTGCTTTGAACACTGAGGATTCATGGAGGAGGGTGGAAGGGACGGTGTCGAGATTCATCCCCAGCAGCTGCGTGACAGAGGACTCTCTGATCTACAGGCTGTTCCCGGGGACGCACAAGGAGACCAACATCCGGTGCTGCTGGCAGATCATCAACTCGGTGAAGGTCCAGAAACTTGATGGTCTTCCAGCACACGGAGATGACCGTGGGGGAATGCTGCCGACTGGCACCTTCTCGGTTGCAGGAGTATGTGCTGAGGGACGCGCTGATACTTGGTGCAGCCACCCCAAGGGCCCAGTGGGGAAGGACCACGGTTTAGGGTTCTTCTCCAGCAGGAGTGTGTGGGGTTGGGTGGTGGGGAGTTCACCCCTCAACAATGGTGTGTAAAGATGAACCAACAGAGTGCCACATGAGTGGCTGAAAGTGTGGAAATGCATAGAAACATCTGTTAATGGGAACATCTGTAAAGGACAGAGTCATCAAATGGTTTGTTGTAAATAATTTTATTTTTGAATAAAGTATATCTTGATTTAAAAAAAATCTCATGCCATAGAACAGGAGAGGGCGAAATGGACAGCGCGGAGGGAGGCAAATTCACTCTCTGTCTGACCCCGGGAGTGTGTGATGGGACGGTGTGGAGGGAGATTTTCTCCTCGTCTCACCCCGGGAGTGTGTGATGGGACGGTGTGGAGGGAGCTTCACTCTGTGTCTGACCCCGGGAGTGTGTGATGGGACAGGGTGGAGGGAGATTTACTCTGTGTCTGACCCTGGGATTGTGTGATGGGACAGTGTGGAGGGAGATTCACTCTGTGTCTGACCCCGGGAGTGTGTGATGGGACAGTGTGGAGGGAGCTTCACACCGTGTCTGACCACAGGAGTGTGTGATGGGACAATGTGGAGAGACTTCACTCTGCCTTTAACGCTGGTATTTCATCCCCCATCCGTCTTGTACTTGGGACTTCATGGACACACCTCTATTATAGTCGATTTTATCTGATGCGGAGCAGTTAGCCACGATGTGGGTTGGGTGGAGATGAGATCCTGGGCACCCAGACTCAGCCAGTCCGACCTCCCTCAGCCTGGAGCTGAGACGCGACTGTGTCAGTGTGAGGAGCTCCGACCCACTGTTGCAGTGCACAGGGTGCGGGGGGCAGCAGAAACCTCAAATAAAACTCGAGTCCGGCACCAGGACAGGAAGTTACAGCGGTTTATTGATTTCATCATGACAAATGTAAATTAAACAATGTGTGAGCTGCTGACGTGCGGGAATAAATAAGCTGCTCCCGACTCACTCACAGTCACACACAATTAACTGACCGGCGACAACGAGTGACCGGTTGAATAATCAGTCCCGTTTCTCACCGTCACTCTGCATCGGGGAACCGATGATTATAAAATCACACTTCAGGACCGTGTCCGGGATCGCAGCAGATCCAGGGTCACTGCCGAGGGATTTGTCAATTTAACATCATTATATCGGCCAGACTGCCGAATGCACCGTCCTCAGCAAAGGGAGCAAAAGGATTCTCACCTTGGATTATCCCACCCCGGGACACCGCTGTCCCAGACTGAGCCCTGGACCCCGGACTCTTCTGGTCTTTGTACTTCCTGGGGCAGTCTCGAACCCACACAGGTGGCAGCTAGACAACAGGCGGAAATAGGTCACTGCGGGACGGCTTCCGATGTCACCGAGCTCGATACTGGAGCCGGTTCCGTTAAAACCATTGGGAATTAAATCCGGCACGCGGCCATTAAAGGTAATGGCGGGCGTTAAAGGGGAGGGCGGAGAATCGGGCAAAATGCCACCATTCCACGGACAGGGATGTTCACACATTCAGATGTTCACAGATCACTCTCAGTCCGGGTCTGACTCCCTGCAGACATCTCAGTTCCTTACCCCCGATCTCACTGAACTGATTCGACCCCAGGCTGAAACAGTTGGGAGAATAAAGATGAAATAAACAGATTACACAACAGTGTCAGTAACAGGGGACTGGGGTTAATGTTTTAACAACTCTCACAGACAAATATCACCAGAACACCCGTAGATCTGCTGATATTTTATCACATTAAACATTAACACAAACACTCACCAGATCCACTCCAGACTCGGGAGGGTCAGTATGAGGCGGCAGAGAGCTGGAACAAATCGGTCTGTGAGCGAGTTTAATCCCAGGTTCAGCACCGTCAGTGATGGGTTTGTACTGAGAGCGGAGACGAGATCCTCGGCACCAGAATCTGTGAGACCGACCTTGTCAAGCCTGGAGATGAGAGAGAGTGAGGGTGAAGGACACAGAGAGACAGGAGACGGTACAAATCCCCAGTGTTTATCAGTAACACAATTACTGATCACATTAATGTTCAGTGTCAGACACCCAGTGACGGTAAACTCAATCTCCCACAGTCTGGTACTTACCACAGTTTCTGTATTTTACACTCCGGGTTCCTCAGAGCCGCAGACACCAGTTTCACTCCTGAATCCCCCAGTTTATTACCACTCAGGTTCAGCTCCGTCAGTGATGGGTTTGTACTGAGAGCGGAGGCGAGATTCTCGGCACCAGAATCTGTGAGACTGACACGGGTCAGCCTGGAGATGAGAGAGAGTGAGGGTGAAGGACACAGAGAGACAGGAGATGGTATAAATCCCCAGTGTTTATCAGTAACACAATTACTGATTTTTTTCTTCAGCATGACTGCGCAAGTCGGCCAGTGAGAACAGCAGAAAGAGTTTAAAAGGAAGACAAATTTACAGAGCGAGCGTCAGAGGAGCGGGAGACAGAGTAGGAAGGCTTTGGCTCAACGGGGCTTCGGCGATAAAGGGTCGAGGCGAGGTAGGTTATCTGTTTACAATACAGACAGAGTATGTGTGTGAGGCTGGTTTTCTGTGCTCGGTGTCAGATGTGGGAGATCCTGGAGACTCCCAGACTCCTGGACGGCAACATCTGCACCCGGTGTGTCGAGCTGCAGCTCCTTAGGGACCGAGTTAGGGAACTGGAGATGCAGCTCGATGACCTTCGTCTGGTCAGGGAGAGCGAGGAGATGATAGAGAGGAGTTACAGGCAGGTGGTCACACTGGGGCCACGGGAGACTGAAGAAGTGGGTCACAGTCAGTTGAGTGAAGGGCATGAAGCAGGTACTAGAGAGTACCCCTGTGGCTGTCCCCCTTGACAATAAGTGCTCCTGTTTGAGTACTGCTGGAGGGGGGGAACGGCCTCCCTGGGGGAAGAGGATGGCAGCAGTAATAGGGGACTCTATAGTTAGGGGTTCAGATAGGTGATTCTGTGAACGCAGGAAAGAAACGCAAATAGTAGTTTGCCTCCCAGGTGCCAGAGTCCAGGATGTTTCAGATCACATCCAAGATATCCTGCAGTGGGAGGGAGAACAGCCAGAGGTCGTGGTACATATTGGTAAAGGAAAAGGGAATAATTCCTGAAAACAGACTACAGGGTGTTAGAAAGTAAATTGAGAAGCAGGACCATAAAGGTAGTAATCTTGGGATTACTGCCTGTGCCATGTGGCAGTGAGAATGGAAATAGAATGAGGTGGAGGATAAATGCGTGGCTGAGGGATTGGAGCAGGAGGCAGGGATTCAGATTTCTGGATCATTGGGACCTCTTTTGGAGCTGGTGTGACCTGTACAAAAAGGACGGGTTGCAATTGATTACCAGGGGGACCAATATCCCGGCAGGGAGGTTTGCTAAAGCTATTAGGCAGAGTTAAACTAGAATTGCTGGGGGTAGGAACCGAACTGATGTGATGGAGGAAAGGGAGGTTGGTTCACTAATGGAGAAAATTTGGAGACAGTGCGAAAGGGAGGATAGACAGGTGATATAGAATGGACGCGCTCGGTCCAATGGTGTGAGATGTGTCTATTTTAATGTGATGAGTATTATGAACAAAGCAGATGAGCTTAGAGCGTGGATCAGCACTTGGAGATATGATGTTGTGGCCATTACAGAGACTTGGAGGGTGCAGGGGCAGGAATGGTTACTTCAAGTGCCGGGTTTTAGATGATTCGGGACGGACAGGGAAGGAAGCAAAAGAGGTGGGGTTGTGACACTGTGGATCAGAGATAGTGTCACGGCTGCAGAAAAGGAGGACGTCATGGAGGGATTGCCTACAGAGTCTGTGTGGGTGGAAGCTAGGAACAGGAAGGGGTCAATAACTCTACTGGGTGTTTTGTATAGACCACCCAACAGTAACAGGGACATCGAGGAGCAGATAGGGAGACAGATTCTGGAAAGGAGTAACAATAACAGGGTTGTTGAGGTGTGAGATTTTAATCTCCCAAATATTGATTGACATCTCCCTAGAGTGAGGGATTTAGATGGGGTGGAGTTTATTAGGTGTATTCAGGAAGGTTTCTTGACACAATATGTAGATAAGTGTACAAGAGGAGAGGCTGTACTTGATCTGCTATTGGGAAATGAACCTGGCCTGGTGTCAGATCTCTCAGTGGGAGAGCATTTTGGAGATAGTGATCACAATTCTATCTCTTTTACCATAGCATTGGAGAGGGATAGGATCAGGCAAGATAGGGAACCCTTTAATTGGAGTAAGGGGAACTATGAGGCTATCAGGTTTGAACTTGTAAGCATAATTTGGAAACAGATGTTCTCAGGGAAATGTACCGAACAAATGTAGAAAATGTTCAGGGGATATTTGCGTGGGGTTCTGAGTCGGTACATTCCAATGAGACATGGAAAGGATGGTCGTGTACAAGATCCGTGGTGTACAAAGGCTGTTGTAAATCTAGTCAAGGAGAAAAGAAGGGCTTACGAAAAGTTCAAAAAACTAGGTAATGATATGAATCTGGAAGATTATAAGGCTAGCAGGAAGGAGCTTAAGAATGAAATCAGGAGAGCTGGAAGGGGCCATGAGAAGGCCTTGGGGGACAGGTTTAAGGAAAATCCCAAGGCATTCTGCAAGTACGCGAAGAGCAAGAGGATAAGATGTGAGAGAATAGGACCAATCAAGTGTGACTATGAAAAACTGCATATGGAACCGGAGGAAATAGTGGAGGTATTTAATGAATCATTTGCTTCAGTATTCATGACGGAAATGGATCTTGGCGATTGTAGGGATAACTTGCAGCGGACTGAAAAGCTTGAGAATGTAGATATTAAGAAAGAGGATGTGCTGGAGCTTTTGGAAAGCATCAAGTCGGATATGTCACCAGGACATGGCGGGATGTACCCCAGGCTACTGTGGGAAGCGAGGGAGGGGATTGCTGAGCCTCTGGCAATGATCTTTGCATCATCAATGAGGACGGGAGAGATTGCGGAGGATTGGAGGGTTGTGGATGTTGTTCCCTTATTCAAGAAAAAGAGTAGGGATAACCCAGGAAATTATAGGCTAGTGAGTCTCACTTCAGTGGTTAGTAAGTTCATGGAGAAGATCCTGAGAGGTAGGATTTATGAACATCTGGAGAGGCAAAATATGATTAGGAATAGTCAGCATAGCTTTGTCAAAGGCAGGTCATGCCTTACGAGCCTAACTGAATTTTTTTGAGGATGTGACTAATCACATTGATGAAGGTAGAGCAGTGGATGTAGTGTATATGGATTTCAGCAAGGAATTGATAAGGTAACCCATGCAAGGCTTATTGAGAAAGTCAGGTGGCATGGGATCCAAGGGGACATTGCTTTGTGGATCCAGAACTGTCTTGCCCACAGAAGGCAAAGAGTGGTTGTAGATGGGTCATATTCTGCATGGAGGCTGGTGACCAGTGGTGTGCCTCAGGGATCTGTTCTGGGACCCTAATCTTTGTAATTTTTATAAATGTCCTGGATGAGGATGTGGAGGGATGGGTTAGTAAGTTTGCTGATGACACTAACGTTGGGAGTGTTGTGGACAATGTGGAAAGCTATCAGAAGTTACAACGGAACATTGATAAAATGCAAAACTGGGCTGAGAATTTGCCCATGGAGTTCAACCAAGATAAGTGTGAGGTGTTTCATTTTGGAAGGTCAAGTATGATGGAAGAATATGATATTTATGGTAAGTCTCAGCAGTGTAGAGGATCAGAGGGATCCTGGGGTCCCAGTCCATAGGTCACCCAAAGCTGCTACGCAGGTTGGCTCTGTGGTTAAGAAGGCATACGGTGCATTGGCCTTCATCAGTCGTGGGATTGAGTTTAAGAGCCGAGAGGTAATGTTGCAGCTATATAGGACCCTGGTCAGACCCCACTTGAAGTATTGTGCTCAGCTCTGGTCGCATCACTACAGGAAGAAAACAATAGAAATGGTGCAGAGAAGATTTTCAAGGACAAATCAACATGGTACAAGCAAGCTGGATGAACTCAGCAGGTCAGACAGCATTCGCTGAAAGGAGCAGTCAATGTTTCAGGCCGAGATCCTTTGTCAGGTCTCGGCCCGAAACGTTAGCTGCTCCTTTCAACGGAGGCTACCTGACCTGCTGAGTTGATCCAGCTTGTTTGTACGTGTTGATTTGACCACAGCATCTGCAGTATGCTTTGTCTTTACAAGGATGTTGCCTGGATTGGGGAGCATGCCTTATGAGAATAGGCTGAGAGAACTCGGGCTTTTTCCATGGAGTTACGGAGGATGTGAGGTGACCCAATAGAGATGTATAAGAGGATGAGAGGCATTGATCGTGTGGGTAGTCAGCGGCTTTTTCCCCAGGGCTAAAATGACTTGCATGAGTGGGCATAGTTTTAAATGTGCTTGGAAGCAGTTACAGAGGAGATGTCAGGGGTAAGTTTTTTACGTAGAGTTTGTTGAGTGTGCGGAATGTGCTGCCGGTGGTGGTGGCGGAGGCGGGTACGATAGGGTCTTTAAGAGACTCATGGATGGCTACATGGAGCTTAGAAAAACAGAGGGCTGTGAGTAAAGCCTAGTTAGTTCTAAGGTAGGGACATGATAAGCACAGCTTTGTGGGCCGAAGGGCCTGTATTGCGCTATAGGTTTTCTATGTTTCTTTGTTTCTACTGATCACATTACTGTTCAGTGTCAGACACCCAGTGACTGTAAACACAATCTCCCACAGTCTGGTACTTACCACAGTTTCTGTATTTTACACTCCGGGTTCCTCAGAGCCGCAGACACCAGTTTCACTCCTGAATCTCCCAGTTTATTACCACTCAGGTTCAGCTCCATCAGTAATGGGTTTGTACTGAGAGCGGAGGCAAGATCCTTGGCACCAGAATCTGTGAGACCGACATAGACCAGCCTGGAGATGAGAGAGAGTGAGGGTGAAGGACACAGAGAGACAGGAGACGGTACAAATCCCCACTGTTCATCAGTAACACAATTACTGATCACATTAATGTTCAGTGTCAGACACCCAGTGACTGTAAACACAATCTCCCACAGTCTGGTACTTACCACAGCTTCTGTATTTTACACTCTGGGTTCCTCAGAGCTGCAGACACCAGTTTCACTCCTGAATCTCCCAGGTTATTATTACTCAGGTCCAGCTCCATCAGTGATGTGTTTGTACTGAGAGCGGAGACGAGATCCTCGACACCAGAATCTGTGAGACCGACATCCCCCAGCCTGGAGATGCAGGAAAGTGAGGGTGAAGGACACAGAGAGACGGGAGACAGTACAAATTCCCAGTGTTTATCAGTAACACAATTACTGATCACGTTAATGTTCAGTGTCAGACACCCAGTGACTGTAAACACAATCTCCCACAGTCTGGTACTTACCACAGTTTCTGTATTTTACACTCCGGGTTCCTCAGAGCCGCAGACACCAGTTTCACTCCTGAATCTCCCAGTTCATTCTGCCCAAGTCTAAACACAAACAGCCAAATTGATGAACAAAGTCATTCAAACAGTGGGTCTGAGGGAATCTCTCTCACTCGGATATTTCAGGAAAAATTAAGCCCTTCAGTAAATCACTAATCGAGGTTCCCATCACTGTCGATGTCCCTCACTGTCCAGGTCCAGCGTATTCACTGAATATCAGTAATTTAGTCTGTTGGTGTGACCCTGCAATCTGCACATCTTCTGTCTCATTCCCCGATGGTTAGAAAAGTGTTCCTGATGTGAGAGGGTAGGGAGGGGCAGTGATGATGGATGGGAGAAAGTCCCACAGTGAGGAAGAGTTGTGAATATGGAAATGTCGATAGGAGACGGTGGAAGAGACCCCACCTGAGGAAAAGGGATGGGAGGACAGAACCTACAAGAGGAAGGTGGATGAGTATGAGAGGTTCCACTGGAGGAAGTGGGGACAGGGAAGAGATGTCCCACAGGATGAAGAGGAATGATGATGAGAAGTCCCACAGCAGTATACCAATGGGAAAAGATAATCCAATAAATTGAGATAATCCAGAAATAGATTGCATGGGAGGGGTGTGTCTGAACTGAGACCCACAATCGGGAGAGGAGATGCGCCCATGGGTTTTGGGTATCTGGTAGTGAGCACAGTCACACAGGTGGACTGATGGTGATAATCATACATGGGGAAGGGCAGGGGAGGACAATCTCACAATGGTATTTCTTTCCTTCTCACTGGGACAGTCTGCTGACGGTCTCTTGTCCCTCACCGGGAAGGGGATGTGATTCTCTGACACACCTGCTGCAGTCAGTGTCTGTCTGGGTGTCAGTAACAGTGAGAAGGAACATTGTCAATGGACGTGTCACAGGCAGCGAGAAACATGGCCATTCCTGTGAGTTACTACCATTAAACCAATGGCCGTTGTTCACTGATCTGATGAAGTCTCCAACATCCCTTCACAAGGAACCACAGAACCCTCCCGTCCTTGGGGAATTACTGACCGATCCCCTGGGTCATTTGTCACAATTCATCACAATCTGATTTACTGCAGTTTTAAGCAAATCCCTTTACATTTAAACAATGCAATGGAACAGTTTCACAGTTCAGAGTGAGAGATAAATCAAGTTACCTCAACTCATGGCACTTGTGCAGCCTGGGTCCCAGCCGCTGGATTCCTTGACACTGAATGTGGCAGTTCCAGAGGTCGAGCTGTTTTGTTGTATCACAGAGTCCGACGACATGAGACAGGACTGCGCAGTCAATCTGGGTCAGTGTCATTGCACGGAATGAAAGTGTTTCCACAGATCCCAGCGAGGCCTGAGCCAGTCCACGATTCTGAGACTCAAACAGGTAGTGCAATGTGTTCAGGAGGCTCCTTTTACCAGCTTCACTCCTCGTGTTTCCACTCTGACGTGTAACCTCCTCCTTCACCCAGTCAATCACCCGGCAGATTGTTTGATGAGGAAATGGACCCAGAAACTCCTCCAGGCCCCGAGCTGTCATTGGGGAGGAGAGACCCGCAACAAAACGGAGAAATACTTCAAATCGCCCATCTGTCGTGTTGTGAGCTTCAGTGAGGAGTTTCGTAATATCTCTGCCATCTGAAATCAGGAATTGTGCGACTGCAGCTACAAACTCTTGGATGGTGAGGTGTGGGAATGTGTACACCACGCTCTGGGCAGAATCCTCTCTCTCCAAAAGCTCCATCAGGAACCCAGACAGGAACGGGGAAGGCTGCAGATTGCTCTTCATCAAATCTCCATCTGTAAACACAATCTTCTTCTCGGACACTCCTCTGAAGGCCATCTGACCAACCCTGAGTAACACATCACGGGGGTTCTCAATCTCACGGCTGTGGTTTTTCAGGATGTTGTAAATATAGTAGGAATATAGTTGGGTGATGGTCTTGGGAACTCGCTGTGGGTCCCTGACTCTTTGTGTGAAGAAGGGGCCCAGTGCCAGAGCGAGGATCCAACAGTAGGAGGGGTTGTAGCTCATGGTGTACAGGATCTCGTTCTCTTCCACGTGTTTGAAAACAGCAGCTGCTACCGTCTGATCTTCAAAATGCCTGAAGAAATATTCCTTTCGTTCTTTACCAACAAATCCCAGGATTTCAGCCCAGATACTGATCTTCGCCTTTTCCAATAAATGTAGCACAGTAGGACGGGTGGTCACCAGCACTGAACACCCTGAGAGCAGCTTGTGCTGGATTAAACTATACACAATATCAGACACCTTGCACTTGAATTCAGGATCTGTGCATGTGTACTGAGGTCCTGTGTCTCTCTGACTATCAGAAAAATCAATTTTGTCATTGAATTCATCCAAACCATCAAATATAAAGAGCAATCCCTCTGGGTTCTTCCAGACCTCTCTCAGGATATTCCCAAAGTAAGGATACAGATCCAGAATCAGTTCCTTCAGGTTTATTCGACAGTTAGTACTGTTTAAATCCCGGAATTTGAAATTGAAGACAAACTGGAACTGTTGGTATATTTTCCCTGTGGCCCAGTCATAAACAATCTTTTGTACCATTGTTGTTTTCCCGATCCCTGGGACTCCGGCCACTGCTGCCGAAATCACAGATTTGGATTTACTCCGGGAAAAACTGCTCTGGAACAACTGATCAGTCCGGATTTTTTCCACATTTCTGCGGAGATGTTCCTCTCTCAATTCTTCATGGTGTCTACCTCTTGACAGCAGCTCATGTTCCACCAGTCTCCGATCTCGAACAGTAGAAATGACCGTGAGCTCAGCGTATCGATCAACCAGCTGGAAAACCTTCACCTTCTCCCTCATCAGGATCGTGTTCACTCTCAGTGTTTCAGTTTGTGCCCGCAGAGTCTCCTTGTGTTTCTGTTGAACATCTTCCATGGGAACAGAGAACATAGCCAAAATGTTAAATGGCTCAACTGACAAAGAATATTATAACTGCATTTCAACATTCAGTGTTTGAGATTACATGAATTAATTTCATACTTCCATAGATATTAGAACAGAAAATAAAATTCTTTTCACAGACACCACGACTGACAGTGATGGGTGTCCCAGAAAATGTCCAATCCTCATATTCTGGTACTAATTACTTGTGAAGTTGAACATTCCCCTAATATCCTATTCCAATCCTGACTGCTCTCCCGTTACAACATTTCACTATATTTAAAACATTGTTTGCATCATTAACAGATAATGTTAATGCTGATCTGTTGTGGAACTATAGAGAGCAGGACACTCTGCATTTTAGCAAAGCTGCACACTGGGGAGTCAAAGGTGTCCACTGCTCTTGTTTGCATCAAAACAAGAGCAGAGTATGTGGGAAATACTCAAGTCAGGCAGCATCTGTGAAGAGAATCACAGTGAGGTTTCAGATCGATAACCCATCGGAATGACAAGAATGAAAATGGATAGTTTTCAGTCTCAGTGATGGAG
Organism: Hemitrygon akajei; assembly: GCF_048418815.1. Classification (NCBI taxonomy): domain Eukaryota; kingdom Metazoa; phylum Chordata; class Chondrichthyes; order Myliobatiformes; family Dasyatidae; genus Hemitrygon; species Hemitrygon akajei. The sequence continues at coordinate 8,180,781 of NW_027331931.1, forward strand.
GAGCAGAGGAAAGATGGAACGGAATCTCCATGACTGGCAAAGAGCATAAGCGTCTCAGTGGTGTACATCGTGTGTGTGGAGAGGGTGGTGAAGTCTTGGCAACTGCTACTGATCAGTCTGGCCGGTGGAGTGTGGGGCACTGTATTATGATGCCTCCGCCTATCAGAATTGACCATGGATATTGTGTCCCAGCTGACTGGATACGCAAGACAGGACACTTTTTCATTGGTTAACTTTCTTTTCTTATGATAGTTTCTTCATTTTTATGGCTTATGTTTTCATTTCTGTTCAGTGATGTGTACCGCTTATCAGAATTACATATGCCTGTACAGAGTGCTGGCGTTGCGTTGATGAAAATATATCCTTAGAGCTAATTGTGGATTTCAGTAATGGCAAGATGAGGGAACACAACACACCAGTCCCCAGAGAGATCTGATATGGAAAGAGTAAGCAATTTCAAATGCCTGGCTGTCAATATCTCCGAGTATCTAACCTGGCCCCAATATATCGATGCAGCTACAGATAAGGCACAAAAGCGGCTATATTTCATCAGGAGTTTCCAACATCACACAAATATTTCTACAGGTGTGACTTGCAGAGCATTGTAACTGGCTGCATCACCGCCTGATTCATTAGGACTACTGTACAGGATCGGATTAAGGCGCACACTCAATGATTCAGGAACAACTTCTCCTCTGCCATCCAGTCTCCGAATGGACATTGAACCCATCGATAGTGACTCACTAATTTCTTTTTTTTTTCTATTTCTACACAATTTATTTAATTTAATTTTATAGAATCACACAAATATGCATAGCTATATATGCTGTATATGGTTTCTTTGGAAATTAGTACCATTATTTGAATTAATTGTGTTAGCTTTAGTGATGCAAGAACTAATTTCCAATCATCCCTGTATAGCTGTGTCAAAGTATAATTTAACATATAACATATAACAATCACAGCACGGAAACAGGCCATCTTGGCCCTCCTAGTCCATGCCGAACTCTTAATCTCACCTAGTCCCACCTACCCGCACTCAGCCCATAACCCTCCACTCCTTTCCTGTCCATATACCTATCCAATTTTACCTTAAATGACACAACTGACCTGGCCTCTACTACTTCTACAGGAAGCTCATTCCACACAGCTATCACTCTCTGAGTAAAGAAATACCCCGTGTTTCCCTTAAACTTTTGCCCCCTAACTCTCAAATCATGTCCTCTCTCGTTTGAATCTCCCCTACTCTCAATGGAAACAGCCTATTCACGTCAACTCTATCTATCCCTCTCAAAATTTTAAATACCTTGATCAAATCCCCCCTCAACCTTCTACGCTCCAATGAATAGAGAACTAACTTGTTCAACCTTTCTCTGTAACTTAAGTGCTGAAACCCAGGTAACATCCTAGTAAATCGTCTCTGCACTCTCTCTAATTTACTGATATCTTTCCTATAATTCGGTGACCAGAACTGTACACAATATTCCAAATTTGGCCTTACCAATGCCTTGTACAATTTTAACATTACATCCCAACTTCTGTACTCAATGCTCTGATTTATAAAGGCCAGAGTTCCGAAAGCCTTCTTCACCACCCTATCTACATGAGACTCCACCTTCAGGGAACTATGCACTGTTATTCCTAGATCTCTCTGTTCCACTGCATTCCTCAATGCCCTACCATTTACCCTGTATGTTCTATTTGGATTATTCCTGCCAAAATGTAGAACATCACATTTCTCAGCATTAAACTCCATCTGCCAACGTTCAGCCCATTCTTCTAACCGGCATAAATCTCCCTGCAAGCTTTGAAAACCGACCTCATTATCCACAACACCTCCTACCTTAGTATCATCGAAATACTTACTAATCCAATTTACCACCCCATCATCCAGATCATTTATGTATATTACAAACAACATTGGGCCCAAAACAGATCCCTGAGGCACCCCGCTGTCACTGGCCTCCATCCCGTTAAACAATTATCCACCACTACTCTCTGGCATCTCCCATCTAGCCACTGTTGAATTCATTTTATTACTCCAGCATTAATACCTAAGGACTGAACCTTCTTAACTGACCTTCCACGTGGAACTTTGTCAAAGGCCTTGCTGAAGTCCATATAGACTACATCCACTGCATTACCCTTGTCAACATTCCTCATAACTTCTTCCAAAAATTCAATAAGGTTTGTCAAACATGACCTTCCACGCACAAATCCATGCTGGCTACTCCTAATCAGATCGTGTCTATCCAGATAATTATAAATACTATCTCTAAGAATACTTTCCATAAATTTACCCACCACTGATGTCAAACTGACAGGTCTATAATTGCTAGACTTACTTCTAGAACCCTTTTTAAACAATGGAACCACATGAGCAATACGCCAATCCTCCGGCACAACCCCCGTTTCTAATGACATCTGAAAGATCTCTGTCAGAGCTCCTGCTATCTCTACACAAACTTCCCTCAAGGTCCTGGGGAATATCCTGTCAGGACCTGGAGATTTATCCACTTTTAAATTTCTTAAAAGCGCCAGTACTTCCACCTCTTTAATTGTCATAGGTTCCATAACTTCCTTACTTGTTTCCCACACCTTACACAATTTGTTCATTATTTTTTTCTGATTTGATACCTGATTTGTGTCCATTTCAGTAAATTAGACAACCATAGTGGGCTTTGTAATTCGCTCTGGAAAATGTCTCCATTTATTTTGATAACAGTGGTTGTTCCTCGGTGGTTGTTAATATGGCGATTATCGTACGCAAATGCTTCATCAGATGTTGTAGAAACTTAACAAAGATTGGGTGCATCTTATATATATTAGGAACTTCTCTTATACACACGAGGGACAGAATCAAATGGTTTTTGATAGACAATATTGAAAGATTTCTGCTTTCCCCAGGGCTTGCTATAGAATTGCATAATCTATTATCAGTTGTTCCTTAAATCCGTTCATACCCAAACTTATTCTTACTGCTCTTCTGTATGTCTACTGTGGCTATCTGTGTGTGGTAATTAGTTACAAGATGCACGATATTACAATATCATATGTAAAATTGTCTTGTCATTGAAAAGCCAATAATAACATATTTGGTGACCTTTCAATCGTCTTATAAATGCAGAATTAAAGCTGTCCTTGAGGCTGGTGGTACATACATTCAGCCTTTTATATCTTCTGCCCCATGGGAGTATGAAAGAGAGAATGTTTGAGGTGGGTTTAGGGTTCAGCAGCGAGGTTTTGGGGGGGGGGGGGTGGGGGAACTTGCGTCTTGCCAACTTGATTGAATTCTTCCAGGAGGTGACAAAGGTGCTGGACGAAGTTGCACATGGATATTGTCTGCTTGGATATTATTTGGGTGTTTGACAAGATCCCACATGGGAGGCTCATACAGAAAATTAACATGCTTGAGAACCGTGTGAATTGTCCTGGCTGCCGGGGACCCATACTAGGAGAAATTTCTTTCGCTGCTGGGTGGTGAATCTGTGAAATTATTGTCATAGATAGCTGAGGAATACAAGTCATTGGGTCTATTTAAAATGCAGGTCAATATGTTCCTGATTAGAAAGACTGTCGACGTTTACTGGGATAATGGGGTACAGAGGAATTGAAAAGCAAATTCACTGAGCCGAATGGCTTAATTCTGCTCCTGGATCTCATGGTTTGAAGGAGCATCTGGAGTATTGTGTTCACTTCTGATTGTCCATCTCTTGGAAGGATTGGAGAGGGTGCAGAACAGGTTCATCAGGGTGTTGCCTGGATTTGGTGACATGTGCTACAAGCAGAGATTTGATAAAGTTCATTTGTTTACTCTGGTGGTAGAATAGAGATATGACAGAGGTGTAAAAGTTTGAGAGATAAGAGTTTAGGTACACAACCTGTATTTTGTTGTTTTTTTTCACATATGACTGGTGTCTAGTACCTGAGGGCATTTGGTTAGGGTGAGATGGGGTAAATTTACAGCACATGGGTAGATTTTTTTCACATGGTAGTGGGTGACTGGAATTTATTGCCTGAGTCATGTCGGAGGCAACTATGATATAGATCCTCCTAGATATACACATGAAATGTGCAGCAAAGCAAGGGTATGGTCAATAATATAAAAGAGGATACCAAAGTATTTTTTTCTTTCCTAGATATATAAAGAGTAAAAAAAAGTGAGAGGGTCAATATCAGAATGCTGAAAACTGATGTTGTAGATTTAGTAATGGGTGAAAAGGAAATGGCAGACAAACTCTGTGAAAGTCACTAGCAGAATTTCAAAATGTAAAGAGCCTCCGCGGACAGAATTGAAGGCAGCTGCTATTATGAAGGAGAAGGTCCTTCGGAATCTGAAAGGTCTGAAGATAGAAAAGGCACCTGGACTGGGTCATACAGTGTATCAGGAGCCTGTCTGGGGTGTGTGGGCATTCCCAGAGCAGCAGGAACAGGAGTGAGGGTTTCAGCAGTCACAACAGCTGGATTAACACATTAACAGCTGAAACAGCTAGAAAAATACATTTTAGAATATTGAGGCTGCGACGAGAGATTATCTGAATTGTAACCTGAAACTGGAGATCAGTGAATGATTAATGGTGAATTTTTAATCCCAGGTTCTGCCAAGTCACAGTCAAACATTTGAGATCTGGTTTGAACAGAGCATTTCATCACTCACCTATCAGGTGAAGGGATAACTCAGAGAACCCTTGGGCGATGTTCATGTATTCCAGTGGATCAGGACCTGTTTAAATCAAAACAATGTCCATGAAAACAGAACTAAAATAATTAAAACTGTTTATTTCAATGTGACTTTGTGTTCAGTGCGTGTTTTTAATGTACCAAGTTCCTGTATTTCCTTCAGTATTTTGTCCAACTTCGGTAACTCAGTCCTCCACATCACAAAGGATTCCCACATCGCCCTCCGGGCCCGGGAACCTTTGACCATCACCAAACTGAGGAAGAGTCTGGAACTCTCTGTCCGGTTTCCCTTCTCTGTCAGTTCAGTGACTTTCTATAAAAGGAAAACAATGAATTTATTGTGGAGCAGACAGACAGACATGGAGAATGTGCAGGAAAATATCTGTTCATGGCCCCAGTAGCTTCAGAACAGATGCAGTCACTGGGCTGCTGCTTCATCCTCCCTGGGTTGTCCTTAACAGAGAAACAGTAACTGAAGGAAATTCCAAATCAATATTGTGTAAGAATAAGGATTCACTGACACCCTGCAGTATATTCAACATGATTAATTTACTTGTCTGTCGATGTGCAACATTACATCAAAAAGATGTGACAACAGGAACGGAAGAGAGAGGGAGAGTGAGAGAACAAAAAAATGGATGACAGGCATCACTGAATCGTGGCTGAAAGAAGATCTTAGTTGGGTGATTACGTCTATGGATAAATACTTCATCGAAATGATAGGCAAGTAGGTGAAAGGGTTGGGTTGATTCCATGCTCATAGAAAAATAAATGTCCTTATAAAGAAGTGATATCGGATCGGACGACAGAGATTTTAAGAAACCACATCATAGGAAAAATGACCCTGATGGAACAGTAACCAGGATGTGGGCTACAAATTCCTGTGGGGGAGAGAAGAGGCATGTAAACAGGTTAATATAGTGATGGGGAATTTCAATACGCAGGTAGCCTTGGAAAATCAGGTCGGTGCTGAATCCCAAGTGAGTGAATTTATAGAATGCCTATAAGATGGCTTTTGAGAGAAGCCCATGGTTGAGCCCGCTATAGGAAAGGTGTATCTGGAGTCTGTGTTGAGAATTGCAGCAGATTGGTTGGGGAGCTTCAGCTAAATAAACCCTTAAGAGGCAGTGATTGTAAAATAGCAGAACTCTGCCAGCAGTTTGAGAGGGAGAAGGTAAATGTTAGATGTATCCATATTACAGTGGAATAAAGGAATTACAGAGGCATGAGAGAGAAGCTGGGCAAAAATAAATTGGACGAGGACACTAGCAGAGGCAACAACAAAGCAGAAAAAGATGAGGATTCAGGGAGCGATTCGGAAGGCGCAGGTAGAGGTAGATAATCCCAAAGATGAAAAATTATACCAGAGGGAGGATGATCAACCGTGGCTGACGAGGAAGTCAATGCCAGCACAAAAGCAAAGGAGAGAGCATAGAATATAGCAAAATATAGTGGAAAGCTGGAGGACTGGGAAGCTTTTACTAACCAGCAGAAAACAACTAAAAATCTGTAAGTAGAGAAAATATGAAATATGAAGGGACGCTAGCTAATAATGTAGAACGGCTCACCAAAAGGTCTGTCTGATATATATGCCCTTTCAGGACAACCTATTTGAATTTTGGTGTCATATGTTATCAGCTTTGTACATGGTAATTCATGTCTAACCAATCTTAATGTTTTCCCAGGAAGTTACCAGGAAAGTTGATGAATGGAAGGAAGTGGATGTCGCCTCTATGGACTTTAGCACGGCATTTGACAAGGTACCGCATAGGAGGGTGGGCAAGAAAATTCAGTTGCTCAGCATTCAAACTGGATTAGACAGTGGCTTTTTAGAAGAAGACAGAGAGTGGTTATGGACTGTTGCATCTCTGACTGGAAGTTTGTAACTCGTGCGGTGCCACAGGGATCGGTGCTGGGTCCGTTGTTGTTTGTCATCTATATCGATGATCTGGATGAAAATGTGGTTAACTGGATCAGCAAATTTGCGGAGGACACCAAGTGTGGGAACGTGTAGCGGAGAGTGAGGAAGACGACCAAAGTTTACAGTGGTGTCTAAACCAGCTGAGAAATGGGCTGAAAGATGACCAATGCAATTTAATGCAGACAAGTGCAACATGTTGTACTTTCGAATGACCAAGCAGGGTCGATCTTATACAGTGACGGTAGGGCACTGAGTAGTGTGGTAGAACAAAGTGATCTGGGAATACAGGTCCATAATCATTAAAAGTGGCAGCAAAGTTAGATAGATCGGAAAGAAAGTATTTGGTACACTAGCCTTCATAAATGAACATATTGAGTACTGGAGATGAGATATGATACTGAACGTGTATAAAACATTGGTGAGGTCTAGTTTTCAGTATTGTGTGCAGATCTGATCATCTACTTAGAGGACAGATGTAAAGAAGTTTGGAAGAGTACAGAGAAAATTTACGAGAATGTTGCCAGGACTGGATGAATGACCTGAGGTATAAGAAAAGATTGAACAAGTCAGGGCTTTATGCCTTGGAATGCAAAAGATTAAAGGGTGATTTGATTGATGTACACAACATTATGAGGTGTATAGATAGGGTAAATGATGGGAAACTTCTTCACTCAGGGGGTGGTGAGAGTGTGGAATGAGCTGGCAGTGCAAGTGGTACAAGCGGTTAAGAGAAGTCTGGATAGATACCTGAATGATAAGGGTATAGAGCGCTACGGCCCAGTGCAGGTCAATAAGAATAGGCAGTTTCAGTAGTCCAGCTTGGACCAGAGGGACCGTTTCTGTGCTGTAATTTTCTATCACTATGCCAAGTCATCCAGTCAATGTTCGGGAACTCAGATGGAGACCAGACCAGCTGTGGTTAGCAGGCTGCCCTCCCTCAAGTACGGCAGTGAAGCCAGTTGGCCCAATTTACAACCTGACAATTTCATATACATCCTGCATTAATGAGCTGAAATGAATTTGACCGATGGTCCTGATAAGATGCAAAATTAATTTTATACTGAATGCCTGTTCATCAGTCCAGATATGCAGCCACTGTTCTTATATCACACGGATAAATACAGCAGGTGTGAGAGGAAAAGGTGATACTGTACCTGTAATTCCCAGTGCTCCCCCGCCCCCTTATCAGCTGATATCAGATCAGTTGGAAACAATTAGAGATGAAAGTCTCCGTTGCCATGTAGAAATCCTAGAACGTGCTGGAGATTAATATTGATCACTATTCCCACCGATATCAGCAGTTCGGTGACAATACACTAAATACACTCACCTCATTTTCTTCTCTACTGAAATGTCCCTCCTTTGTCAACATCCAACCGAGTCTTTCAACCTTTTCTTCAATCGCTTGTTTGAGTCTGTCCCTGTAGAACTTTGTCAGTTGGTACAGTCGATATTCACCCCCCTCTGCCAGGAGTTCGGAGATTGTAAACTCTGGCCCTGTGAATATAAAAAGAGAATGTAGTCACAATATCACTTGTCTCCACCGCTCTCACACAACTCAACAAACCAATCATGTCTTGAATCTCAGTGCTCACCTGCTTTTAGCTAAAAACACATATTTTGCCCTAATCTCCAACACTAATCTTAAAACTGACCCATCAATGCGCTGGGCATGACTTACCAGAAGGACCACATTGACTAGAAACCTGTCTCTCCCACCGTCCCACTCACTCAACAATTTTGGTTTAAGATGGGCAATAAATGTTGGGACTAATGACAGTCACTTCCTAGAGATACTCTCTCCATGCTTGCGAATACATTTCCTTTCACTCATAACTTGGAAATACTCTCTTATCCAGATAGCTGCATTTCCTCCGATACACATCCTGGAAATTATCAGAACAAGTAGTACATTTCCTGTAGTGGGGTAACGGGTGCCTCACTATATCACATACACCACACCCACACATTTCCCCTCTCTGACCAACCCTCTAACAAGCAAACACATTTACCCGCTTCCTGCCTTATTCTCCGAACACATCACCCGCATATTTCACTCACCTGCACCTTGTTGGGGAGTTGTCAATTCCGTGTTTAATGAGCTTCCGAGCTGACAGGCGGTCGTCTCACTTGTGCCGGTTCTGGGGTCCTGATCAGTGTCTCTTACGCCACTGTCTCTGGGCTGAATTTGCTCCAATTCCACTGCAGCCGGACCGCTTTCCATTGGGACATTGCTCTCAATCTGACCCTGCTTTGGTACCTTGCTTCCCGTGTCCCGATCATCTTCCTTCGATGAACTGCCTGGTATAAACCTCTTCAGTACTCTCCGTGCCCGATTTAATTTCCCACCTGAAGTAAATGATGAATAGCAGGTTTGGAGTGATTTATACTCGAACAAAGATTCACAATGGGTGGGTATAATGGAGCCGAGACTCCAGCTGACCAGATTTGGAGTGGGACGTTGCTGGTGACTTTGCATGCACTCCCAGAAAAAGAACTGGATATACACAGCAATACTGCTCACCCACTATGAATTATTTGAACACACTGATAACCAGCGGTTATTAATGGAACAGCATCAGGTGATACCAGGAATTATCACTGGGATTATCTTCCACAAACATAAACCTCCCTGGATTACAAACTGTCCAGTCACCTGTGTCACTCACAGACAGGCCACTGGATTACTGATGGTCCGATCCTCTAGATCACACGTTCTCTGTTTGCTTTGTCACACACTGTCTTGTCCCCTGGGTCACAGACTGACCATTGCCTTGAGACAAACAATGTCCAGTCCCCTGGGTTACAGACTGACCATAACCTTGAAGCCCATGATGCCTGGTTCCCGGGTCCCATCCCGTCTCCTGGATGATGATCGTCATGGAACAACTACACAAGTCACTGGCAAAGGGAGAGTCTTGAGTGAAGTTCTAGGAGCTAAACTTCAAGTCTCACTTTTGCAGTTGCTAATCTATAGGATGGGTGTGATTCAGCTGGAGAGTGCAGAGGAGATTGACAAGTACATTACTGGACGGGGCTGTTTGGTTTTTGTGTTATATGGTTCGGCTGGGACAGTTTGCCCCGGATCATGGGAGCTGGAAGGGTGACCTTACACAAGTACATAAAATAATCAGGGGTGCAGATATGGTAGATGGTCGTAATCTTTTCCTCAGGATAGGTGAGTCTGAGACTCGAGGGCAGAAATTTAAAAGGAACTGAAGGGGCATTTTTTCACGTTGCGGGTGACGGGTTACGTGCAGCCAGGGGAGGCTGTAAACACAAATAAAATTACGAAGTTGAGAATATGTGGCAGGAAAAAGGATAGAAGAAGTCTGCAAGGGAAATTTGGGAAAAGCTGCTGGGAAATTCGACAAGCTCAGAGACATTTAGAACAGCATGAATTAGTTGGGCCAAAGGACCTGTTTCCACACTGTAATCTCCGTTTTTTTCCACCTAAAATCACAGAGTTGAGCACAATCATAATGTCTGCCGGAGACAGAGACAGTTGGTCATTGGTTATACCGGGTCTCCGATCAGAGATACTGCGTATTTAAATTCAGGTAGCAGGTCATCTCAAGAGGGAAATATTGAGAACTCACGTTCACCATTTGGCCACAGACCGGACATGGATTGTGGTATTAAAACAGAATCAGAATCAGGTTTATTATCACCAACATGTGACGTGAAATTTCTTAACTTAGCAGCAGTTCAATTCAATACATAATCTAGCAGGGAACAAATAATAATGGATAAAATAAAATATAATAAACAAATAAGTAAACTAATTACGTATGTTGAATAGATTTTAAAAAAACATGCAAAATCATAAAGAATGTATATTAAAAATAAAGTAAGGTAGTATCCAAAGATTGGATGTCCATTTAGGAATTGGATGGCAGAGGGGAAGGAGCTGCTCCTGAATCGCTGAGTTGTGTACCTTCAGGCTTTTGTACCTGCTTTCTGATGGTAACAGTCAGAAAAGGGCATGCCCTTGGTGCTGGAGGTCCTTAATAATGGACACTGCCTTTCTGAGACCCCGTTTCCTAAAGATGTGTTGGGAAATTGGTAGGCGAATACCCAAGATGGAGCTGACTAGATTTATAACCTTCTGCAGCTTCTTTCAGTCCTGTGCAGTAGCCCCTCCATACTAGACAGTGATGTACCGAAGCAGACCACAACTTTATCTAAAATGAAAGGTCTCCTGATCCTCAGCTATTTCCAAGGCCGGCAATGTTCTCGGCTCAGCTACAGAAAACAGAGTTTGAAAAATTCCCCTCATCTACTTTGCGCATTGAGGGGGGAGTTGATAGCTGTCCTGACAAAACCTGAAATGTATTATCACAGAATCTCTGAAATCCCGGAAATGCTCTTATCACCTGCCTCTGAATTTTATAAATGATAGTAGGAGATGTCTTTCACCTCTAAACAGTCCCTGATGTGTAACAAACCCTGAACCTGGACTTTTACGTAACAAACAACACCGCTGTCACATTCCTGTTTGTGTTTCACTCTCAACCTGCTGATTCAGGGTCTCCTGCTCCTTTCACTCAGGTGAAGCTTTGCATGGTGGGCGGAGTCATTCGACCATTACTGGTGTCAGGTCCCTGCGCTGGAACTGTTGGATTGATCGACTACACAAAGCTGCTTTACCAGTGGGATCAGTGACACTACTTGATGAAACTTTTCTCTGCCCTGTTAGCGCCTGTGTAAGTTTCTTCATCTGAACCACTGTGCACCAACAGGGCAGAAGTTTAATTATAAAGATCCCAGTGAACATACCTGTAGCCATTCTGATTCTGACTGTCGATTGTTGATTGTCGTCGTCTTGTTTACACTTTGATCACAGTGCAGGACAGCTCCATCTGCTGGTGATGCCCTGAATTACACAAAACAAGCATACAGGGAGTCAGAGAGGGTAGGATTACTTTACAAATGTTACAGTATCGCCATCCTCTGTATCAGAGCAGCAGTTTGCTTAGGGACCAAACATTCCCTGTTAACATCAACTCCCACACCATGTCTGTATGTCTATCCAGTGATATCTGTTACATCCTACTGATAGAGGCACAGAGCAAGAGAGCACAAACACAGACACTTCAGCCCATTGAGACAATGCTGACCACAGTGCCCACACAGATGGTCCTTATTTTCTAAGTTGGGCCCATTTCCCTCCAGGCCTCTTCATTCCATCTTCACATCCCAACTTCTAGAATTATACAATCATGCCTGCCTCGTCCACTTCCTCTGGCAGGTCCCTCTGCATCATCACCAGCCTCTGCATGAAACCATTGCTGCTCGTGTTGGTTTTGCAATCTTCTCTGCCCATTTAGATCCCCTATAAGCTACGATAATCTTCATCATGAGTACCATCTACTAATTTTGTGTCCTTGCAACACCTTGGGCTTTTGTTTATCCAACTTCTAAAGGACTCCTCATGTTCCTTTCAACCTCTAAATCTCTTCTTAAGCTCCTTCCAGGCTACCTTATAATTCACTAGAGCCTTGCTCGAATGTTGCTTCCTAAACCTAAATAATGCTTCCATTTCCCTTTTGCTAAAATGTTCTCATCTCCTGAGAACCACGGCTTATTTATATAAACATTCTTTCACTGTGTGTGGAACAAACCTACCCTGAACCACATTCAAGTGTTCCTGAAACAACCTTCACAGTTCCATTGTGCATTTCCCTTTGAAAATGTTTTCCCAATTTGCACTCCCATTACGAATACCATTGTAACTATCCATCCACTGATTAAATACTGCCTCCTATCGTCTGCTACTATCCTTGTCCATGACCATGATAAAAGTTGGGGTGTTGTGGTCACTGTCTCAAAAAGGTCACCCATCATGACATCTGTCACTTGACCAGCATCATTGCCTCCTACTAGATGCAGTATGGCAAATCCTCCAGTTAGCCCATCCACATACTATGTCAGGAATCCTTCCTGGAAGCACAATGCATTCTGCTCCATTGACACATTTTGGAACAAGGAGGTGGGATCAACATCAGGAAAGTTGAGGTCAATAATGATAACAACCTTGTTGCTTTTGCACCTTTCCCAAAACTGCCAAGTTATCTGATCTCATCATCCCTATGGCTTTGGGGGAGGCCTGTAGAATACTAACAGAATGATAGCCCCCTTCCCGTTTCTGACTTTCACCTACATTGATGTCCTCTGTTTATGTAGCTGTCATACCATCCCTAATTAGTAAAGACAATTCTCCCTCTTTCACCACCCCCCCCCCCATATGTATTATGAAACAACTAAAACCTGGAGCATCAAACACCAATCCTGCCCTTGTAACAGTCAGGTCTGTGTAATGGTGATAACATGTACCATCCATGTTCTAAGTTACTCGTATTCTTAATACATATTGTATTGAATTAAAGACATTTCCAACTGACTACATGATGCCCTGTCCACAACTGATCCTTCCACAATCTCTGTGAACTTAGCATCTACCTTTATATCAACTCTTCTATCATCTGACCCAACACTCTGGTTCCCATCCCGCAACGACTGAGTTTAAACCGACCCCGGCAGCTTCAGCAGTCCTGGCTGCAAGAACGTTTGTTCAACTCAAGTACAGATATAATCTACGCCTTTGGTACAGGGTCAAAGGTGAACATAACTTCATTGTAAAAGCTAATTCTGCTTAATCACAGATTCGCAGGTTCGGACAATTTATTAGTAGAAAAGTACTTGTATGTAAATGTAAATTATTGGTTGGCATTTGCTAGTTAGGACTGAATGAAATGTGGTACTGGGACATTTGGCTTCAAGAGGGTTTGCTCTTAGCAGAGGCTTGCACGACGATACACTCGAGGACAAGTATATCATTGCAGCTTGCAATAGACAGAGGAGTCAATGACATGTTGCTGTAGTTCATGGTAATTCCACATTTCTGCAATCACTACAGCAGGAAACAACTGCGGCCTCTTATAAAGGGAGAAAATTCTCAATGCATTTTGAGATTATTGTGAGCTAACACAGCCAAGCAAGGAAACAGCAGAACTGATAAGAGTTTGAAATGAGTAAACAATATGAGGGAATGTGTGTGGCTTCACAGATCTGGGATGCTGACAGCACATTAGCAAACCTGGAGTAATTGCAACTGGCACCTCTATATTTATTCAATCCCGCTCCAGCTATTTCCTACCTTCCTTGGTGCAGAAATGTAAAGTCTAAAGGACCAGTGTTCGAATAAATGGGACTCAGTTTTAAAGGGAAGCTTCTTTATTCTGAGTCTGTGCTCACAGATCGCAGCCTCCCCATCTAATGGAAACAGCCTCTCCAGATCCACTGTATCCAAGCTTGTCAGCACCTGGTAAGTTTACTTAACCATACATTTCATCCCCCCACCCCCCACCATTGTCCCTCGGAACTGCATTGAGCACAAAGCCCAGAACCATTGACTAACGGATAGGTGACAGTGAGGGGGAAACTCCAAACTTGGTTTAACCACTGAATCTCCTGGGTCCAATTCTACTGCTACAAACATTTAATGACCACATCACCCTGTGAGGGATGGAATGAGAATTCAATGCTCTAATTAAATTAGCAGTTATTTTTTCTGAAGGAACTCCAGAAACAAGCAACTGAGACCAGACCAGAAATACTCGCTCAGCACCTCATAAGCCCAAGTAGCTTGATCCCCAGAGCCATTTTACCCGGGTCAAAATCTGTGATATCCCAGGACCCAATCTCACAGGGCCACACAGCTGAATCTGCCACTTACTGACCCTGGAATCCTCACACATCATCCCACATCAGGGATTCTGCAACAACCAATGCCCAGCTGCCTCAGATTTCTGATTCATTGTGGAAGAAGGAACATCTGCAGAAGTAGTGACCTGGGCCAAATCCCAAATACTGAGAGTTCCCTAAGCCCAGAGTCTCCATCCCAGGATAATAGCCCAAGCACCAATTTTCCCAGGACTCTTTGTTGCCAGTAACATGCTGCAGTGACTCTGCCATTCAGAGTTCAAAAACTAACACTCCTACCTCAACCTGTGGCAGAATGGGAACCTGATGATCCTTTGACCAAGACAGCGATCAGGTTGGAAAACCTGGGTGTGGGTCACTAGATACCAGAGATACATTTCACATCGTCTCCAGCAGCTAAACTGAACACATTTTATTATCTTATTGTTAAGTGGAATCTTGCCCAGCACAATTGCCCATCACATTTCCTGTAAACTAACAGGAATAAAATGCTTTTAATATAAAATTGAAATTAAAATGCTGGAAACTCGGTACATCAGATTGGATGTGCAGAAAGAGAAACTGTGGAAGACCCAGTATCAGAACTGGAACTGTCCAGGATGCTGCCTGATCTGCTGAATGGTTCCAGCATTTTCTCTTTTTACTTCAAATGATGCATTACTATTGACTGATTACAGGATGTTTGTGACGGTCTGAACAAATTTGCACAAATGAAATGCCCACATTCATTAGTTTTCCCTTTATTCAAACACAGGGTTAATACAGTCGACACAGTCAATGCTCACAACATCCTCCCCACCCCACTATCAAGCTGTTATATCTACTCCTGAGGCCACTAACTCTCACTGAGGGACAGTGAGCAGAGAGTGAAAAAATATTCACCACTCCCTGCACATCTGGTGGGCTGTTACTCTGGCAAAGGAGAAAGCGCCTCTCCAAAAATGACCGGAAAAGAAAATAACTTCAAATTTTAACTTTATCTTTAAAATTCAACTTTAAATACAGCAAATTACCTTACCAGAAAGAGTAGCATAATGGCCATTTTGTAATTTGGAAACTAAAATTGTAATGACTGTCTTTACCCTTCCTCATGCTGCATTCAATAAATCCTCTGGTAGTTCCAGGTAACAAACACCGATTACGGAAATAACTTAGTGAGACAAAATACTTCACAATGAAGACAATGGAGGAGAAATATTGTTGATATCTGCTAATGGTTGATATATATCATTGAGGTGGTGGGATACAGACTGGACAGAGGTTGAACAAGATGGTTGATATATATCATTGAGGTGGTGGGATACAGACTGGACAGAGGTTGAACAAGATGGTTGATATATATCACTGAGGTGATGGGATACAGACTGGACAGAGGTTGAACAAGATGTTTGATATATATCACTGAGGTGATGGGATACAGACTGGACAGAGGTTGAACAAGATGGTTGATATATATCATTGAGGTGGTGGGATACAGACTGGACAGAGGTTGAACAAGATGGTTGATATATATCACTGAGGTGATGGGATACAGACTGGACAGAGGTTGAACAAGATGGTTGATATATATCATTGAGGTGATGGGATACAGACTGGACAGAGGTTGAACAAGATGGTTGATATATATCATTGAGGTGGTGGGATACAGACTGGACAGAGGTTGAACAAGATGGTTGATATATATCATTGAGGTGGTGGGATACAGACTGGACAGAGGTTGAACAAGATGGTTGATATATATCATTGAGGTGGTGGGATACAGACTGGACAGAGGCTGAACAAGATGGTTGATATATATCATTGAGGTGATGGGATACAGACTGGACAGAGGTTGAACAAGATGGTTGATATATATCATTGAGGTGATGGGATACAGACTGGACAGAGGTTGAACAAGATGGTTGATATATATCACTGAGGTGGTGGGATACAGACTGGACAGAGGTTGAACAAGATGGTTGATATATATCATTGAGGTGATGGGATACAGACTGGACAGAGGTTGAACAAGATGGTTGATATATATCACTGAGGTGGTGGCATACATGCTGCACACGGGCTGAATGAGGTAGGAAGTAACAGATGGAACCAGGTGGGAGAAGGGATCAAGGGTGATCACTGATGGTTCTCAAGCAATACATGGCTACCGAATTAATGAAACATACTGTGCTGCTCTGGGGAGTGGGTGAGGTCGTGGTCGACAACCCACCCCTGCATTCCTAATCACCAGCACTGTTCGTTGTTCTTGTGTTAAAATGCATTTGCGAGATTATGGTGGGAATATCCAGTTCACTTATTGCTACATTTTAACCTGGGTTATACAGTAATTTGCTCTTGTTGTTTGTGGGTCAGACTAACTGTAACCGGGGTGTGTGATGGTCTACTCTCCCATCTGTTGGAGACTGGTTGGGTTCACTCTCCGTGTCACGGTGCCCAGTCTTTTTGCGTTTATCATAATAAAACCATTATTGAGATTAAGCAGCACCCTCGTCTGTCATTATGGACCAAATGCTCGCCAGAATACCACTGTATAAATGATACCAAAATGACAATGCTAGAACAAACTGTATGAATTTTGTCATATACACTTTGCCAATCACCAAATTTTATCAATGCATCATAAAAAGTTTTCCATCCGGATACTTTACGCCTTGGTATGGCGACTGCTTTACCCGTGACCGCAAGGAACTGTAAAGTTACGGACACAGATCAGCTCATCACAGAAACCAGTCTCCCCTACGTGAACTCCTTCTGGACTTCCCGCTCCCTCGGTAAAATCAAAGATCCCCACAACCCGGGTTCTCCTTTCTCACCCACACCATTAGGGAGAAGACACAACAGTCATTAAGTACGTATCACCAGACCGTGGGTGGGTCTCCCCGACAATGAACCGATTCTTTAAGACAGGGGTGTCAAACTCATTTTAGGTCACGGGCCGGATTGAGCAAAATGCTGCTTCATGCGGGCCGGATCAGTCGGACACGTGCAAACGCAGCTTTCGTTGCCTCCATTTTTTCAGCCTGCTCTCATGTGTCTCAGTCTCTGCTATAACTACAAAGTGTTTCACTTTACAAGTTCCGTTTCTTATGAAGAAGACTGCTGAGCAAGACTGCCGAATAAACACTAAAAACCCTGAAAACCTGGTACCTGAATAAACTCAGCATTAGCCATATCATACGCCATAGGCGCTTCAATTACTG
Source organism: Hemitrygon akajei (assembly GCF_048418815.1). NCBI lineage: Eukaryota > Metazoa > Chordata > Chondrichthyes > Myliobatiformes > Dasyatidae > Hemitrygon > Hemitrygon akajei. Next base: position 8,198,307 of record NW_027331931.1, read on the forward strand.
GGGCCAGCTTTAATAGTAATTAGATATTATCTCGTGGGCCAAAGATAATTCCACCGCGGGCCGGATTTGGCCCACGGGCCTTGAGTTTGACATATATGCTTTAAGACATACGAGCATAATTAGGCCATTTGGCTCATCAAGTCTGTTCCGGCATTCAATCATGTCTGATCCTTTTTCCCTCTTCAGCCCCACTCCCCGGCCTCCTCACCGTAACCAATTAACAACCTATCAATCTCCATCTTAAATACCCCCAAACTGGCCTCCAAAGCTGCCTCTGCTAATTCCACAAATTCACCCACACTGGCTAAAGAAATTTCTCTGAGTTCAGTGAAGCGTATCCCTCTGATCATCAACACTGTTCAGGGTTTTGCATTTAACAGTGTACTGTCTCATACATTCGACCTACCGAGCTGCCAAGATGATCATCACTAATCAAATCTCACTGAGATTTCTCAGGTCCTGTTGAATTTATTGCCAAGTGCACAAGTACGGGAAGGTGCAGGTACAGAGAAACACTGATTTGTGGCAGCATCACAGGCAAGTACATTCAGTTAACACACGGAACACAAATTATATAAAATCTCTGTCAGTAACAATATAGAAACATGTTTTACGTCATCCTGCTAATAGGACCAGAACAACAGGGGCTGAGCGGCGGCTCATCTCAGACGGTTCGGTGTGAAGGTCTCACAACCCGGACCGACCCCGACAGATTCTGTGAAGGAAGCGAGGCGAGGCCGCCAGTTCGGGAAAGTTCATCCCCTCCCCCTTCAGGTTTCACCGATCACCTTGTGTTTCTCTCTCCCTCCCCCACCCCCACCTTTTATTCTCCAGTCCTGCCGAAGGGTTTCGGCTGCTAATGTGACTGGAATCTTTTCCTAGATGCTGCCCAGCCTGCTGAGTTCCTCCAGCATTTTGTACACGTTGCTCGCATTTCCAGCAACTGCAGATTTTCTCTTGTTTGAGTTCGGGAAAGTTAACTCACTCCCCAACGTCAGACCTCCCGCTCGGGACAGGCTTCAATACTCACCAAAGGAAAATTGTTGGTATTGCCCCGCAGAGAAGGAACCCCTCCCAATGCCAATCCCACTGCTGACCCACTTCCAGAACGAACGGAAAATACCACTCTTCAAGGACTCAGCATGCGCAGTGTGAACATTGCGTCATCTGTGCGGAAGGCGGGGCTCAAAAACGAACCTGCAGATGCTGCAGCTCTGCGGCAAAATGGGGTCACGTGACAGGTGGAGAGTCTCTCATGTGACCCGGTGACTCTGCTCCTCGCCCCTCACACGCTGCCCGACCCACAGCCTCATCTACAACACTATTTCATATTTACAACAGCTACATTTGTAATTTTCTCTCTGCATCTTCCCCGTCCCATCCCACTACACCCGGGTCACAGAGTTTTGGGTTCAGTTCCCATCCTGATCCGACACAGAAGTCAGACACAAACAGGAACTGCACAAGTCGCATTTAAATCATTTTATGTTTATAAGCACTAATTCGGTGACCAGTGGTGGGCCTCAGGAATCTGTTCTGGGACCCTTACTTTTCATGATTTTTATAAATGATCTGGATGAAGAAGTGGAGGGATGGATTAGTAAGTTTGCTGATGACACAAAGGTTGGGGGTGTCGTGGATAGTGTGGAGGGTTGTCAGAGGTTACAATGGGACATTGATAGAATGCAAAACTGGGCTGAGAAGTGGCAGATGGAGTTCAACCCAGATAAGTGTGAGGTGGTTCATTTTGGTAGGTTAAATATGATGGCAGAATATAGTATTAATGGTAAGACTCTTGGCAGTGTGGAGGATCAGAGGGATTTTGGGGTCCAAGTCCACAGGATGCTCAAAGCAGCTGTGCAGGTTGACCCTATGGTTAAGAAGGCATACGGTGTATTGGCCTTCGTCAATTGTGGAGTTGAATTTAGGAGCCGAGAGGTAATATTGCAGCTATATAGGACCCTGATCAGACCCCACTTGGAGTACTGTGCTCAGTTCTGTTCTCCTCACTACAGGAAGGACGTGGAAACCATAGAAAAGGTGCAGAGGAGATTTACAAGGATGATGCCTGGATTGTGTAGCATGCCTTATGAGAATAGGTTGAGTGAATGCGGCCTATTCTCCTTGGAGTGATGGAGGATGAGGTGACCTGATAGAGGTGTATAACATGATGAGAGGCATTGATGGTCTGGATAGACAGAGGTTTTCTCCCATGGCTGAAATGGCTAGCACAAGAAGGCACAGTTTTAATTGCTTGGAAGAGGAGATGTCAGGGGTAAGTTTTTTTTCACGTAGAGAGTACTGAGTGCGTAGATTGGGCTGCCGGCGGCGGCGGTGGAGGTGGATACAATAGGGTCTTTAAAGAGACCCCTGGAGAGGTACATGGAACTCAGAAGAATAGAGGGCTATGGTTAACCCAGGGTAATTTCTAAGATACGGAGATGTTCAGCCCATTATTGTGAGTCAAAGGGCCGTATTCTACTGTAGTTTTTCTATGTTTCTAATTTCTATTCACATTCCTCTGGCCTCACTGGACAGGAACACTGCAACATCAAGTGAGAAAAAGCCCCTCGTCCCTGACCAAACCATCAGCAAGATGATGGATGCTCTCCCATTTCAGCCTCATGTTTCTGCCCAATCCTCATTTCCTCAATCCCTTTGCTCTCCACACATCTGCCGGCCTCTGATTTATGTGGGGACGATCACCGAGTCTTCACCGTCCTCTGTGGAGGGGATTTACAGACATTCACCACTCTTGGAGTGGAGACGTTTCCCCTCATCTCAGTACCGGACAGTCCACCCCCTTTTTCAGAGACTGGGATCCCTGGTTCAACCGATCATGATGTTGTGCATTTCAATGTGTTCACCTCTCAGTCCTCGATTCTCCAAATGAAAGGGTTATCGCATTTGATCTTTCTTCACATGATGACCCCACCACCCCAGGGATCAGTCTGGTGAATCTTCATTGCACTCTCTATAACAAATACTCTCTGACCTCTTTGTTAATCCTCTATGGAATTAATTCCCATCTTCTGCAGCCCCGTGTTGCCCCAACCACTCACCTCCCACCCCTGTCACTATCACCACCTTCCCACCTCCCCCCTCACCTGGATCCACCTCTCTCTCCCCAGCTCTTGCCCCATCCCCACCCCTCACCTCTTTTCTCTGACTATTTCCCATCCACTCTCAGTCCAGAGGGAGGGTTGACGATCCATTTCCCTCCACAGATGCTGCCTGACCCACTGAGTTCCTCCAGCAGTTTGTTCTTTGGTCTGTATAACCCATGTTAGTATGGGGAGGGGGATTTTACACCATATTCCAGGTACAATCTCAACAAAGCCCAAATAACTGTTAAGGTCATTTTCATTCTTATACCCAATAACTCTTGCAATAAATACATTGTACCTTGGACCTCCCTCCCTACCCTCTACACCTCAGTCCATCTCCATTGAATCACACTCGGGATTTTGGTTTGTCCTACAGAAGTGGGTGATCTCACATTTCCCACATTGGGCTCCAGCTGACCTGTTGTTCCCACTCACTTATTTTGCCTCCGTAACCCCGAAACATTTGACAAGAGACACAGAACATAGAACAGTACAGCACAGGAACAGGCCATTTGGCCCACAATGTTTTGCTCAAACTATTCAATTAATCAAATTGCCAACTAAACTAATCCCTACACAATTTTCCCTCACATTCATGTGTCTATCTAAACATCTCTGAAATGTCCCCAATATATCTGCCACTACCATCACCCCAGGCAGCACATTCCAGCAACCCACCACTCTGTGTGAAAAAAAAATCCCCTTAACATCTTCTTTCAAACTACCCCTCTCACTGCAAATGCATGCATCTTGATTTAGACATTTCTACCCCGGGTAAAAAGGGAGGATCTTGTCCAGTGGATCAGACAGCTCAGCTCGCATGTCCTTTCAAGATTATATTAATATTAATATAATGTTCATATTAATTACCATTTATCAATTAATCATATTGTTGTGAATATTAATATTCATATTTACTAATTCATATTTATTGATATTCATATTAATTACTGTCGAATCTTACTGTTAACATTGTGGTTATTACAAAGTCCCAGAGTCTGGGACATCTGTCACCAGCATGGTCTGGGAGTGCAGATTGGGAAGGGGGAGGCGGTGTCAGTGACCTCTGCACCAGAGAAGGACACGGGTTTGTACAACCTCCTGTGAGATACAAATGTCCACACAGTGGACTCAGATCTGGTGGCATATCTGGAGTTGCCGAATCTTACTGTTAAATGGGATCTTGCCCAGCACAACTGGACATCAGGCTAACAGGAATAAAATACTTTTAATATAAAATTGAAAGTAAAGTGCTGGAAACTCGGTACATCAGATTGGATGTGTGGAAAGAGAAACACTGGAAGACCCAGTATCAAAACTGGGACTGTCCAAGATGCTGCCCGATCTGCTGAACGGTTCCAGCATTTTCTCTTTATACTTTAAATGATGCACAACTATTGAACGTTCAACCCCACTATCAAGCTGTTATATCTGCTCCCGAGGCCGCTGCTCTCTTTGAGGGACAGTGGCCAGAGAGCGAAAAAACGTCCACCATTCCGTGCAGGTCGTGGGCTATTCCTGGCAACAGAGGAAGAGGCTCTCCAAACATGACCAAAAAAGGAAATTGCAGACTCAACTTTAAATGCTGAGTCTCCTTCTGACAAAGATTAACGCAGCGGTCATTTGGTGAATTGAAACTAAAACTGTAGTGACTGTCTTTACCGGACCTTGTGCTGCATTCAAGTACATTTGCTAATTACGCGTAACAAACACCGATTTCAGAAATAACTCAGTTCGGGGAAGTTACCGGGACTCAGTGCCCAACATCAGACCTCCCGACCCGACACGGGCCTCAATACCCACCGATGGGAAACTGATTTCTCCCCCGGCTCCCCGCCCGAGGGGGCGAGGACCCCCTCCCTTTCTCTCCCGATCCCACAGACGATCCGCTTCAACAACAAACGGGATGAAAACAAATCACCGCCCACGCGGGGGCTGTGAGCACGAAGGGTGATCATTGTGTCATCAGAGCGGAGCGTCACCCCAGGGGGAAAATTCCAGCGAACGACCCAGCAGACTCCGTGGGGAACACAAACTCGACCCTCACATCTCTTTTAAACTACACCCCCCCCCCCCCCCCCACCCACTTATCTTAGACATTTCAACCCTGGGGAAAAAGATATTGTCTAACTGCTATATCGACATCTCTGAAATTCATACAAACGTCCATCCTGTCTCACCCCAGCCTGCGCCGCTCTGGAGAAAACAACACAAGTTTGTCCAGCCTCTCGTTATAGCTCATGCCCTCTAATCCAGGCAGTGTCCTGGTAAACCTCTTCTGCGCCCTCTCCAAAGCCCCGACATCCTTCCGAGAATGGGGGCGACCAGAACTGTATGAAACACTCCAGATGTGGTCTAACTAGTTTTACAAAGCTGCAACACAACTTCCCGACTTTTGAACTCAGTGCTTTAACTAATAAAGACAACCATGCCATTTGCCTTCTTAACCACCCGATCAATCTGTGCAGTCTCTTTCAGGGAGCGATGAACTTCGAGTCTAAGATCCCTCTGATCATCGACACTGTTCAGGGTTTTGCATTTAACAGTGTACTGTCTCATACATTCGACCTACCGAGCTGCCAAGATGATCATCACTAATCAAATCTCACTGAGATTTCTCAGGTCCTGTTGAATTTATTGCCAAGTGCACAAGTACGGGAAGGTAGAGGGACAGAGAAACACTGACTTGTGGCAGCATCACAGGCAAGTACATTCCGTTAACACACGGGACACAAATTGTACAATTCTCTGTCAGTAACAATATGGAAACATGTTTCACTTCATCCTGCTAATAGGACCAGAACAACAGGGGCTGAGTGGCGGCTCATCTCAGACGGTTCGGTGTGAAGGTCTCACAACCCGGACCGACCCCGGCAGATTCTGTGAAGGAAGCGAGGCAAGGCCGCCAGTTCGGGAAAGTTCATCCCCTCCCCCTTCAGGTTTCACCGATCACCTTGTGTTTCTCTCTCCCTCCCCACCCCTACCTTTTATTCTCCAGTCCTGCCGAAGGGTTTCGGCCGCTAATGTCGACTGTATTCTTTTCCTGGATTCTGCCCGGCCTGCTGAGTTCCTCCAGCATTTTGTGCGCGTTGCTCGCGTTTCCAGCATCTGCAGATTTTCTTTGTTTGAGTTCGGGAAAGTTAACTCACTACCCAACGTCAGAACTCCCCGCTCGGGACAGGCTTCAATACTCACCGAAGAAAAATTGTTGGTGTTGACCCGCCGAGAATAATCCGTCTCCGGCTCCCCGTCCAAGGGGGCGAGAACTCCCTCCCGCTCCCGATCCCTCTATCGACCCGCTTCCACACAGAACGAAAAAAACACTGCCTTTCCCGGGACTGTGAGCATGCGCAATGTGCTTGTTGATGAACAGGCGGTGGGCGGGGCCTCGGAATCAAACCCGCAGTTGTTGCTGCCGATCTGAGGTAAACGGGATCACATGACGCTGAAGGGTCCCACGTAATCCGGTGACTGTTCCTCGCCCTTCATATACTGCCGTACCCACCGCCGCATTTCTCACATTATTTAATTATTTCCCTATTTACAACAGATACGTATTTAGTTTTTCCCTCCATATCTTCCTCAATTCTTTTCCCTCCATCCCCAGGTCACAGCGTTAGAGTTTCGATTCCCATCCCATCCCGACACACATTTCAGACCCACACAGGAAATGTGCAGGTTTCATTTAAATCAGTCTATGATTATAAACACTCATTCCTCTTCACATTCCTCCGGGATTACCGGACAGGAACACTGAAACAGCAGGAGGTGGCCATTCAGCCCCTCTAACCATCAGCAAGATGGCGGATGCTCTCCCATCTCATCCACATGTTTCTGCATGATCCTCATTTCCTCGATCACTTCGGTCTCCACACATCTGCCGGATTCTGTTTTACGTGAGGACGATCACTGAGTCTTCATTGACCTCTGTGGTGTGGATTGACAAACATTCACCACCCTCGGAGTGGAGACATTTCCCCTCATCTCAGTCCCGGACAGTCCACCCCCTTTTTCAGAGACTGAAATCCCTGGTTCAACCGGTAATGATGTTGTGCATTTCAATGTGTTCACCTCTCAGTCCTCGATTCTCCAAATGAAAGAGTTATCACATTTGATCTTTCTTCATATGATGATCTCACCACTCCAGGGATCAGTCTGGTGAATCTTCATTGCACTCTCTATAACAAATACTCTCTAACATCTTTGTCAATCCTCTATGGAATTAATTTCCATCTTCTGCAGCCCCGTGTTGCCCTAACTACTCACCTCCCACCCCTGTCGATATTTCCACCTTCCCACCTCCCCCTCACCTGGATCCACTTCTCATTCCCCAGCTCTTGCCCCATCTCCAACCCTCACCTCTTTTCTCTTACTATTTCCTGTCCACTCTCTGTCCAGAGGAAGGGTCTCGGCCCGAAATGTTTCCACAGATGCTGCCTGACCAACTGAGTTCCTCCGGCAGTTTGTTCTTTGGTCTGTATAACCCGTGTTAGTGTGGGGATCGGGATTTTACACCATATTCCAGGTACAATCTCAATAAAACACAAATAATTGTCACTTTGCCCGGACCATTGGCCCCGCTTGCAGGGCAACAGTCTGCCGGTGTTTGCCCCCAATGTGGTGAATCCCTCTGCTTGACAACCCCGTGGGCTCATACATTTCCACAGATGAGCCCCTCCTGTCCCCACCGGGACAAGCATCCTGTCCGCCCCCTCTCACACCATCTTCATCCTTTCAATAAAATCTTGCCTCTCCCTCCCCGGGGAACCGGCATCAAACCGACGGGCCGAGCGGTCTCCTCCTACCTCTCAGCGATACATCAGCCTCCGGCCTCAGGAGACGCTTCACAAACGCCCCAGCTTCCCTCGGAGGGAAATGGAAATAAATGAAAAAACAGTTAATTTATTTGGGATTTTTTTCCGCTCTGACGAGAGTTCGGCTCCACAGCGGGAGACGAACTCAGCCGGGATAACGCCCTCTCCGCTGGTCCGCCTCCTCTATTGGGTGTAACCAGTGACTAACATTCCTGCGCACCAATGGCAATAGGGCAGCTCCTGCAGCGTGGGCAGTCGGCGGTGGGGGAAGGGCTGGTCACGCGAATAGTAGTTCAGCCGTTAAACCGATAATGCTGGAGCTCACCAGCGCGTGGGTGACGTAAGACACCACGCACGTGAGGACAGATCCCGGTGTGGGGAGCCCATGTGTGACGCCAAGCGCGTGAGTGAGCCTGTGTGACGTCACTTGTGGGGGAGCACTCCTATTTAAAAACACGTAAATGAAATGTTGCTTTTCTGCCCAGCGTGCACGCTCTTCAATGATGACTGGTTATTTTATATCATTCCACAAGATAGCTGTTCTCTCTCCGGATTCATAGATAATACTGCATTGATCTCTGCAGTCTGGATCCTCTATCCAGTATCGAAGATTCCCAAAATCTTTGAAAGGCTGTTTCTCTGGAATTCCCCAATCATCACTAATATCCATGTGCTTATCAAAGTCTGTGAAGAAATTGACACGAAAGGTATGCTGTTTGTCTAATTTGCATCAATTTGCAATTATTTTTACCGCATCCACAGCAAAAGCTGGTGAACTGTATCATCTGTTTCTGAGTAAAATTCATTTGTAATATCCCCAAACTTTGAAAAGATCTTCTGGATAACATTTCGACGTTTCTCTAGCCGATCTGGTCCAACTTGTGGTACATTATCCACAACAATAACAGAATCTATTCCATCAGCTTCTAGAGGTTGATCGTTTAAAACATCACCCCGCAATTCCTCGTCGGAGATAGCATCATCCACGAAGCCTTCGGGATCACTGAAACCTTCCTCTTGCTCCTCCAACTCCTCCAACGTTTAGAGCCCCGTGGAGCTGTTGACACTGATGAGCTGGATGATTGGGAGGAAGAGACAGTTGATTTTATTTCTGACAGAAGGAATTATCCCTGCTGGAGATCAGGAGTAGTCTTATACAGTGCCACCATATTTTTCAGCGAAGCTGAATTCTCCTGTGTCACCTGGAAGTTCAATGTGCTCCACTCTGCAAAGATCATCACAGTGCCTTTTCCTGTATCACTCTCCGTGGTGCTGATGAAGACGCTGCCTTCACTTTTACTAATTGTGAATAAATTCCACTAATTAGCAGCAGCTCAGCAGTTTACTTTGTGCAACTATCACTAGTCACTGTGGAAGCTGTCATTGGTTTAAGTAAGTATATTATTGAGGCACTCTTTCCCGTAGCCATGGGCTATTTTTACATCCATGGTAAGTTAACATTGTATTTTGTACGGAGGATTATTGAGACTACAAAGAGAATTATTACGTATTTTAGTGTCCACACTGGACTGTATCCTCCTCCATTCATCAAATGGGATAAAATAAACCTTAGTAACACAAAAAAAAAAACACGTAAATGGAAGTTTCTTATGATTTCGGTGGGACAACAACATTAATCACGGGTTTCATCACTGAATCCAGTGTTGTGGGATGTAAGGTCCCCTGTTATGTGTCCGGCTGTGCCGTGTTGTTGGTGGAGTGGGCAGCGTGGTGTTTGTCTCGATTCGGGTCACAACACCAGAATTGCCAGCGGGGACCACACACAGTGTATTAGTCAACAGAAAACCTCTCGTCCCAGCAGTCTATGTCTCCTGGTGAACTCAACACCCTGACAGTGTGGACCATAGATACCCCTTCCTCTCAGAGTCAGGGAATCACTCAGACAGCTGATCGCTGAGAGGAATTATATTTATTGGTCATTAAAGTTCGCCCAGATTCGTTTGGACGGATTTGATGTGGAGTGCGGGGTGTCACAGTGAAAGGGCCGGACGGCCGAACTCTCTCCGTTGTCCAAACATCCTTCCAGGTGAGGTGACACTTCACCTGTGAAACTTCCGGGGTCGCCCGTTGTGTCCGCTGCTCCCGATGCGGCCGCCTCCGCACTGGTGACACCGGCTCCTCCGCAGTTGTGCGGACTAGGGGTGTTTTTTTTTACCGGGTGTGGATATTTTTCTTCCTTTTGTGCGGAGGGGTGGGTTTTGGGGGTTGATGATCGGGATGCCGTTCTTTTTTATGCGGGGGGTTGGGGTGGGAGTTTCATTTTTTTTCTCTCTGATCGACTTTCATGCTCTTTCTTTGTTTCGTGGTACTCTGGAGAAGAAAAAAAAACTCAGCGTTCTTTATGGATACCTGCTTTGATAATAAATTAACCTTTGAACTATCCACTCCAAACGGGACTTCCCGGTGTCCAAACATTTCAATTCCGATTCCCATTCCCGTTCCGACGTGTCAGCCCATCTTGTGCCAAGATGAGGCCACCGTCAGTGTCCAAGATCAGAACCTTATGTTCCGTCTAGGTACCCCCCCCCCCCCCCCCCGCCCCCGCCTTCGAACCTGATGGCATGAATATAGATTTCTCCTTCCGGTGAACAAATTTCCCTCACACCCGTCCCTCCCTCTCTGACTTTTCACGTCCTCTCACCTGGTTATCACTTCTCTCTGGGTCCGCTGCTCCATCCCTTTCTCCTATTCTCCACTCTCCTCTCCTATTAGACTCTATTTTCTTCTGCTCTGGAGCTTTCCCACCTACCTGGCTTCACCTATCACCTTCCAGCGAGACATTTCCTCGCCCGCCCCGATTTTATTCAGATATTTCCTGAAGGAGGGTTCAACTGGAAACGTCGACTGTTGACTCTTTACGATAGATGCTGCCCGGCCTGCTGAGTTCCGCCAGCATTTTGTTTGTGTTGCTCTGAATTTCCAGCATCTGCGGACTTCGTCGTGTTTGTGATTTCCCTCTCCGTTGTCCCTCTGGCCTCCGTCCACTGGTGGGGCTGTGCAGACCTCTGTCCACCGGTCTTGCTTCGGAGTACCTCCTGCTAAACGCAGGCGCGGCGTTTCTCCTATTCGGGCAGGGGTGAGTAAAGGGCTGATCCCGGGGTTGTGTAAATCGGGGCCGAATGCAGAGGGAAAGGCCTGGGATCGAGCTCGGCCAGACGGCTGGAAGCTCCGGGCTCTCCAGTTCTGCAAACCCGGTTTTAGCTTTGCGCCCGAACCCTGTGGGATCGGTAGGTTGTGGTTCTCCGAGCCGGAAGGATGCTTGGAACGAAGGGGATCTGTCTGATTGTGTGGATAGAGCTGATAGGTGGATGTATAGGTGTGGGGTGAGTGAGCGGATGAGGGATGTGGGAGCAGAGTGGTGATCGGACGTTCCGTAACCCGGGGAAGAGAGGTCCCGGGACAAAATAAGTTGTTAACTAGGGAGAATCTGGGCAATTGGATGAGCCAGTTGGCGAGTCCTTCCAGGAAACAGCAATTCTCTGTTCATATTAATTACTGTGTCATCTTGCTGTTAACATTGTGTTTGTTACAAAGCCCCAGAGTCTGGGAGCCCATGGGCTGCGACTGCAGATTGGGAAGGGATGTGGGGGGGAGGTCAGTGACCTTTGCATCCGAGGAGGACACGGGGTTGCACAGATGGTTCGGATCTAGTGGGACATCCGGTGTTTACAAAGGGAGAGAGAGTTTTAACCAGCGAAGCATGGTCAGAGGTGGAGGGGTACAGGAGCTGCCTGACAGATGGTTCTACAGTAATTGTATTTTTTTATAATCTCACAGATGGTGACTGAGGAAGAAGCTTGTTGAGGGAGCAGACCCGGGGGTGAGCAGGCCAGACACGGTATCAGGAGAGTGACAGTGATGTGATTTCCTGTGTCACGGGTACAGACAGTCGTCTCCAGTGAGGAGTTTGTGTGGAGATGCAGCTTCCCTGGAGGTGGAGGAAAGAGGACACACCAACAGGTGGAACCAGCTGCGGGAAGACATAGTTTGTCAGGTCTGACGACGAGCTGAATGTACCATAACCTTCAGACTGAATCAGAAAACCATTCTGAGGGTATTTGAAATGTCAGAAGCAGGGGAGATGTGATCCCATGTCTCCATCAGACCCTCAGTGAGATGGTTCCAGTTATAACGTGCAGGGGTGAAAGCACAGTGTTTGGGGTCTGATTTAATCACGGATTCTGACACAGTGAGAGGGTTAGTTTTGCTGTAAGGCAGCAACATTAATGGAAGAAGACACAGAAACCATCAATTGCCAGTTGTTTAGCAAAAGTGATCAATTTGTATGTTACCTTGACAGAAACAGATATTCCCAGTGGTGACAAAGGGGTTTACTTCAGGTTGGAGAAGGGTGTGGAGTTTTGAAATCAATGTCTTGCGGTGCCACCATCGTTAATTTAGCATGTCTGGAGTGGTGGATCACACGGCACGGAAACAGGCCTTTGGCTGGCCATACCTGTTCTGACCATCCACTCACTGTCTCCACTGGTCCCATTTATCAGCACTTGGTTCATAGCCGACTGTATCTCGGCAGTTTCAATGCTCATCCTCTTCGTAAATGTTGTGAAGGGACCTGCCTCCACCACCACCTCGGGCAGTGTGTTCCAGATTTCAGCTACCCTCTGAGTGAGAAATCTCTTCCTCAGATCCCTCTAAACCTCTTCATCCTCTGCTTTAATCCATGCCCTCTGATCTGTGACTCCTCTGTCCCAGGATCGTGGCCTAGTTGGGCATCAGTGAGGCCTTTGATAAGGTTCAGCATGGTAAGTTGCTGTGGAAAGTCAGATCACACGGGATCCAGGGAGAGCTGGCTCACTAGATGCACAGTTGTCTTGATGGTAGGAAGCCGAGTGTGATGGTGGGAGGCTGTTTATTGGACTCGAGGCCCCGGCCTAGTGAGGTTCCCCAGGGTTACACCCCATTGCTCTCATTATTCATTGATATTTAATTATATTTGCATTTGCTCAGTTGGTTGAATTCTGTGCTCTACTTGATCTTTCATTGATCCTGTTATTATTCTAAAGATTTGCTAAGTGTTCCTGTAGGAAAAACTATCTCAGGATCTTATGTGGTATGTGACTATATAAAATTTATGTACTCTGATAATAAAATTTACTTTGAACATCAACCATTGCTACTTGTCATCTTGATCAATAATTTGATTAAGAATGTACAGGGTATGGAGAGTAGGTTTGCAGCAAGTTCAAACAATTAGTTTTTCTCAAAAATATTATGTATAATCTCTCTGCTCTGTTTCCCTCTCCGCACTCGACCACCCCTCCCCTTACTGTCTTCCCTCTCTGCCCCATCCTCCCTCTCACCCTAACACTGGACATAAGTTCAGGGTGAAAGTGAATTATTTTTGGGGAATCTGAAGGGGAATTCTTCACTCGGAGGTTGGTGAGAGTGTGGAATGAGCTGCCAGTGGAAGTGGAGGATGTGGGTTTGATTTAGACACTAAAGAGGAATTTGGGTGAGGACGTGGATGGGAGGTGTATGGAGGCTCTGGTGCAGGTAGCTGAAACTAGGCAGTAACAAAAAAAACAGGTCGGCATTGACTGGAAGGGCCGAAGGGCCTGTTATATTGCTGCTGCTCTCTTTGACTCTAGTAATATAGTGATTTGTAACTTCCACATCAGTACTTTGCTGTTTATGACTGAACCCAGACATTTACCCAAACAACAATTGTAAGACTCTTGGCTGGCTACAGAAAGCATTTACAAGCTGTGTTTCTTGCCAAAGGGGTTGTTACTAAGTATCTGAGGGGAATCTGAAGGGGAATTCTTCACTCGGAGGTTGGTGAGAGTGTGGAATGAGCTGCTTGTGGATTTGGAGGATGTGGGTTTGATTTAGACACTAAAGAGGAATTTGGGTGAGGACGTGGATGGGAGGTGTATGGAGGCTCTGGTGCAGGTAGCTGGAAATGGGCAGTAACAACAAAAACAGGTCGGCATGGACTAGAAGGGCTGATGGGCCTGTTTCATTGCTGCTTGGCTCTGTGATTCTAATAATATTGTGATTTGTAATTTCCACAGTAAGTACATTGCTACTAATGTCTGAACCCAGAAATTTGCCCAAACAAGAATTGAAAGACTCTTGGCTGGCTACAAAAAGTGTCTACAAGCTCTGATACTTGCCAAAGGGGTGCTACTGAACATGTAGGGCACCCAAACATTTGCTTCTGGCCCTTTTCCTTTTTTTGTTATTTTCAAACTGTAATAGATTGAAATAAAAATGTAATCTTCCTTAAATATTAAAGAAATGTGTCATCTCTAACTTTATGCCTTTTGGAAATCAGGTCGTCTTTGACTCGCTGATCTATTCACAGTAGCAGAAATTTTGACAAGGGGTCAAAATCAAGGAAAATCATTGGGAAAATCAGATCGCTACTGGAAGAGTGGATTGGGAAAATCAGGTCGGCAATGGATCTCAAGAGAGCGAATTTCTAGAATGTCTACGGGACGGCTTTTTAGAACAGCTTGTTGTTGAGCCCACAAGGGGATCGTCTGTACTGGATTGGGTATTGTGTAATGAACCAGAGGTAATTAGAGAGATGGAAGTGAAGGAACCCTTAGTGATGACAACATGATTGAGTTCACTGTGAAATTTGAGAAAGAGAAGCCGAAATCAGATGCGTCGGTATTTCAGTGGAGTAAAGGAAATTACAGTGGCATTAGAGAGGAACTGGCCAAGGTTGACTGGAAAGGGACACTAGCAGAGCAGCAGTGGCTGGAGTTTATGCGAGAAGTGAGGAAAGTGCAAGACAGATATATTCCAAAGAAAAAGAAGTTTTCGAATGGATAAAGGATGTAACCGTGGCTGACAAGAGAAGTCAAAGCCAAAGTAAAAGCAAAGCAGAGGGCATACAACGAAGCAAAACTTAGTGTGAAGACAGAGGATTGGGAAGTTTTTTAAAAAACTTATGAAAGGAAAGTATGAAGGTCATTAATAGAGAAAAGAACAACTATGAAAGAAAGATAGCAAATGATATCAAAAAGGATACTAAAAGCTTTTTCAAGTATATAAAGAGTAAAAGACAGGTGACAGTAGATATAGGACCGAAAGAAAATAATGCTGGAGAAATTGTAAATGGAGATAAGGATATGGCGGAGGAACTGAACTGACTCCATGTGTGTATATGCAATTATGATAAGAAATACAGACCAGAAAACTTAAATGAGAAGCTGGTTCAGAAAAATAAATCATCACTCTGGAAGAAAACATTAACCAGTGAAATGAGTATGACCCTCCATGGGAGACATCCCAATGATCTGAGCAGATAAGATGGTGACAAGGACGCATCGAGCATCTAACTGAGAGTTGGAGACCTCTTCCCAAAAAAAAGGGGTTCCTTGCGGAAATACAGGATGAGGTGGGTAACAAAAGTAAAACAAATCGAAACTTCATGAAATACAAACAAACAAGGCAGTAAGTGCAGAAAAGGCCAAGAGAAACCAGACACAGTCCAACACATTCCAGGTTCCTGCAGCAGTTTAACTCAATCTGATTACTTACGCAGGTACAATCAAGTGGCAAATATCATTCACCAAAATCTTGCTTTAAAATACAAGCGGATGAATGACCACGGTAACTTCATTAAGGCACCATAAATTCAAGCCTGATTCAGTTAAGGACATAATCTCACAATTTATATGATAATCAATACATTATTTCAGATAGGATCATCTCAAATAACCATTTGGATATAATATTACAGGATAAACAAGCAGGAATAACTCCCTCAATAGGTATAACCATTCTCAGAACACACATGTGCCTCCACCACAGGCATTGTTCGTCAGTCAGATAACCAAATTATTTCCTCTGCCAATTAGCGTCCAAATACAGGACAAAGTAGTTAACAAAAGGAAAAAAATTCAGAATACTTGAAATATAAACAAACAAGGCAGTAAGTGCAGAAAAGGCCAAGTGAAACCAGACAAAATCCAACACTTTCCAGGATCCTGCAGCAGTTTAACTCAATCTGATTACTTACAAAGGTACAATCAAGTGGCAAATATTATTCACCAAAATCTTGCTTTAAAACACAAACTCACGAATGCCCTCCATCACCTCATGAAGGCACCATAAATTCAAGCCGGATCCAGTTTTAGAGTCAAAATCTTACAAATTATATGATCATCAATACATTATTTCAGATAGGTCAATCCATCTGGTTATATTACAGGATAATCAAGCAGGAACAACTCCCCCAATAGATAAAACCATTCCCAACACACGTGTTCCTCAACCAGTGGAGCACCTCACCACAGGTAGTGTTTGTGTCATCAGTCAGATAACCTAATTACTTTCTCTGTTAATCTGCTTCCAAATGTCATTCGTTGCCATGCCCCACTGCTGAATCCCTTCTCCTCATCATATGTTCTTACCTCGACCATCGTTTAGAGCCCCAAACTCTGCTCTGTGCAGACTCGCCTCTGGTTTCTGAACCAGCTTCGTTGAAAATCCAATTGATGGTTTCCCACTCTGCTTTCAGGCTTTAGAGGACAATGGTGTTCGCTAACAACACTTTAGAAGTGGGGAAAGTGACCCATAATGTGGACATGAGTCGTGATTAAGGAGGTTAACTCCCAATGTCATTCTTCCTCAGCCCAGAGATTTGAGGGGCAAAAAACATCTCAGACAGATGTGCAGTCAGCTCCACTTCTTCAGTCTGCAGAAAATTCAAGGGAAACCTCTTCGCCCACAGAGTGGTGACTGTTTGGACCTCATCCCAGGGAGAGTGAAAGGTGAACAACAGGGGAGGATTTGAAAGATCTGTTGTGTAACAGAATCACTGGCAGGGTTCAGCCGGCCTGAGTTGACTCTCTACTGTATACTAGGAGTGTTATAAATTCACTAAGTACGGGAGACAGTGATTAAAATAGAGCTGATTCATTTGTCACAGATCTAGTCTCATTAAAGGCGAATATGCAGCAGAAGAAACTCCTCCCATGCCTGGTGAGCAGCAGCAATAATTGCAGAGTTCAGCACCGACAATCACTCTCGAAATTGCATTCAGCAACGGTGATTGACAAATATCCAGCATGCAGCTTATTGAAACTTTCTCCCCAGTGTGAACCCGGTAGTGTGTCGTAAGTGTAACACACTGTAAGGTTTCACTGCTAATGTAATGGCCTCTCTGTAACGTTTCACTGCTGAGGTAGTGGTTTCTCTGTAGCAGCAATGTCGAAGTTACAACTAGAGATAACAGGGTTTTGGAGTGCTGGGCTATCCAATGACAGAAATGTTCTTTCTTGTGAGTCTGGATGAGAGAATTTCATGGGCTTTTTCTGGGGAGAGATGAGAAGCCACAAATGGGGAGAGTGGGCCCTGTTTTATTTTACTTTACTAACCCTATAGTCAAAGTAAGAATTATGAATCACATATTGTGTACTGTTTGTTATTTTGGGGTATTGATTTGTAACAGGGGACACGGCACAGCATCCACCCACATTTGGCCGAGCCAGGGGGCTATCACCCCTATATTAAGCTGCTAGCCGGAGTGAGAGTTACATAAGGTTAGATGACTGAGTGAATACATTCCCACATTAACAGGAGGTGAACGGCCTCTCCCCAGTGTGAACTGACTGGTGCGTCAGTAGGCGAGATGACCGAGTGAATCCCTTCCCACAGTCTGAGCAAGTGAATGGCCTCTCCCCTGTGTGAATTCGCTCATGTACCTTCAATTGAGATGATTGAGTGAATCCCTTCCCACAGAATGTGCAGGTGAACGGCCTCTCCCCAGTGTGAACTGACTGGTGTGCTTGTAGGCCAGCTAACTGTGTGAATCCCTTCCCACAGTATGAGCAGGTGAACGGCCGCTGCCCAGTGTGAACTCGCTGATGTACCTTCAGTTGAGATGACCGAGTGAATCCCTTCCCACAGTCTGAGCAGTTAAACGGCCTCTCCCCAGTGTGAACTAAATGGTGTGCTTGTAGGGTAGCTAACTGTGTGAATCCCTTCCCACAGTCTGAGCAGATGAACGGCCTCTCCCCAGTGTGAACTCGCTGATGTACCTTCAGTTGAGATGACGAAGTGAATCCCTTCCCACAGTCCGAGCAGGTGAATGGCCTCTCCCCAGTGTGAACTCGCTGATGTACCTTCAGTTGAGATGACCGAGTGAATCCCTTCTCACACTCTGAGCAGGTGAATGGCCACTCTCCAGTGTGAACTGACTGGTGTGTCAGTAGGCAAGATGACAGAGTGAATCCCTTCCCACAGTCTGAGCAGGTGAACGGCCTCTTGCCAGAGTGAACTGACTGGTGTGCTTGCAGGCTAGATAACTGTGTGAATCCCTTCCCACAGACTGAGCAGTTGAACGGCCTCTCCCCAGTGTGAACTGACTGGTGTGCTTGCAGGCCAGAGAACTGTGTGAATCCCTTCCCACAGTCTGAGCAGGTGAATGGCCTCTCTCCGGTGTGAACTCGCTGATGTACCTTCAGTTGAGATGACAAAGTGAATCCCTTCCCACAGTCTGAGCAGGTGAATGGCCTCTCCCCAGAGTGAACTGACCGGTGTACCTTCAGTTGAGATGACCGAATGAACCGCTTCCCACATTCTGAGCAGGTGAATGGACACTCTCCAGTGTGAAATGACTGGTGTTCTCATAGGTTAGCTAACTGTGTGAATCCCTTCCCACAGTCTGAGCAGTTGTACGGCCTCTCCCCAGTGTGAACTCGCTGATGTACCTTCAGTTTAGATGATGAAGTGAATCCCTTCCCACAGTCTGAGCAAGTGAACGGCCTCTCCCCAGTGTGAACTGACTGGTGTGCTTGTAGGTTAGCTAACTGTGTGAATCCCTTCCCACAGTCTGAGCAGTTGAACGGCCTCTCCCCAGTGTGAACTCGCTGATGTACCTTCAGTTGAGATGACGAAGTGAATCCCTTCCCACAGTCTGAGCAAGTGAACGGCCTCTCCCCAGTGTGAACTGACTGGTGTGCTTGTAGGCCAGCTAATTGTGTGAATCCCTTCCCACAGTCTGAGCAGGTGAATGGCCTCTCCCCAGTGTGAACTCGCTGATGTATCTTCAGTTGGGATGAGTAGGTGAATCCCTTCCCACATTCCGAACAGGTGAATGGCCTCTCCCCAGTGTGAACTTGCTGGTGAGCCATTAGGTCAGAAGACCAAGTGAATCCTGCCCCACAACTTCAGCAGATGACCAGCCTCTGCCCAGTATGAACTGACTGGTGTGTCCACAGGTGGGAAGACAACTGAATCCCTTCTCACCCACAGAACAGGTGAATGGCCTTGTCCAGTGTGAACTTGCTGATGTACATTCAGTTGAGAAGACCCACTGAATCCATTCCCACAGTCTGAGCAGTTGAACGGCCTCTCCCCAGTGTGAACTCGCTGATGTACCTTCAGTTGAGATGACGAAGTGAATCCCTTCCCACAGTCTGAGCAAGTGAACGGCCTCTCCCCAGTGTGAACTGACTGGTGTGCTTGTAGGCCAGCTAATTGTGTGAATCCCTTCCCACAGTCTGAGCAGGTGAATGGCCTCTCCCCAGTGTGAACTCGCTGATGTATCTTCAGTTGGGATGAGTAGGTGAATCCCTTCCCACATTCCGAACAGGTGAATGGCCTCTCCCCAGTGTGAACTTGCTGGTGAGCCATTAGGTCAGAAGACCAAGTGAATCCTGCCCCACAACTTCAGCAGATGACCAGCCTCTGCCCAGTATGAACTGACTGGTGTGTCCACAGGTGGGAAGACAACTGAATCCCTTCTCACCCACAGAACAGGTGAATGGCCTTGTCCAGTGTGAACTTGCTGATGTACATTCAGTTGAGAAGACCCACTGAATCCATTCTCACAGTCACAGCAGATGAACGGCCTCTCCCCTGTGTGAAATGACCGCTGTGCCAGTGGGTCAGATGACCAAGTGAATCCCTCCCCACAGTCTGAGCAGGAAGGATGATCGTGAATCCCTTGCTCCACTTATTAAATATCTGGACAGAGACAGCAAAATTGGCGTGTTGTGCTCGAGATTCCCGTAGATAAATTCCTTGTTTTTAGCCTGTAAAAAGATTTACAAAATCCATCAATGTGTGTAGGGCAACTTTTCATATGAGATCACTTGAGTTGTCAAGGTGTGATCTGGCAACACACTCTTACCTTGAAGTTCATCCCAAGTTGGAGAGAGAAATCATCTAACTGGGCACAGTGCTGGTATCTGGAATGACCATCAAACTCTCTGATGCTCTTCCTGTCTCTATAAGAATGGGGCATCTCTGCCATCTCCAATCTGTGACCTGGCTCAGTTTGACTCTCGCCATTGGTATTGGTCCCTCTTCCCACTGAGCAGCACGGGCTCCTGGCCCCACAGTAACTGAAATACTCTCACACAAATAGCCTGCAGTGCATTCCATGCACCCACCACTCTCTGGGTAAAAATCTTACCCCTGACATCCCCTCGGTATCTATTTCCAAGCACCATAAAACTATGCCCCCTCGTGTTAGCCATTTCAGCCCTGGGAATAAACCTCTGGCTATCCACACGATCAATGCCCCTCATCATCTTATACACGTAAAAAAGGCTCTAAACATAAACAAGGAAGTTATACATTGCTTTGGGAAATTGTTAGAAGTATACAAGATTATGAGGGTATAGATAGGGTAAATACAAGCAGCTTTTTCCACTGAGATTGGGTGGGATGACAACCAGAGGTCATGGGTAAGTGGGGAAGGTGAAAATTTAACAAGAACATTTGGAAAAGCTCTTTACTGAAATGGTCGTGAGAGTGTGGAATGACATGTCAGCACAAGTGGTGAATATGAGCTCATTTTCACCATTTCAAAGAGGTTTTGATGGAAGCCTGGATGGTAGGGGAATGGAGGGCGATGGTCTCGGTGCAGGTAGTTGCAATAGACAGCTTAAATGTTTTTTTGGCATTGACTAGATTGGCCAAATGGCCTGTTTCCGTATTGAACGTCTCCATTATTCTATGACAGAGAAGCTGGCCAAACTTGTTTGGAAGGGAAAAGGTTGGAGTGACAACGGAGCAGCAATGGCTGGAGTTTCTGGGAGCAATTCGGGAGCTGAGTGATCGACACATCCCAAAGAAGTGAAAGCATTGGAAAGGCAGTAGGACACAACCATGGTTGAATTGAGAAGCTAAAGCCAACATAAAAGCCAAAGAGAGGGCAAACAAAAGAGCAAAAGCTATTGGGAAGCTAGAAACCAACAGAAGACGATGAAAGAAAATGTTCAGATGAGCTCAGGGCATGGATGATGATTAATGAGTCTTGGTAGCACCCAAAAGTCTGAGGCATTTAAAGGAACAAAATATCCGGGGCTTCAATATCTCCAGAAAGCCAAGATTCCTTGCACCAGTTACGTTTCAACTTTTACGTTGTTAGGCACATACAAACTCTACACCCTCAAAATTTCACTTCTGAAGGCCTCCCTCTTACTAAGTACTCCTTTGCAGAAAACAGCCAGTCCCAATCCACACTTGTCAGATCCTTTCTGATACCATCAAAATTGACCTCTCTCCAATATAGAATCTCAACCCATGGTCCAGACCTCTCTTTTTTCATCTTTATTTTGAATTTCATGGCATTATGATCACTAATGTCTGTCACCAGCCCTGAACATTGCCTAACAGCTTATTGCACACTGCTACATTGGGAATTTTATGTACCAATTAAGGGCACATTTGACAAACTCTACCCCATCTAGTCCT
Organism: Hemitrygon akajei; assembly: GCF_048418815.1. Classification (NCBI taxonomy): domain Eukaryota; kingdom Metazoa; phylum Chordata; class Chondrichthyes; order Myliobatiformes; family Dasyatidae; genus Hemitrygon; species Hemitrygon akajei. The sequence continues at coordinate 8,219,935 of NW_027331931.1, forward strand.
TTTACAGTGTGGGAGTCCCAGTCAATATATGGAAAGTTAAAATCGCTTACAATCTCAATCATTGTTTCTTGGCATGGTCCGTGACCGCTCTGCAAATTTGTTCCTCTAAATCCCTCAGACTGTTGGGTGCAACCAAGCCCCAATAATGGCTACAATATCATAATTCCCTGTCCTGAGGTCATCTGGCTTTCCTACGGTGCTTCTTGCATTGTGATATACACAGCTCAGCACATTCATCGCACCATGCTCAACCATTTGATTGCTGACCCTGTCTGAGGTCTGAACAATATCTGACTGGTATCAAGAAAACAAACTCTCCCTCATTATCACAAAAACAAAGGAGCTGATTGTGGAGGACAGGAGGGATGGAGACACAGATAAGGGCATCACCCTGGGACTAGTGAACAACCGACAGCTTCCCCAGTTTCCGAATCCCCAGTGGTGGGCATTTAATCTGGACTCCACCACTTTTGAACCCCTTCCGCCAGCGGCCGACCCTCATGTGACTCTGTGCTATGACCCTCCGGGGTGCTCATTGAGGAAAGCCAATATTATGCACCCCTCGAGCGAGAGAGGTTCCCAGTCATGGTGATTGGACAGGATTAAGGAAAAGAGGGCAGTGCATTACTGGCCGAAGTTCCGGATTTCCTTTGGTGACAGACAGGACTGGTGGCTCCCCATACCATCGTTAGGGTTTGCCCTGGGTTCAAGTCAAAGAGCCTAGAGTTCATTGCCTACACCCTGAGGAAACAAGCCTCCAGCATCGAGGGAGACTGGCAAGACTTGGCCGCGGGCCAACTCCGATACTGGAAGGACTGTGAGGTGAAGACAGGACATCTGGTAAGACGCTCTTTTAATATTGATTGAACCCAAGACATTGCACACAATCTCTGCTCAATTTCAGGCAATGAAGTTGACTGCACCAACTGCCCCCCATCCAGATCACCATGAAAGGAGGACAGACTCTCCCATCCATTCCGCAATACCCACTCTAGCCCGAGGTAACGTTTCTTGAGGATGGAAGCTCTTTTGTGGATCCATCAGGAAAACGACATTCTGACTATGCGATAGTGACGGACAGTGAAGTAATTGAACAGGCCTCTTTTGAAGCAGCTGTCTCCGCCCAGAAGGCTGAGCTGTTTGCTCTGACTCGTGCCTGTATCCCAGCAACAGACTAAAGTGGGAACATTTACACAGACTCCCGTTATGCATTTGGAATTGTACATGACTACGGGGCTCTCTGGGAACATGGGGATTCCTGACTTCTTCTGGCCACCCCATTAGTAATGCCACCTTTGTAAACAACCTACACAGCGCTCTACAGCCTCCTCGAGTTTTGGCTATTATTAAATGAGCAGCCCACACCCACATGTCGACTGAGTCACTAAATGCAATGCTTTAGTGGATGAGACAGCGAAAAGTGTGTCACAATCCTCAGTAGTTGTAGTCCCCTCGGGTTCCCGTCAAGCAACCCTCCGTGACTTATGCAGAACGGGTTTGCCGGACATGTGGGAGGTACGTACTTTTCAGGGGGACGTCTCTGAGGAGGAGCGCAAATTGTGGTCCCAGATGGGGTGCCAGAAAGAACCCAACCTAGCTTTTTGGATTACCCAGCGGGACAGGTTTGTGTTCCTACACAGTTTTTACCAATATTGGTCGATCATATACATGATTTAACACACCTGGGAAAGGAGGGAGTAGTTGGTAACCTGTACCCTGCACATTGGGTAAGACTCCTTGCCAGGTGGACCCTTTTTGTGTCTACAAGTTGATTTTATTGAATTGCCTAGAGTACATTGCTATAGATACTGCTTAGTTATTATCGATGTGTTTAGTAGATGGATTGAAGCTATTGCAACTACAAATAATACTGCTATGTCTGTTGTGAAGTTATTATTATGGGAAATATTTCCCATGTATGGCCTGCCAAAGAAGCTGAGCTCTCACAATGGCCCACACTTTGTGGTGAAAGTAAACAAAGGGGTACGTAACAAACTAGCTATCAAGCAACAATTCCACTGTGTACACCACCCACGGGCCGCTGGCAGAGTGGAAAGAGTCAATGGCATTCTGAAGAGTAAACTGGCCAGACTAACAGCGGAGACTGGACTCACTTGGTTGAAGGTCCGACCATTGGCCCGATTCCACATGAGGGTTACCCCACAGGGGAAAACAGGGTTGTCACCAGCTGAAATCATTTCTGGATGGCCCATGAAGACACCCTGGGGACTAAGACCTTGTGTACCATTGCTCCCAGAAAGTCTACCAGCAAAATTGGATATGCATACCCGAAGGGAAGAGATTGGGAAATATGTATGCCAACTAACCAAAATTTTCCAAGCATTACATTCACAGGTACGACAGGCTTACAAGGAAGAGAACTACCCCGCAGAGAGGAGTGACTATCCCACCACAAAACATGGGAATTTTGTCCTAATCCAGAACTGGGATTGAGGAAAACTCTGACCTCAGTGGAGAGGAACATATCAGGTGTTACTGACCACTCTCACAGCTGTGAAACCGAAGGGGCAATCTCGATGGATACAATGAACAGACTGAAAATGTGTTACAGAAGGAACTGAGTAGAAGGGCTCTCTTGGACTTAAGGAAAATGTATTCGTTGATAGTGGTCTTTGTGTTTTGTCTTATTGCTCAAACAACATCCGTGGGCCCCCATGTTAACACCTTTCTGTCTCTCTGTCACACCTATGCCAAACAGGCAGAACTAGGAGCCTGCTGGGTTTGTGCTGCAATTGCACAGCATGATAAAACTATGATTCCAATCTCAGTAATCCCGCTCAACCAGCGTGAGGAACTCTCAGCCTGGGCTTTCTCAAATGACACTCGGGGAAGTGAGGTGAGTAACTGTGGTCCAGTCAGAGATGACTGTGACTGTCAGTGTTTTGAGGGATGGTATCTCAAGTTCCCATCAAATGGAACTTCCTACACTGGGAAACATGCATCCTGGTCTTACTTGCAAGGTGCCCAGCAGCGGAGAGGAATAACAGATTGAGTGCTTTTGGATAATCGCTTTTCTCTCCTATGGAGTAGCCAGGAATTCACAAGAGATAATCAATTTGGATACAGCACTTGAGGAGCTGGGCACAATACTGCAGGGGCCCTGACAGAAACACAGGCCCAAGTAACAGAAATATCTACTGAAATGATTGCAATCTGGCAAACAGTCATGCAGAATTGTATGGCTTTAGATTTTATCCTAGCTGAGAAAGGGGGAACCTGTGGTATTATTGACACAGAATGCTGCACCTATATCCCTGAAGAGTCTACTAACATTACATCCCTCTCCGAGCACACTGCCTAGGAGATTGACAGCATCTAGAAAGTAAGGCAGGATTTACACTGGTTCACTGAAGGGTTAAAATGGTGGTCTTTGTAGGTCAGTTCAGTAATACATGGAGCAGTATATTGCATTATGGCCTAATAATTGTCCATATCATTGTTATAAATACTGTTGTACGCTGTTTTTTTCCCCACTGTTAAGTCAATGTAGTACTTGTTTGCTTTCCCTGCAAAAAATTACTGCTTTGTTGATTATGTAATGATCAAAAGGAGGGAATGATAAAATGTGTAAAAGGGTTAACACTTTGTTAAAAAATAGCAGCCTGTTTTTCTGAAAGAAACTGCTGATAATCAACAGATGTTCTAAGCCATGCTGAGCCATATTTCTTCTTGCGGGTAGCTAGCTAGGGTTTCAAGATGCTTATCTCCTTGCGCATTCACATCTAGAGATAGGATAGCTTCGGTCTGTTCTGTGTGTGTAAGCCATTATGACTGTTTTGTAATCTGTCTTTAGGGGCTCCAGCTTGTCATATAGTAAATAACTTTGGCTCCAGCCTTTCTTGTGTGGGGAGTATCTGGACGGATATATCTGTGGTGAAGGGGAATTGTTAGTCAGTTAGTGGATTGGGCGGGAACAGTCATCAACTGTTCCTTTTTGAGCGACTAACTGAGTAAGCCCGATGCTTGGAATAAAGAGTTTTTACTTATACAGTCTCTCAGTGACTTTATCCGGATTCGACTTCCACATAATGGGAGTGGTTTCAAAGGGCTGGGCTGCTGGATGCACATTACCAGACCTGGAGTGATTGCAACTGGGTCTGACAGAGGCATAACTGGTTCTTCTGGGCATGTTCAGTCTCACCCCAGCTATTTCCTACCTTCCTTTGTACAGGTACGTAATGTCTAAATAACAGTAAATGAGACTCACTGAACTTTCTCCTGACTGAATCACTGGAATCTCCAAGCCAGTTGGGTTCTCTCCAGTTGATGCTCTCAGTCCTCGGGCTGGTTCACTTGTTGCTGTTCCCTCGTCTTCACTCGTGGTTTGCTTCCAGTTGGGGTTTTTCTTCCAATAAATCTCTCACTGCAGGTCTAACTTTAAATTGAAAGATAATGACGCAAATTAACAACAAAAAAGAGAACCAAACATTTCTGCTTAATGTTATTAAGAACAAAACTCACTGAAATTTAAATATTGAAGGCAAATATACAGTAATGATCTCAATGAACAATCGTTTATTGTCCCACACACGTCACAAAACGATATGGGATAAGAAGGAGCCATCATTCAGTCATGGTAAGACATAAGCAACAGAATCAGATGATTCAATCCATCTGATCTGCTCCACCATTCAACCATGGTTGATTTTTATTCCGACACCATATTCCTGCCTTCCTCCTGTAACCCTGTAGCTACTTAGCAATCTTGAATATATTAATCTCCGTCATAAATATATCCAAACGGCAGCCTCAACCAAACCCTGCGGCAACAAATTCCACACTTCAGACACCTTTTGGCCAAAAGATTTTTCTCAACTGAATTTTAACAGGAAGCATTTGTATTCTGAAACAGTGCTGTTAGATCACAGACTCTCCGTTTAATAGAAACACCTCTCCATGTCCACTGTATCCAGGCTTTTCAGCATTCGGTAGGCTTACCTAACCATACATCCGCCCCACATCCCCCCACCGTCCCTCTGAACTCCATCGAGCACAGGTCCGGAGCCATCAAATGCTCCTCATACATAAAGCCGATCGTTCCTGATATTATTCATGTCAACCTTGTTATCAACACGCCACGTGATCTTGCGTCACAAAGCGGAGGGCGGGGGAGATCTCCGGCACACAGCCTTACGTGACCTGTTCGTGGGTCTCCCATTTCAACCCTGCGGAAATAGACAGCCTGGACTCCTGGTTTGAATCGTTCAATGCAGATTAAGTGAAGTCGGCACATTTTTGCCGAGCCCATTTAACTGGAAAATAAATGAGTAACTGGCCCTCAGTTCGGGGCTCACGGCCAACATCGGATCTCCCCGCTCGGGATCGGTATCAATACTCACAAATAGAAAAGTGATATCTTCAGCCTGGAGGCAGTAATCCGGATCCCCAGCTCCCCGAGATAGGAGACGCGAAGCCTTTCTCGATCCCGCAGACTTCAGCACTGAGCGTTAGGGAAAACACCACATACCCGGAGACAGTGAGCATGCGCGAAATGTGTGGTACGTCACCAAGAGGGCGGGGCCTCAGAAACGGATGCGCAATGTTGCCATCCTGCGGTTTAATAGGGGGGGGGGGTAAACTGCATCATGTGACCCCCAGACAGATGTCCAGTTACCCACCACTCTGTGGAAAGAAGCAATCTTGTCGCTCAGATCTCCTCTCACCTTAAATGTATTAGACATTTCAACCCCCAGGAAAAATATAGCGTCTGTCCACTCGGTCTACTCCTCTCGTAATCTTATAAACGTCCATCCAGTCTCACCCCAGCCTGCGCCGCTCTGGAGAAAACAACAGAAGTTTGTCCAACCAGGACGGGCAGCATCCGTCGAAACGAGCAGTCAACGTTTCGGGCCGAGACCCTTCGTCAGTCCTGACTTCCTCCAGCGTGTGTGTACGTGTTGATTTGACCACAGCATCAGCAGTGTACTTTGTGTTCGTCCAACCTCTCGTTATAGCTCTTGCCTCCTGGTAAACCTCTTCCCCGCCCTCTCCAAAGCCCCGACATCCTTCCGAGAATGGGGCGACCAGAACTGTATGAAACACTCCAGATGTGGTCTAACTAGTTTTATAAAGCTGTGTTACGAACCGTAACGTTTTAGAAACGAACCAGCAGCAACAGAGTTCACACTGGAGTCTGGTTTTGATGTTAATACCACTCTCTTTATTGGTCTCTACTTATAACATAGTAACTTAACGAAATAAAGGAAAGTTAGCAGTGTTAAGTGTATATATGTGTAAATATTGCTCCCAGACTATCGAGCCTGAGGGAACAAAGCTCAGAATCTTGAGATAGTAAAGTAGGAAAGTTCAGTAATCCACGGAATAAATGATGGGAGAGAGATATTTGTAATCCAGGGTGAAACGTAGAGAAAAGGCCGTTACATCAAAATAATGTCGACGAAGTTCTTATCCGTTGAATCCGTCCACATACGAGTTAACAGCGAAATTGACCTGTCACAGGAATACCGTCTTCCAGGGGTTACTGCACAACATACCCAGGCAAGGGTTAACACAAGATATTCCAAAATCCACTCCTATGGATTAGACGAAGTGGCAGCCACACTCATTCGTTGTGGTTCCGTGTCCCGATGATCAACCCACTCTTGTGGGCATAGGAGAGTTCCAAGCCTCAGCTGCGACTAACTGAAGCGATCAGCGTTTCCAGACTCTCTCTCTCTTTAGACTGGCTGACTGGCTGTCTGCAGATCGCTCTCTCTCTCTCTTAAGGTTCAGTCCACCGTCAGCGCTGTCAGTCTGTGACTGACGTCATAGCCCCGCCTCCTCACGCCGGCGCTCTTAAAGAAACAGTCACAGTACGACCGCAGGCTCGTAACAGCCGCAACACAACTTCCCGACTTTTGAACTCAATGCTTCAACTAATAAAGACAACCATGCCATTTGCCTTCTTAACCACCCGATCAATCTGTGCAGTCTCTCTCAGGGAGCGATGAACTTGGAGTCTAAGATCCCTCTGATCATCGACACTGTTCAGGGTTTTGCATTTAACAGTGTACTGTCGCATACATTCGACCTACCGAGCTGCCAAGATGATCATCACTAATCAAATCTCACTGATATTTCTCAGGTCCTGTTGAATTTATTGCCAAGTGCACAAGTACGGGAAGGTACAGGTACAGAGAAACACTGACTTGTGGCAGCATCACAGGCAAGTACATTCAGATAACACACGGAACACAAATTGTACGATTCTCTGTCAGTAACAATCTATACATATGTTTTATGTTAATAACGATATATAAAATACATTGTGTCATGATCAATATTAAAATGTGCATTTGTGTCAATAACAGAGTTGGAAATGTTGAATTTGGTCCCTGTCTCCATTCCTCCTGTAATCCACAACCAGCTCCTTTGTTTTTGTCACAATGAGGGAGAGGTTGTTTTCTTGACACAACAGTGTCGGGTGATGACTTCTTCTCTATACGCTGCCTCGTTATTGTTTGGGATCCGGGGGATCAATGTAGTGCCGTCAGCAAATCTAATTAGCAGATTGGAACCCGCCGCTGCAGCCCCACAGTGCACTATGTACTGATTGCAAAGCTACGAAATTGCATGTGAATAGCCTCCCCTCCCCCAACTCCACTCTTTCTGCGTCACCAGCAGACTGGGACATCTCACATCTCGCTGCCTCCGCCAGGACATTAAACTGTGAACAACTGTGGTCAGGGACTGATCTCTGGGGTACTCCAAACGCTACCTCCTTCCAGTCTGAAAACGGCCCTCTCATCCAGCCACACACTACCGGCAGTTTATCGATCTCCAACGAAAAAGCCTAATCACCTACTCCTGAGCTTCAATACCATTGTTGACTCTGAGTTTACCACCGTCAAATGCCGGGAGGGACATAATAATCAGAAAGTCTCTAGTCACAGCCGTGTAAATAAAATGTGATCTCAGTAGGTGTGTGGCGCATGCTCAGAATGCGAAGGAGACAGACAAACTGAGCCAAGTCACAGACTGATGAAGGGGAGGAGTGATCCATTTTGATACAGAGAGGGAAGCAGAGAGTTTGATATTGTGCCTGATGCCGGAACTGCGGCCAGTTAGAAGATGAAATCTTGTTCCTCTAAATTGTTTTGAGATGTTACAGTGTTTTAATCAGAAGGCACCATGGAGACTGAAATTATTTCAGTTGAATTGTTGTCCTTCACCCACTGACTTGCTTTGTAAACGTTTAGCAGTGTAGGAAAGTCAAAGGATTTGTGTATGGGAATCACAAACACAACAGCACGTTAGTTCCGCTGTATCTGTCAGTTCACCAGCGCTTGAATGCCGCCGATCCTTTCATGTGGAGGCGGAGATGTTGGAGAAGACAGCGCCCCACTCGCTACAGGGAGAGCCCGAGCACGTGTCCATGTCCGTGACCTGATTGGATACATCGCCCTGACGTTCTAGCAGTGGGACTTTATTCACTGGCTCTCATTTTGGAAGGGATTCAGTCGGCCATCGCAGATACACCAACAGCTTCGCACTGGGAAGCGGCCGTTCACCTGCTCCGTGTGTGTGAAGAGACTCATTCAGTTAACCCACCTTGTGATGCTCCGGTGAGTTCACAATAAATAGAGGCCACATTTCTGTCCGGAGTGAGCAAAGAGTTTTACTCAATCATCCCAGCTGCTGCAACACCAGCAACTTCACATCAGGGAGGAAGTTCAAATCAGCTCCGTGTTAAATGTTTAACCATCACGGTGACTGAAGGCAGCTGCAGGTTCATGAGGGACTGTTACTGTCAGATTCTGCAGTTCTTGCGGCTGCTCATCACACCCAGGACTGAACCCTGGTCACTGAGCATTGGAGGAGTCTGTTCTGCTGATGTTAGCCTTAAACTGGACTGGTGTTTAATATTGTGGATCTGTGAAAGATAAATCAGTTTGTATCAAATCCCGTGTCTCGCTTGAGAGGCCGCTCGGCCCAGCTGGTTCCTGCCCATGTTTCTGTTCCATATCAGTATATGAAAATCTACCCCTGCCGTTCCCCTCTCCCCCTCCCTGAGATGACAGGTTGCAACTAGTCAGCACTCCGTCGGATAGGAGATTTCTCTTGAATTTCATAGAATCACAGAAATCTACAACATATTACCGATGCTTTGGCCCACAATGTTGTACCGACCATGTAACTTACTCTAGAAACTGCTTAGAATTACCCTACCGCATACCCACCTATTTTCCTAAGCTCCATGTACCTATCTAAGAGTCTCTTAAAAGACCCTATTGTATCCGCCTCTACCACCGTCGCTGGCGGTGCATTCCACACACACACCACTCTTTGCTTATAAAATCTTAGCTCTGACATCTCCTCTGTGCCTACTTCCAAGCAGCTTAAACCTATTCCCCCTCGTGTTAGCCGTTTCAGCCCTGGGAAAAAGCCTCTGACTATCCACACGACCAATGCCTCTCATCATCTTATACACCTGCATGAATTTCCTGCATGATTTTCTCCAGGCTGAATAAGACGATGAGCTCTCTGTGGTTGTGACGTTCTTCAGGGCTCTGGACGAATTTGGTTAAACTCCTTCTTCCCTGCTCTTTTCAACGTTTTGGGTCATTTTCACCAATTATAAAGGACTGTGCCTCAGACAGCTGGGTTGTTGCAATTGTTACGGACCAGCAGCAATAGATCACTAACGGAGTCTGGTTTCGATGTTAAAACCACTATCTTCATTCGTATTGTAACGGGGTCCTGAATTACCCATTTGAAGTGTGTTTTTGAAGAGAGAGAGGGAGTTGTTGTTCAACACCGAACACCTTGTTGGAGAGAGGGAGAGAGAGAGAGAGAGAGAGAGAGAGAGAGAGAGAGAGAGAGAGAGAGAGAGCGAGAGAGAGAGAGAGAGAGAGAGAGAGAGAGAGAGAGAGTGAGTGACAGAGAGAGAGAGAGAGAGAGAGAGAGAGAGAGAGAGAGAGAGAGAGAGAGAGAGAGAGAGAGAGAGAGAGAGATATGGTTTCTCTGCAAGCTTGTTTACACTTTTACAAGGACACTGTCAGCTTCTGTGTTCTTACAGAGAGAGAAGGGAGGAACTGTTTGATAGACAGCTGGGGCTCACCACGGTGAGATAAGTAGGAGGTCCGCTGATAGACCTCCAGACACATGGTTTTGGACACTGAATGAGCTTTGTTGTGTCCACAGAAAAAGATGGGTTTTGGAAGATCGATCAGGAGCATCGATCAGTGGCTCTCGCAGTGTGAAAAGGCTGTGACCGGTGGGGAGTTATTCGTGTGCCCATCCCTCGCCTGGGTTAATAACTCCACCACAGAAGAACGGTCCCGTTTGTAGTGGTCACAGTCGGTTACTTCCAAAGGATTTCAGAGGACGACGGGACTATCGACGGCGTCAGCTTACCTGAAGACTCAAAACTCTCCCTCTCTCTCTCTCCATCACTACTCGACTCAATCCCACGAACTGAACTGAACTTCACTCATCACCGTAAGACGGCATCCATTCACCCCGAGGCGTGAAGAAGCTTGGCTTTCCTATTTCCACACAGACACACACACACACACACGCACGCACACACACACACACACACACACACACACACACACACACACACACACACTCACACACGCAGGCACGCACGCACGCACACACACACACACACACACACACACACACACACACACACACACACATAATCATTGCTAACCTGTTTGATATATCTGCATTAATATTGCTGTATCGCGTAGTTACTAATAAATAGCATTAGTTTATAGCAATACCAGACTCCAGGGTGTTTTCTATTTCTGCTGGTTCTTTGACCCGTCACGGGGTACGTAACAGTATCTACTCCAAATATAAAAGATTAAAGGAAATAAACAGAAGTTAACAGTATTATGCGTATATATAGCTCCCAAACTATCAAGCTTGGGAAACAATGCTTAAAGTCTTCAGATGGTAAAGTGGAAAAGTTCAGTAATCCACGGAATAAGTGAGTGAGAGGAGAGATTTGTAAATCCACACGAACAAGTAGAGAGAAGGCAATTACGAAGAATTCCACACACATTCCACGCTGGGTAAACGAAATAACAGTCGCCGAAGATCTTATCCGTCGATTAGTTCCGAAATCCACTTAGAAATATCACCAGGTGACAGTCACAGGAATATCGTCTTCAAGTGGTTACCACAGAACACCCCGATTCCAGGTAAGGGCCAACAAAAGTGATATCACAGGATACTCCAGCAAATCCACACATATGGATGATACGAAGTGACAGTCACACATCCGTTGTGCACTGCGTGCCGATGATCAGATCAACCCAACCTTTTGGGCATGGAAGAGTTGCAGCTTACAGCAGTCACACGCTGAAGTTCCAACAGCTTGTCTCCCGCTCCCTCTCCCGCTCCCGCTCCCGCTCCCTCAGGCTGCCGCAGCTTGTGTCTGACGTCACAGCCCCGCCTCACTCAGGCACTTAAAGCGACACTCACAGCAAACGAACCTGCGGTCTCGCAATACAATGCACCTCTAAAGTCTGACAGCAGACTAGCGAGTGAATCTTCGATGGTGCAGTGTCAGAAACCGAAGATTTGCCAGCCTGAGACAGGGGTTCCAGAGAGAGATGGGGTTCAGAGCAGGAGGACGAATAAGATAGATAGATAGATACTTTATTCATCCACATGGGGAAATTCAACATTTTTTCCAATGTCCCATACACTTATTGTAGCAAAGCTAATTACATACAATACTTAACTATTTAAATACATTGAATGGTAACTGAAGCTCAGTCCTAATCCCCGCACTTTAACATATCTTACTCCTGGCGGTTGAATTGTAAAGCCGAATGGCATTGGGGAGTAGTGATCTCTTCATCCTGTCTGAGGAGCATTGCTTCGATACCAACCTGTGTAGACCAGCAGGATGTGGTCAAAAGTGAAAGATTAAAAGCATTTGGAAACTGGTTGATCGAAAAAAGGTGGTTAATTTCTGCAAAACACAGGTGGAAATAAACAGATCAGGCAGAAATTTTGGAGAGGAATAAATAGAAAACGTTTAGGCAGAGCCCCTTCAGCATGCTTAGCCTGTGTACTCCGCTGTTTAGTTGCTCTCTGATTTGCAGAGTTCCTCCAGCGTTTTGTATGTGTGCGTCTCTGTATTTCCAGTAACTGCAGAATCTCCTGTGTTTTATATCTGCATTTTACTTTGGCATTAGATACACGTTGATATCGAGTATATTGCTTATGGGAGCCGCTTTCTGCGTTAAAACAGCTGCAGATTTTTCTATACACATGATTTTAAAAAATGAGGTATGGACATTGAACCGATGCTTGCAGAAATGTTTAATGGCACCGTGATTACCCATAGGGCCATGCGTTAAGAATTTCGCCGGCGCTGAAGCGCCGATGAAATGCGCATACGTCAGGCTGAGGACGTCCCCAGGTATCACGCATGCGCGCAGTACACAGAAGATTTTCAAAATGTCGGTTGCAGGTAAGAGCGATTCTCTGTGTTTTTATCTTAAACACCGACTTCGGGATAATTCCTTTGAATTTCGGACACCGTGGTCAGCAATCCCGGGACAGTCCTGCCCTCTTCCCTCTCTCTCAGCCCCACTATCCGTACACGGGGCCCGGGGTGCTTCCGGCTGATGAGGGAATGGGAACCGATGGATCTCTCAGACAGAGCTGAGCTCCAGCTATCTAAATGCAAGGATTAGGAACTCGGAGAAAGGGAACAAAATGTTTTACATCAGCAGTTGAGAAAATCGGCATTAGTACTCTTTTCCATAGATGCTGCCTGGCCTGCTGAGCTCCTCCAGTATTTTGTGTGTGTTGCTTCCTCTACCTCCTCTTGCTCTGGACTTTTCTACCGGTGAGGACATGTTTTGACCCATTCTCTCTGGGTACGTAATGATATCAAACACCTTTGCCCTGGGCAAAAAGTAGCTTTCGCATCACAAATGTGCCAGACTCCAGTGAGACAGAGAACTGCCGCACTTCCCTTCATATTCATTGGCATTGCATTCACTGAGTTCACCACCGTCAGTCATTGGGGGAGGGTTCAAGGGGAATATTTATGTAGAATACAGAAACTAGTGATGCCTGTTTGCATTTGGGTGATGCAAAAGTTGCTGGAGAATTTGCAAGTGGGAAGAAGTGGAGTAATATTTGGAAATCTGACTTTTTAAAGTGTAATTTAGCAAGAAAACCACATATGGGCAATGTGAAAAAGCTTTGGTGAGAAAATTCTCCATTTCTGTTACAGGCCTGCTACATAGGTTGTGTGAGAGTGCAGATGAACTCGATCAAACCCAGAGGAGATCAAAGTTCCTATTGAGAGTGATTTGCTAGATGTTAAAATGAAAACCTCTCTATATAAAATTCACTGTGCACATCTTGGAACAGAACAAGAGGGGACGAATATCCTAGTGGTAAGGCTTGCTAGTGGTAGTGAGCAGGGGAGGGGGTGATGTGGTTAAAATAAGTTGTAGGGGGAATGGGAGCCAGAATGACAGAACAGATAGTGGAGAGGGTGAATTGAATTTACTTTATTAAATACATATTTCATAAACATGAGGAGTAGATATATTTACCTTACATCATCTGAATGTGCAATGTGTAATTTATAGTAATTTATAATAGATAGTTTCCACATAGGACAGTCAATATAACATAGAAATGCCACTGTATCAGCATGAATTATTCAGTCTGATGGCCTGGTGGAAGATGATGTCCCGAGGCCTGTGGGTCCTTTTGCTGTGATACCGTTTCCTGGATGGTAGCAGCAGGAACAGTTTGTGGTTCTGGTGAATTAGGCCAGTTTGTCCCCGATATTTGTTGGGCCCTTTTTACACACCTGTCCGTGTAAATGTACTGAATCGTGGAAAGTACATTGTGCAATGTATAATTGTTTATATTTAGAGACATTTTTTGGTGTATAAAATGATGAGGGGTATTGAGCGTGTGAGTGGCCAGAGGAGTGTTTTTTTTTCCCCAGGGTTGAAATGGTTAATGCCGCTTTTCCACACTCCCATAGACCCTTTGTCCATCTCCTGAGTAAATAGAGATGGAAAAATATTTAAGATCTCCACCATCTGCTTTGTTTCCACACGTGGATTAACATTCTGGTCTTCCAGAGGACCAACTTTGTGCCTTGCAATCCTTTTGCTCTTAATCTATCACTAGAATCCCTGAGGATTATCCTTCACCTTTTCTGTGACAGTGACCTCATGCCATCTTTTAGCCATCCTGATTGATTTCTTATGTGTTCTCTTGCATTTCTGATATCCATAAGAAACTGACTGCCTATCCCTGTTATGCAATTCCATTTTGTGCTTTACCAGGGTCTCAATATCTCTGGCAATCCAAGTTTCCCTACAGTTTCTATCTTTACATTTTATTCTGACATACCCGCTTACTACTTTCAAAATTTTGCTTTGAAGGCCTCCCATTTACCAAGCACACCTTTGCCATAAAGCAGCCTGTCCCAATCCACAGTTGCCAGATCCTAGTGTTGATTCCAGGTGTTGATCCATGTCCTGAATGCATCCACCTTTCCTACACTGCACTTTGTATTGAAATATACAGGGCTCAGCATATTCACTGCACCATGCTCAACTTTTTCATTCCTGACTTTGTCTGAGGCCTGAACAACATCTGTCTCCACAACCTCTCCACTCTCTGTTCTGTTATTCAGGCTCCCATTCCCCCTGCAACTTTAGTTTAACCCTCCTTACCCCCACCTCCCACCATGCAGATCTATCACCCCTTTGGCTTTCCTCTCCCAGATCAATAAAAAGGAGGTGCATACCAGGTACAGGCAGATAGGAACAAATGAGGTACTTATGAAATACAGGAAATTCAAGTGAACACTTATGAAAGAAATAAAAGAAGGCATGAGGTTGCCCCAGCAGACAAGGTGAAGGAGAATCCTCAGGGATTCTGCAGACATGTTAAGAGCAAAAAGATTGCAAGGGAAAAAAATAATTCTCTGGAAGATCAGAATGGTAATCCATATGAAGGGATAACATAGATTGTGGAGATTTTTTTTTGCATCCGTATTTACTCAAGAGATGAACACAGAGTCTGTAGAAGTGAGGCAAAGCCACATCAACTTCATGGACCCTGTACAGATAGATAGATAGATACTTTATTCATCCCCATGGGGAAATTCAACATTTTTTTTTCCAATGTCCCATACACTTGTTGTAGCAAAACTAATTACATACAATACTTAACTCAGTAAAAATATGATATGCATCTAAATCACTCTCTCAAAAAGCATTAATAATAGCTTTTGAAAAGTTCTCAAGCCCTGGCGGTTGAATTGTAAAGCCTAATGGCATTGGGGAGTGTAATGGATTACAGAGGTGGAGAGGTTTACTGTCTTGAGGCAAATTAATGTGGATCAATCCCCAGGGCCTGACAAGTTGTTCACTAGGACCCTGCAGAAGACAAGTGCAGAAATTATTGGAGCCTTAGCACAGATATTTAAATCATCCTTAGTGACAGGTGAGGTACTGGAGGATTGGAGGACAGACAACGTTGTTCTGCTGTTCTAGAAAGGCTGTAAAAATGAACTAGGAAATTATATGTTTGTGGGCTTGACATCAGTACTGGGAAAGTTATTGGAATGTGTGTGCAGGAACCCGATATATACTGTAAGTATTTGGATAGGTGTGGACTGATAAAGGATAGACAGCATGGCTCTCGCCAATCTTATAGAGTCTCTCCAGGAAGTTATCAGGGAAGTGGATGAAGGCAAGGCAGTGGATGTTGTCTACATGTACTTTAGCAAGGCACTTGACAAAGTCTCATAAGGGAGTTTGGTCAAGAAGGTTCAGTCACTCAGCATTCAAGATGAGACAGTAAATCGGATGAGACACTGTCTTTGGGAGAAGCCAGAGCGTGGTAGCAGATGGTTGCCTCTCTGACTGGAAGCCTGTGACTAGTGGTTGCCACAGGGATCAGTGCTGGATCTGTTGTTGTTTGTCATCTATATCAGTAATCTGGATGTTAGTGTGGTTAACTGGATCAGCAAATTTGTGGGTGACACCAAGACTGGTGGTGTAGTGGACAGTGAGGAAGACTATCATGGCTTGCAGTGCGATCTGGACCCACTGGGAGAATGGTTTGAAAAATGGAAAATGGAATTTAATGCAGACCAGTGTGAGTTGTTGCACTTTGGTATGACCTACCAAGGGAGGTCTTTCACAGTGACTGGTCAGGCACTTAGGAGTGTTGTGGAAGAAAGGGACCTGAGAATACAAGTTCTTAATTCACTGAAAGTGGTATCACAGTTAGATAGTGACGGAAGGAAAGATTTTAGTTCATTGGCCTTCATGAACCATATACTGACAATAGATGGATGTTATGTTGACTTGTAGAAGACATTGGTGAGGCCTAATTTGGAGAATTCTGTGCAGTTTTGGTCACCTGCCTACAGGAAAGCTGTAAAAGAAGTTCAGAGAGTTCAGAGAAAATTCACAAGGATTTTGCCAGGTTTGGAGGAGTTGGGTTCGAAAGAAAGATTGAACAAATCAGCACTTTATTCCTTAGAGTGTAGAAGATTGAGGGGTGATTTGATTGTGATAGAGAGGCACAGATAGTGTTAATGCAAGCTGGCTTTTTCCACGAAGATTGGGTGGGACGACAACCAGAGGCCATGGGTTAAGGGTGAAAGGTGAAATGTTAGCGGAACATGAGGGGAAACTTCTTCACACAGACGGTCATCTGGGTGTGGAATGAGCAGCCAGCTCAAGTGGTGCATGCGAGCTCGATTTCAACATTTAAGAGGTTTGTGTGGGTACCCGGATGGTAGAGGTGTGGGAGTGGGCTGTTTAAATAGTTCAGTACAAATCAAATGGCCCAAAGGGCCTGTTTCTGTGTTGAAATTTTCTATGATCATGACAAGAACCTGAAATAATACAAGAATTCACTCTATCCCCTTTTGACAGCTGTGCGAACCAACCAGTCATTTCAGCAGGAATTTTTTATATGGCGTTACAACTGTGGCACTTTAAGTTAATAATACATAAAAGAAAATCCCAGCTGCACGTCAAGAAATACTATTTGTGTGAGAGTGTTTCAGTTACTGTGGGGCCAGGCACCCATGCAGCTCAGCAGGAACAGGGAGTAATACCAATGGAGAGAGTCAGACTGAGCCAAGGCACAGATTGGAGATGACAGAAATGCCCCATTCTTATAGAGACAGGAAGAGCATCAGGGAATTGATGGTCATTCCAGATACCAGCACTCTGCCCAGTCAGGAGATGATTTCTCTGTCCAACTTTATTTGAACCTCACTGTAACAGAGTGATACCAGATCAAACCTTGGCAACTCAAGTAATCTCATCTGAAATGTTGTCCTACACCCATTGATGGATTTTGTAAATCTTTTTACAGGTTAAAAATGAGAAGGAATTCGTCTCCAGGAAGCTCAGACACGGCACAGCAGTTTTGTTGTCTCTGTCTAGATATTTAAGAAGTGGAGCAAGGGATCCAATTGACCACCCTTCCTGCTCAGACAGTGGGGAGGGATTCACTCAGTCATTTGACCAACTGGCATGCCTGTAATTTACACAGGAGAAAGGCCTTTCACCTGCTCAAACAGTGGGAATGGATTCACTCAGTTATCACAATTGAAGGTACATCAGCAAATTCACACTGGGCAAGGCCATTCATCTGTTCTGTGTGTGAGAAGGGGTTCAGTCGGTCTTCCCACCTGTGGACACACCAGTCAGTTCACACCACACCGGGCAGAGGCTGGTCATCTGTTGAATTTCTGGGAAAGGATTCACTCAGTCATCTGACCTAATGGCTCACCAGCGAGTTCACACTGGGGAGAAGCCGTTCACCTGCTCAGTCTGTGGGAAGGGATTCATTCAGTCATCCCACCTACTGAGACATCAGCGAATTCACACTGGGGAGAAGCCGTTCACCTGCTCAGTCTGTGGGAAGAGATTCACTCAGTCATCCAACCTACAGAGTCATCTGCGAGTTCACACTGGGGAGAAGCCGTTCACCTGCTTAGAATGTGGAAAGAGATTCACTCATTCATCCCACCTACAGAGTCATCAGCGAGTTCACACTGGGGAGAAGCCGTTCACCTGCTCAGTCTGTGGGAAGAGATTCACTCGGTCATCCCACCTACAGAGTCATCAGCGAGTTCACACTGGGGAGAAGCCGTTCACCTGCTCAGAATGTGGGAAGGGATTCACTCAGTCATCCTACCTACAGAGTCATCTGCGAGTTCACACTGGGGAGAAGCCGTTCACCTGCTTAGAATGTGGAAAGAGATTCACTCATTCATCCCACCTACAGAGTCATCAGCGAGTTCACACTGGGGAGAAGCCGTTCACCTGCTCAGTCTGTGGGAAGAGATTCACTCGGTCATCCCACCTACAGAGTCATCAGCGAGTTCACACTGGAGAGAAGCCATTCACCTGCTCAGTCTGTGGGAAAGGATTCACTCTGTCATCTACCCTACAGAGTCATCAGCGAGTTCACACTGGGGAGAAGCCGTTCACCTGCTCAGTCTGTGGGAAGGGATTCACTCAGTCATCCAACCTACTGGTACATCAGCGAGTTCACACTGGAGAGAAGCCGTTCACCTGCTCAGTCTGTGGGAGAGGATTCACTCTGTCATCTACCCTACTGGTACATCAGCGAGTTCACACTGGGGAGAAGCCGTTCACCTGCTCAGAATGTGGAAAGAGATTCACTCATTCATCCCACCGACTGAGACATCAGCGAGTTCACACTGGGGAGAAGTCATTCACCAGCTCAGTCTGTGGGAAAGGATTCACTCGGTCATACCACCTACAGAATCATCAGCGAGTTCACACTGGGGAGCGGCCATTCACCTGCTCAGTCTGTGGGAAAGGATTCACTGTGTCATCCACCCTACTGGTACATCAGCGAGTTCACACTGGAGAGAAGCCGTTCACCTGCTCAGAATGTGGAAAGAGATTCACTCATTCATCCCACCTACTGAGACATCAGCGAGTTCACACTGGGGAGAAGCCATTCACCTGCTCAGACTGTGGGAAGGGATTCACTCGGTCATCCAACCTACAGAGTCATCTGCGAGTTCACACTGGGGAGAAGCCGTTCACCTGCTTAGAATGTGGAAAGAGATTCACTCATTCATCCCACCTACAGAGTCATCAGCGAGTTCACACTGGGGAGAAGCCGTTCACCTGCTCAGTCTGTGGGAAGAGATTCACTCGGTCATCCCACCTACAGAGTCATCAGCGAGTTCACACTGGGGAGAAGCCGTTCACCTGCTCAGAATGTGGGAAGGGATTCACTCAGTCATCCTACCTACAGAGTCATCTGCGAGTTCACACTGGGGAGAAGCCGTTCACCTGCTTAGAATGTGGAAAGAGATTCACTCATTCATCCCACCTACAGAGTCATCAGCGAGTTCACACTGGGGAGAAGCCGTTCACCTGCTCAGTCTGTGGGAAGAGATTCACTCGGTCATCCCACCTACAGAGTCATCAGCGAGTTCACACTGGAGAGAAGCCGTTCACCTGCTCAGAATGTGGGAAGGGATTCACTCAGTCATCCCACCTGCAGAGTCACCAGCAAGTTCACACTGGGGAGAGGCCGTTCACCTGCTCAGTCTGTGGGAAGGGATTCACTCAGTCATCCCACCTACAGAGACATCAGCGAGTTCACACTGGGGAGAGACCATTCACCTGCTCAGTCTGTGGGAAGGGATTCATTCAGTCATCCAACCTCCAGAGTCATCTGCGAGTTCACACTGGGGAGAAGCCATTGGTGATGCCTAATTTGAAGTATTGTGTGCCTGGAGGACTTGGGTTATAAGGAAAGATTGAACAGGAACTTTATTCCTTGGAATGTTAGAGATTGAGGTGAGATTTGATTGTGATAGAGGGGCATCGATAGTGTAAACGCAAGCTGGCTTTCTCCACTGAGTTTGGGTGGAACGACAACCAGAGGCCATGGGTTAAGGGTGAAAGGTGAAATGTTAAGGGGAACATGAGGAGAAACTTCTTCACACAGACAGTCACCCGGGTGTGGAATGAGCAGCCAGCACAAGTGGTGCATGCGAGCTCGATTTCAACATTTAAGAGGTTTGTGTTGGTACCTGGATGGTAGAGGTGTGGGAGTGGGTAGTTTAAATAGTTCAGCACAAACCAGATGGCCCAAAGGGCCTGTTTCTGTGTTCAATGTGAGTGAATCTGCAGATGCTGGAAATAAATAAAAAAACACAAAATGCTGGCAGATCTCAGCAGGCCAGACAGCATATATGGGAGGAGGTAATAATGACATTTCGGGCCGAAACCCTTCATCAGGAGTGAAGTAACGTGGGATGGTCGGTGGGGGATAAGAAGTGGGGGGAGGGATGAAGTAGAGAGCTTGGAAGTGATAGGCTGGAGGGAAATGGGCTGGGGGAAGGTGGAGAATTATGGGAAATAAAAGAGAAAGAAAGGTAGGGCTGGGGGGAGAGATTATAGTGAGGGGGGAAAAGAGAGAGAAAGAGAACCAGACTAAAATAATAGATAGGGATGGGGGTAAGGGTGGGGGCAGGGGTATCAACGGAGGTCAGTGATTTGGATGTTCATGCCGGCAGGTAGAAGGTGTGTGGCCACAGGGAGATCCCGCCACTGCTGGAGGACCGAGCGCCGGTGTTCCGCGAAACGGTCTCCCAGTCTGCGGCGGGTCTCCCCAATGTATAAATGGCCACATCGGGAGCTCCGGGATGGTGGTGAGGGAAGAAGTGTGGGGGCAGGTTTAGCACCTCTTCCGTTTGCAGGGATCAGTGCCCGGAGGGAGGTCTGTGGGGAGGGATGGGGGAGATGAATGGACAAGGGAGTCACGTAGGGAGCGATCCCTGCGGAAAGCCGAGAGAGGGGGGAAGGTGAAGATGTGGTTGGTGGTGGGATCACGTAGGAGGTGGCGGAAGTTGTGGAGGATTATACGTTGGATCTGTAGGCTGGTAGGGTGATGGGTGAGGACCAGGGGACTCTATCCCTGGTGGGCTGGCAGGGGGATTGGGTGAGGGCAGAGGTGCATGAAATACGGGAGACGCGATGGAGGGCAGAGTTGATAGTGGATGAAGGGAAGCCCCTTTCTTTAAAAAAGGAGGACATCTCCTTTGTCCTAGAATGAAAGGCCTCATCCTGAGAGCAGATGCGGTGGAGGCGGAGACATTGAGAGAAAGGGATAGCATTTTTGCAGGAGACAGGGTGGGAGGAGAAATAGTCTAGGTAGCTGTGGGAGTTAGTAGGTTTGTAGTAGACGTCGGTGGATAGGGTGTCTCCACAGATAGAAACAGAAAGATTTCGAAAGGGGAGGGAGGTGTCGGAAATAGACCAGGTGAATTTGAGGGTGGGGTGAAAGTTGGAGGCGAAGTTAATGAAGTCCAAGGCCCCAGACAGTCCTTTCAGGTGAGGCACCACTTAACCTGCGAGTCAACTGGCGTGATCTACTGTATCCGGTGCTCCCGATGTGGCCATTTATACATTGGGGAGACCCGCCGCAGACTGGGAGACCGTTTCGCGGAACACTGGCGCTCGGTCCTCCAGCAGTGGCGGGATCTCCCTGTGGCCACACACATCAATTCCACAGACCACTCCCACTCTGATATGTCTGTCCATGGCCTCCTCTACCATCAAGATGAGGCCACATGCAGGTCGATGGAGCAATACCTTATCTCCCGCCAAGGTAGACTCCTTCCTGCCGGCATGAATGTCCAATTCACTGACCTCCATTGATACCCCTGCCCCCCCCACCCTTACCCCCATCCCTATCTATTATTTTAGTCTGTTTCTGTGTTGTACATTTCTAGAAGAACCTGAAATATTACAAAAATTCACACTAAGCCCTTTTAACAGCTGTGCAGACCAACCATTCATCTCAGCAGGAATTTTTAATATGGCGTTAAAACTGTGGCACTATAAGTGAATAATACATAAAAGAAAATCCCAGCTGCACGTCAAGAAAGACTATTTGCCTGAGACTGTTTCAGTTACTGTGGGGCCAGGCCCCCATGCAGCTCAGCAAGAGAAGGGAATAATACCAATGGAGAGAGTCAAACTGAGCCAAGGAACAAATTGGAGATGGCAGAAATGCCCCATTCTTATGGAGACAGGAAGAGCATCAGGGAATTGATGGTCATTCCAGATACCAGCACTCTGCCCAGTCAGAAGATGATTTCTCTGTCCAAGTTGGGTTGTACATCACTGTAACAGTGTGATACCAGATCAAACCTTGGCAACTCAAGTAATCTCATCTGAAATGTTGTCCTAAACCCATTGATGGATTTTGAAAATCGTTTTACAGGTTAAAAATGAGAAGGAATTTGTCTCCAGGAATCTCAAACTCGGCACGCCAGTTTTGCTGTTTCTGTCTAGATATTTAAGAAGTGGAGCAAGTGATTCAATCGATCTTCCTTCCTACTCAGACTGTGGGGAGGGATTCACTCGATCATTTGACGAACTGGCACACCCGTCATTTTACACAGGAGAAAGGCCATTCACCTGCCCAAACAGTGGGAATGGATTCACTCAGTTATCACAATTAAAGGTACATCAGCAAGTTCACACTGGGCAAGGCCATTCATCTGTTCTGTGTGTGAGAAGGGGTTCAGTCGGTCTTCCCACCTGTGGACACAGCAGTCAGTTCACACCACACCGGGCAGAGGCTGGTCATCTGCTGAATTTCTGGGAAAGGATTCACTCTGTCATCTGACCTAATGGCTCACCAGCGAGTTCACACCAGGGAGCGGCCATTCACCTGCTCAGTCTGTGAGAAGAGATTCACTCACTCTTCCACCCTGTGGAAACACCAGCGACTTCACACTGGGGAGAAACCGTTCATCTGCTCGATCTGTGGGAAGAGATTCACTGAGTCATCCACCCTACTGGTACATCAGCGAGTTCACACTGGGGAGAGGCCATTCACCTGCTCAGTCTGTGGGAAGGGATTCACTCAGTTAACCCACCTACAGGGTCATCAGCGAGTTCACACTGGTGAGAGGCCATTCACCTGCTCAGAATGTGGGAAAGGATTCACTGAGTTATTCAGCCTACAGAGACATCAGCGAGTTCACACTGGGGAGAAGCCGTTCACCTGCTTAGAATGTGGAAAGAGATTCACTCATTCATCCCACCTACAGAGTCATCAGCGAGTTCACACTGGGGAGAAGCCGTTCACCTGCTCAGTCTGTGGGAAGAGATTCACTCGGTCATCCCACCTACAGAGTCATCAGCGAGTTCACACTGGGGAGAAGCCGTTCACCTGCTCAGAATGTGGGAAGGGATTCACTCAGTCATCCTACCTACAGAGTCATCTGCGAGTTCACACTGGGGAGAAGCCGTTCACCTGCTTAGAATGTGGAAAGAGATTCACTCATTCATCCCACCTACAGAGTCATCAGCGAGTTCACACTGGGGAGAAGCCGTTCACCTGCTCAGTCTGTGGGAAGAGATTCACTCGGTCATCCCACCTACAGAGTCATCAGCGAGTTCACACTGGAGAGAAGCCGTTCACCTGCTCAGAATGTGGGAAGGGATTCACTCAGTCATCCCACCTGCAGAGTCACCAGCAAGTTCACACTGGGGAGAGGCCGTTCACCTGCTCAGTCTGTGGGAAGGGATTCACTCAGTCATCCCACCTACAGAGACATCAGCGAGTTCACACTGGGGAGAGACCATTCACCTGCTCAGTCTGTGGGAAGGGATTCATTCAGTCATCCAACCTCCAGAGTCATCTGCGAGTTCACACTGGGGAGAAGCCATTGGTGATGCCTAATTTGAAGTATTGTGTGCCTGGAGGACTTGGGTTATAAGGAAAGATTGAACAGGAACTTTATTCCTTGGAATGTTAGAGATTGAGGTGAGATTTGATTGTGATAGAGGGGCATCGATAGTGTAAACGCAAGCTGGCTTTCTCCACTGAGTTTGGGTGGAACGACAACCAGAGGCCATGGGTTAAGGGTGAAAGGTGAAATGTTAAGGGGAACATGAGGAGAAACTTCTTCACACAGACAGTCACCCGGGTGTGGAATGAGCAGCCAGCACAAGTGGTGCATGCGAGCTCGATTTCAACATTTAAGAGGTTTGTGTTGGTACCTGGATGGTAGAGGTGTGGGAGTGGGTAGTTTAAATAGTTCAGCACAAACCAGATGGCCCAAAGGGCCTGTTTCTGTGTTCAATGTGAGTGAATCTGCAGATGCTGGAAATAAATAAAAAAACACAAAATGCTGGCAGATCTCAGCAGGCCAGACAGCATATATGGGAGGAGGTAATAATGACATTTCGGGCCGAAACCCTTCATCAGGAGTGAAGTAACGTGGGATGGTCGGTGGGGGATAAGAAGTGGGGGGAGGGATGAAGTAGAGAGCTTGGAAGTGATAGGCTGGAGGGAAATGGGCTGGGGGAAGGTGGAGAATTATGGGAAATAAAAGAGAAAGAAAGGTAGGGCTGGGGGGAGAGATTATAGTGAGGGGGGAAAAGAGAGAGAAAGAGAACCAGACTAAAATAATAGATAGGGATGGGGGTAAGGGTGGGGGCAGGGGTATCAACGGAGGTCAGTGATTTGGATGTTCATGCCGGCAGGTAGAAGGTGTGTGGCCACAGGGAGATCCCGCCACTGCTGGAGGACCGAGCGCCGGTGTTCCGCGAAACGGTCTCCCAGTCTGCGGCGGGTCTCCCCAATGTATAAATGGCCACATCGGGAGCTCCGGGATGGTGGTGAGGGAAGAAGTGTGGGGGCAGGTTTAGCACCTCTTCCGTTTGCAGGGATCAGTGCCCGGAGGGAGGTCTGTGGGGAGGGATGGGGGAGATGAATGGACAAGGGAGTCACGTAGGGAGCGATCCCTGCGGAAAGCCGAGAGAGGGGGGAAGGTGAAGATGTGGTTGGTGGTGGGATCACGTAGGAGGTGGCGGAAGTTGTGGAGGATTATACGTTGGATCTGTAGGCTGGTAGGGTGATGGGTGAGGACCAGGGGACTCTATCCCTGGTGGGCTGGCAGGGGGATTGGGTGAGGGCAGAGGTGCATGAAATACGGGAGACGCGATGGAGGGCAGAGTTGATAGTGGATGAAGGGAAGCCCCTTTCTTTAAAAAAGGAGGACATCTCCTTTGTCCTAGAATGAAAGGCCTCATCCTGAGAGCAGATGCGGTGGAGGCGGAGACATTGAGAGAAAGGGATAGCATTTTTGCAGGAGACAGGGTGGGAGGAGAAATAGTCTAGGTAGCTGTGGGAGTTAGTAGGTTTGTAGTAGACGTCGGTGGATAGGGTGTCTCCACAGATAGAAACAGAAAGATTTCGAAAGGGGAGGGAGGTGTCGGAAATAGACCAGGTGAATTTGAGGGTGGGGTGAAAGTTGGAGGCGAAGTTAATGAAGTCCAAGGCCCCAGACAGTCCTTTCAGGTGAGGCACCACTTAACCTGCGAGTCAACTGGCGTGATCTACTGTATCCGGTGCTCCCGATGTGGCCATTTATACATTGGGGAGACCCGCCGCAGACTGGGAGACCGTTTCGCGGAACACTGGCGCTCGGTCCTCCAGCAGTGGCGGGATCTCCCTGTGGCCACACACATCAATTCCACAGACCACTCCCACTCTGATATGTCTGTCCATGGCCTCCTCTACCATCAAGATGAGGCCACATGCAGGTCGATGGAGCAATACCTTATCTCCCGCCAAGGTAGACTCCTTCCTGCCGGCATGAATGTCCAATTCACTGACCTCCATTGATACCCCTGCCCCCCCCACCCTTACCCCCATCCCTATCTATTATTTTAGTCTGTTTCTGTGTTGTACATTTCTAGAAGAACCTGAAATATTACAAAAATTCACACTAAGCCCTTTTAACAGCTGTGCAGACCAACCATTCATCTCAGCAGGAATTTTTAATATGGCGTTAAAACTGTGGCACTTTAAGTGAATAATACATAAAAGAAAATCCCAGCTGCACGTCAAGAAAGACTATTTGCCTGAGACTGTTTCAGTTACTGTGGGGCCAGGCCCCCATGCAGCTCAGCAAGAGAAGGGAATAATACCAATGGAGAGAGTCAAACTGAGCCAAGGAACAAATTGGAGATGGCAGAAATGCCCCATTCTTATGGAGACAGGAAGAGCATCAGGGAATTGATGGTCATTCCAGATACCAGCACTCTGCCCAGTCAGAAGATGATTTCTCTGTCCAAGTTGGGTTGTACATCACTGTAACAGTGTGATACCAGATCAAACCTTGGCAACTCAAGTAATCTCATCTGAAATGTTGTCCTAAACCCATTGATGGATTTTGAAAATCGTTTTACAGGTTAAAAATGAGAAGGAATTTGTCTCCAGGAATCTCAAACTCGGCACGCCAGGTTGCTGTTTCTGTCTAGATATTTAAGAAGTGGAGCAAGTGATTCAATCGATCTTCCTTCCTACTCAGACTGTGGGGAGGGATTCACTCGATCATTTGACGAACTGGCACACCCGTCATTTTACACAGGAGAAAGGCCATTCACCTGCCCAAACAGTGGGAATGGATTCACTCAGTTATCACAATTAAAGGTACATCAGCAAGTTCACACTGGGCAAGGCCATTCATCTGTTCTGTGTGTGAGAAGGGGTTCAGTCGGTCTTCCCACCTGTGGACACAGCAGTCAGTTCACACCACACCGGGCAGAGGCTGGTCATCTGCTGAATTTCTGGGAAAGGATTCACTCTGTCATCTGACCTAATGGCTCACCAGCGAGTTCACACCAGGGAGCGGCCATTCACCTGCTCAGTCTGTGAGAAGAGATTCACTCACTCTTCCACCCTGTGGAAACACCAGCGACTTCACACTGGGGAGAAACCGTTCATCTGCTCGATCTGTGGGAAGAGATTTACTGAGTCATCCACCCTACTGGTACATCAGCGAGTTCACACTGGGGAGAAGCCATTCACCTGCTCAGTCTGTGGGAAGGGATTCACTCAGTTAACCCACCTACAGGGTCATCAGCGAGTTCACACTGGTGAGAGGCCATTCACCTGCTCAGAATGTGGGAAAGGATTCACTGAGTTATTCAGCCTACAGAGACATCAGCGAGTTCACACTGGGGAGAAGCCATTCACCTGCTCAGACTGTGGGAAGAGATTCACTCAGTCATCCACCCTACAGAGTCATCAGCGAGTTCACACTGGGGAGAGGCCATTCACTTGCTCAGAATGTGGGAGGAGATTCACCCGCTCTTCCAGCCTACAGAGACATTAGCAAGTTCACACTGGGGAGAAGCCGTTCATCTGCTGAGAATGTGGGAAGGGATTCACTCAGTCATCCCAACTACTGGCACACCAGTCAGTTCACAATGGGGAGTGGCCATTGTTATGAATCCCTATAGGTTTTGTTTGCTTTGGACTGTCATTTTAAGAGAGAGAGATTAAGAAGTTGAATCAGTCTGACTTGCAGCTTGTTTACATTGCTCGCAGACTGTTTATTTTTAACCGAGGACACAGACTCTCAGAGTCAGACGGACATGAAGGAGGAAAAATGGAAGGATCGAAACCAGGGAACTAGTGGCCAAGGGTCACTGTTTGGAGTTTTCCTATGCCCACAAGGGTGGGTTAATTATCGATTCAGCGTACATCGAATGTGTGGTTGTTACCTTGTTTGATCCGTAGGAGTGGATCTGATTTGGGGTATCCTGTGAAGACCACTGATGTGTTAACCCTTGCCTGGGTGTGGTGTGGTAATTCACTTGACGATACCTCTTGTGACAAGTCACTTTCGGTGATAATTCGTATGTGAATTTGAAATGACGACAGATAAAATCTACAGTGACTGTTCTCTCATTTTACCACCATGGAACCTGTGGAATTCAACATAATTGCCTTCTCTCGACATTTACCCTGGATTACAAATATCTCTCTCATCACCTATTCTGTGGATGAACTGAACTTTCATACTTTACCATCTCAAGACCCCGAGCTCAATAGTTTGGGAGTTATATTTACGCATGACACTGTTAACTTTTGTTTATCTTCCTTAAGTTACTATATTATAAGTAGATTCTATTAAAGATAGTTTTAACATTAAAAACAGACTTCATTGCTGCTGGTTCGTTTCTAAAGCATTACAATTCAGAATAAAATTGGGGCCTGTGTCCGGAATATGAACAGATTTGGGGGTGTATTGATTAATTATCGATTTCATTTGGGAAATTCCATTTGATTTATTTGTGTGTGGAAAATCAGCAGCCATGGATGTTGATAGATGTCAGGAAGCGCCAACCTCTGAGGCATCAGAAGATGCCAGAAGGATTGAGTTGAATACTGCCAGAAGGTTAAAACTTGCTAAGGGGAAATTGACAATGAGGAGGGCACAGATGCAGAGGATAATAGCTGAACATTATGTATCTGAGGGTGTGTTTAAAGTGGAGGAGTTGGAGGAGTTTCCTGAAAGTAAACCTGTGAGCTTGAGCTCCAGTACAAGTGAGAAAAATTAAAGATGGAGGCTGCGGAAAGGCAGAGGCAGTTTGAGGCTAGAGAGGCAGAAAAACAGAGGGAGGAAGCAGAAAGACAGAGGCTGTTTGAGCTGGAAAAGATAGAGATTGCAGCAAAGGGGTCTAGCGTTGGACTCTGGTGATAAATTGAGGCCAGTCAAGAAGTTAAATTGGTACCTCCATTTGACAAGGCAGAGGTTGATAAATACTTTCAGCATTTTGAGAAGTTTGCTCAGAGTTTAAAGTGGCCAAGAGAGGGTTGGCATATTCTCTTACAAAGTGTAATTCAGGGGAAGGCTTAGAAAGCCAATTCTGCTTTGACAGCTGATGAAGCAGCTGATTATAGAACATAGAATAGTACAGCACAGTACAGTACAGGCCCTTCAGCCTACAATGTTGTGCCAATCCTTAAACCCTGCCTCCCATATATCCCCCCCCCCCCCCCGCCACCTTAAATTTCTCCATATACCTGTCTAGTAGCCTTTTGAATTTCACTATATCTGCCTCCACCACAGACTCAGGCAGTGCATTCCACACACCAACCACTCTCTGAGTAAAAAAACCTTCCTCTAATATCCCCCTTGAACTTCCCACCCCTTACCTTAAAGCTACGTCCTCTTGTATTGAGCAGTGGTGCCCTGGGGAAGAGGTGCTGGCTGTCCACTCCATCTATGCCTCTTAATATTTTTTATACCTCTATCATGTCTCCTTTCATCCTCCTCTCCAGAGAGTAAAGTCCTAGCTCCCTTAATCTCTCATCATAACACATGCTGACTAAACCAGGCAGCATCCTGGTAAATCTCCTCTGTACCCTTTCCAATGTTTCCACATCCTTCCTATAGTGAGGCAACCAGAACTGGACACAAATGTGGCCTAACCAGAGTTTTATAGAGCTGCATCATTACCTTGCGACTCTTAAACTCTATCCCTCAACATATGAAAGCTAACACCCCATAAGCTTTCTTAACTACCCTATCTACCTATGAGGCAACTTTCAGAGATCTGTGGACATGTACCCCCAGACCCCTCTGCTCCTCCACACTACCAAGTATCCTACCATTTACTTTGTACTCTGCCTTGGAGATTTCACCTTCCAAAGCCTCACACTTCTGAGGGTACAAGCAAAAAGTAGTAAGGTGAAAAGTAAAAGTGGCAGGCAGGCAAATCCAGGGCAAAAATCAAAAAGGGCCAGTTTTCAACATAATTGTATAAGGGCTAAGAGTGTTTAAATACAAGGCTGAAGGCTTTGTGGGTCAATGCATGGAGCATTTGTAACAAGGTGAATGAATTGAATGTGCAAATAGTTATTAATGAATATGATATAGTTGGGATCAAAGAGACATGGCTCCCGGGTGACCAAGGATGGGAGTTCAACATCCAGGGATATTCAATATTCAGGAGGGATAGATAGGAAAGAAAAGGAGGTGGGGTAGTGTTGCTGGTTAGAGAGGGGATTAACACAATAGAAAGAAAGGACATTAGCCTGGAGGATGTGGAATCAATATGGGTAGAGCTGCATAACACTAAGGGGTAGAAAACGCTGGTGGGAGTTGTGTTCATGCCCCCTAACAGTAGTAGTGAGGTTTGGGATGGCATTAAACAGGAAATTAGAAATACGTGCAATAAAGGAATAACAGTTATAATGGGTGAGTTCAATCTACATATAGATTGGCTGCACCAAATTGGTAAGCGTGCTGAGGAAGAGGATTTCTTGGAATGTACGTGAGATGGTTTTCTGAACCAAAATGTTGAGGAACCAACTAGAGAGCAAGCCATTCTAGACTGAGTATTACTGAGCGATGAGGAAGGGTTAGTTAGCAATCTTGTCGTGCGAGGCCCCTTGGGTAAGAGTGACCATAATATGGTGGAATTCTTCATTAAGATGGAGAGTGACGTAGTTAATTCAGAAACAAAGGTTCTGAACTTAAAGAAGGGTAACTTTGAAGGTATGAGACAGGAATTAGCTAAGATAGACTGGCAAATGATACTTAAAGGGTTGACGGTGGATATGCAATCGCAAGCATTTAAAGATCGCATGGATGAACTACAACAAGTGTTAATCCCAGTTGGCAAAAGAATAAACCAGGGAAGGTAGTGCACCCGTGGCTGACAAGGGAAATTAGGGATAGTATTGTAAGATTCAAAATTAAGATGTGCGTTTCTGACAGGTCCGGGTTAAAGTCAAAGGACAACTGTGATTTAATTATGTCTGGGTTAAAGTCTGTAAACAAGTGTGATCTAATTATGAATGCAGAAGCCTTGACAAAATTAACTGTTTGTGGAATCATTGAAGTCCTGAGATATGGACTATTGTTTTACAGAAACGTGTAAAAAAACAACTCCAAATATGGAATCGGATAAGACTATGTACCTCCCGAGTCAGGGAGGAGGGGTGGTAAGGAAGAAGGATAAAACCTGCTACCCTGTAAGGTTCAGGGTTCCCTTCTCTGAAGGGGCCCAGCTCTGCAGAACTGTTAATAAACTTTGTTTCCTTGAATTTGCCTTGAAGCCATTATTCGGGAGCGTGGCTCGTTTCTGACAAGTATCAATTCCAAAGAAGAAACATACAAATTAGCCAGAAAATGTGGCACACCTGAGGACTGAGAGAAATTCAGAGTCCAGCAGAGGAGGACAATGGGATTAATTAGGAAAGGGAAAAAAGATTATGAGAGAAAGCTGGCAGGGAACATAAAAACTGACTGTAAAAGCTTTTATAGCCTTTTAAAGAAAATGATTGGTTAAGACAAATGTAGGTCCCTTACAGTCAGAAACAGGTGAATTGATCATGGGGAATATGCAGACCAATTGAATAACTACTTCGGTTCTGTCTTCACGAAGGAGGACATAAATAATCTTCCGGAAATAGTAAGGGACCGAGGGTCTAGTGAGATGGAGGAACTGAGGGAAATACATGTTAGTAGGGAAGTGATAATTTTTCAAAACTCTTTAGATTCTGGATTAATTCCTGAGAATTGAAGGGTGGCTGATGTAACCCCACTTTTTAAAAAAGGAGGGAGAGAGAAACCGGGGAATTATAGACCGGTTAGCCTGACGTCGGTGGTAGGGAAAATGCTAATCAGTTATCAAAGATGTGATAACAGCACATTTGGAAAGCGGTGAAATCATCGGACAAAGTCAGCATGGATTTGTGAAAGGAAAATCATGTCTGACAACTCTTTCAGAATTTTTTGAGGATGTATCAGTAGAATGAATAGGGGAGAACCAGTGGATGTGGTATATTTGGATTTTCAAAAGGCTTTTGACAAGGTCTCATACAGGAGATTAGTGTGCAAACTTAAAGCACACGGTGTTGGGGGTATGGTATTGAAGTAGATAGAGAATTGTTTGGCAGACAGGAAGCAAAGAGTGGGAATAAATGGGAACATTTCAGAATGGCAGGCAGTGACTAGTGGGGTACTGCAAGGCTCAGTGCTGGGACCCCAATTGTTTACAATATTTATCAATGATTTAGACAAGGGAATTAAATGCAGCATCTCCAAGTTTGCAGATGACATGAAGCTGGGTGGCAGTGTTAGCTGTGAGGAGGATGCAGGGTGACTTGGATAGGTTTGGTGAGTGGGAAGATTCATGGCAGATGCAATTTAATGTGGATAAATGTGAGTTTCTCCACTTTGGTGGCAAGAGCAGGAAAACAGATTATTATCTAAATTGTGGCCAATTAGCAAAAGGGGAGGTGCAATGAGACCTGGGTGTCATTGTACACCAGTCATTGAAAGTGGGCATGCAGGTACAGCAGGCGATGAAAAAGGCAAATGGTATGTTGGCATTCATAGCATGAGGATTCAAGTACAGGAGCAGGAAGGTTCTCCTGCAGTTGCCTTGGTGAGAACACACCTGGAGTATTTTGTGCAGTTTTGGTCCCCTTAATCTGAGGAAGACATTCTTGCCATAGAGGGAGTACAAAGAAGGTTCATCAGATTGATTCTGGGATGGCGGGACTTTCATATGAGGAAAGACTGGGCTTATACTCACTGGAATTTAGAAGATTGAGGGGAAATCTTATTGAAACGTGTAAAATTCTAAAGGGATCGGACAGGCTAGATGCAGGAAGATTGTTCCCGATGTAGGAGAAGTCCAGAACGAGGGGTCACAGTTTAAGGATAAAGGGGAAGCATTTTGGGACCGAGATGAGGAAAATCTTCTTCACACAGAGAGTGGTGAATCTGTGGAGTTCTCTCCCACAGGAAACAGTTGAGGCCAGTTCATTGCCTATATTTAAGAAGGAGTTATATATAGCCCTTGTGGCTAAAGGGACCGGGGGTACGGAGAGAAAGCAGGTACAGGGTTCTGAGTTGGATGATTAGCCATGATCATACTGAATAGTGGTGCGTCCTCGAAGGGCCGAATGGCCTACTACTGCACCTATATTCTATGTTTCTATCATCCGAACATCAACTCCCTAATCATTCTGCATCACTTATTAATTCATTTTTAATTGATTATGGCATAATTACATTTGGAGGGATACACATCCTAGTGATAGTGAATACTCTTTTTTTCTCACATGTTCATAATAAATATTCGAAAATCGACTATTTTATAGTCGACCCCCGATTTCTATTTAATGTTCAGAAATGTGAATATGATAGATAGACAGATACTTTATTCATCCCCATGGGGAAATTCAATTTTTTTTTCCAATGTCCCATACACTTGTTGTAACAGAACTAATTACATACAATACTTAACTCAGTAAAAATATGATATGCATCTAAATCACTCTCTCAAAAAGCATTAATAATAGCTTTAAAAAAAGTTCTTAAGTCCTGGCAGTTGAATTGTAAAGCCTAATGGCATTGGGGAGTATTGACCTCTTCATCCTGTCTGAGGAGCATTGCATCGATAGTAACCTGTCACTGAAACTGCTTCTCTGTCTCTGGATGGTGCTATGTAGAGGATGTTCAGGGTTTTCCATAATTGACCGTAGCCTACTCAGCGCCCTTCGCTCAGCTACCGATGTTAAACTCTCCAGTACTTTGCCCACGACAGAGCCCGCCCTCCTTACCAGCTTATTAAGACGTGAGGCGTCCTTCTTCTTAATGCTTCCTCCCCAACACGCCACCACAAAAAAGAGGGCGCTCTCAACAACTGACCTATAGAACATCTTCAGCATCTCACTGCAGACATTGAATGACGCCAACCTTCTAAGGAAGTACAGTCGACTCTGTGCCTTCCTGCACAAGGCATCTGTGTTGGCAGTCCAGTCTAGCTTCTCGTCTAACTGTACTCCCAGATACTTGTAGGTCTTAACCTGCTCCACACATTCTCCATTAATGATCACTGGCTCCATATGAGGCCTAGATCTCCTAAAGTCCACCACCATCTCCTTGGTCTTGGTGATATTGAGACGCAGGTAGTTTGAGTTGCACCATATCACAAAGTCCTGTATCAGTTTCCTATACTCCTCCATCTCTGATCATACACCTTTAAACCTAATATTTGAACTGAAAGATGTTGCTTCTACCAGACCACTTTGGTGTTTTCCAGAACATTTTTCAACAAAGTTCTGAATTTGTTGAGTTTATTGAAACTCAGATAAAAGAGTTTTTTTCTCTTTAATAATACAAGAAACGTCTCAAAGTTAGTAATTTGGGATACATTAAAAGCCTATTTAGGTGGTCAGTTTATTTCATATATAGCTAAACGGAAGAAACAGACAAGAATGGAATTAGATAAAATCTCTAAACAAGGAGTCAGCGGGAGACGCTTATGGAGTGAGTACCGTTTTAGACCCGCTCCATAACCTTTACTTTTTTTAACCTTTGATAGATAGATAGATAGATAGATAGATAGATAGATAGATAGATAGATAGATAGATAGATAGATACTTTATTCATCCCCATGGGGAAATTCAACCTTTTTTCCAATGTCCCATACACTTGTTGTAGCAAAAACTAATTACATACAATACTTACATCA
The DNA here is from genome assembly GCF_048418815.1 of Hemitrygon akajei. Lineage (NCBI taxonomy): Eukaryota > Metazoa > Chordata > Chondrichthyes > Myliobatiformes > Dasyatidae > Hemitrygon > Hemitrygon akajei. The sequence continues at coordinate 8,254,303 of NW_027331931.1, forward strand.
GTAAAAATATGATATGCATCTAAATCACTAACTCAAAAAGCATTAATAATAGCTTTAAAAAAAGTTCTTAAGTCCTGGCGGTTGAATTGTAAAGCCTAACGGCATTGGGGAGTATTGACCTCTTCATCCTGTCTGAGGAGCATTGCATCGATAGTAACCTGTCACTGAAACTGCTTCTCTGTCTCTGGATGGTGCTATGTAGAGGATGTTCAGGGTTTTCCATAATTGACCGTAGCCTACTCACCGCCCTTCGCTCAGCTACCGATGTTAAACTCTCCAGTACTTTGCCCATGACAGAGCCCGCCTTCCTTACCAGCTTATTAAGACGTGAGGCGTCCCTCTTCTTAATGCTTCCTCCCCAACACGCCACCACAAAGAAGAGGGCGCTCTCCACAACTGACCTATAGAACATCTTCAGCATCTCACTACAGACATTGAATGACGCCAACCTTCTAAGGAAGTACAGTCGACTCTGTGCCTTCTTGCACAAGGCATCTGTGTTGGCAGTCCAGTCTAGCTTCTCGTCTAACTGTACTCCCAGATACTTGTAGGTCTTAACCTGCTCCACACATTCTCCATTAATGATCACTGGCTCCATATGAGGCCTAGATCTCCTAAAGTCCACCACCATCTCCTTGGTCTTGGTGATATTGAGACGCAGGTAGTTTGAGTTTCACCATATCACAAAGTCCTGTATCAGTTTCCTATACTCCTCCTCCTGTCCATTCCTGACACACCCCACTATGGCCGTGTCATCAGCGAACTTCTGCACATGGCAGGACTCCGAGTTATATTGGAAGTCTGATGTGTACAGGGTGAACAGGACCGGAGAGAGTACGGTTCCCTGCGGCGCTCCTGTGCTGCTGACCATCGTGTCAGACCTACAGTCTCCCAACCGCACATACTGAGGTCTATCTGTCAAGTAGTCCACTATCCAATCCACCATGTGAGAGTCTACTCCCATCTCCGTTAGTTTGTGCCTTAAGATCTTGGGCTGGATGGTGTTAAAGGCACTAGAGAAGTCAAGGAATGTAATCCTCACAGCACAACTGACCCCATCTAGGTGAGAGAGTGATTTGTGCAGCAAATACGTGATAGCATCCTCCACACCCACCTTCTCCTTATACGCAAACTGAAGCGGATCCCGGGCGTGCCTGGTTTGTGGCCTTAGATTCTGTATTATCAGCCGCTCCATGGTCTTCATCACGTGCGACGTCAAGGCAACAGGTCTGAAGTCATTCAACTCCTTTGGTTGTGGTTTCTTCGGTACCGGGACAATACAGGATGTTTTCCACGTCTGGGTACTCTTCTCTGATCTAGGCTCATGTTGAAGATGCGCTGTAGTGGTTCTCCCAGCTCAGTCGCACAGGCCCTCAGTAATCGTGGGGAAACTCCATCCGGTCCAGCCGCCTTGCTGGTACAGATCTTCCTCAGTTGACCTTCCACCTGTGCAGCCGTAATCCTGGGTGTGGGCAAGGTCTCCTGTGAGTGGCTATTTTCCTGTGAGGGAAGTAAGCCTGGTGTGGAGTTCTGCGGTGAGGATGAGATTGTGCTGTCGAACCTATTGAAGAAGTTGTTCAGCTGGTTCGCTTTCTCCACATGTCCACTTATGTTTGCCCCCCGCTTTGCACCGCATCCGGTGATGATCTTCATCCCATCCCACACCTCCTTCATGCTTTTTTTCTGCAGCTTTTGTTCTAGCTTCCTCCTATACTGCTCCTTTGCCCCCCTTATCTGTACTCTGAGTTCCTTCTGAACTCTTTTAAGCTCCAACCGATCACCATCTTTAAAGGCCCTCTTCTTCTGGTTTAGGAGGCCTTTGATGTGACTAGTGATCCAGGGCTTATTATTGGGATAGCAGCGAACAGTTCTAACAGGAACAATGGCATCCACACAAAAATTAATATAGTCCGTTGTGCATTCAGTGACCTCCTCAACGCCCCCACAGAGCCCCCCTTGCAGTACATCCCAGTTAGTAGTACCGAAGCAGTCTCTCAGGGCCTGTTCAGCTTCAGGAGTCCACTTTCTAAAAGAGCGTGTGGTAGTGGGATGCCTCATCACAATTGATTTATATCTGGGCTGTAACAAAACCAGGTTGTGATCAGCTTTCCCCAGTGCAGGCAGCGGGGATGCACTATATGCATCCTCTACGCTTACACCAAAAGATTCTTGCTATTTTCTCGGGCTTATCGTTAAGAGTTTATTGTGAATTTTTGAAGATATGCAATCAGAAATGGCTCTTAGATCCAAAGGACGAGAACCGGGGCGTAACCCGAACGGTAATGGAAAGAAGCAAGCTCAACCGCAACGCACTGAGTTAACTTATGAACTGTTTATGGAGGTTTTGGATAAAAAAAATTCGATGAACTACAAGTTTTTAAACAAGATATAAAGGCTTTTCAAGATTATATGGTTAAGACGGATTCAGTAATTAGCCAGCAGCAAGCTCTTATCGCGTCTCTTCAAGAAGAAGCTCGGAAACGAGATTTGACAATCGAAAAATTGCAACAGGATTTAATTTCGACCAATAAACTGGTGGAAACACTTAAAGCCAAGATTGTCGACTTGGAGAATCGGTCCAGAAGACAGAACCTACGTGTACTTGGTCTCCCAGACGGCATAGAAAAAGGCGATCCTTCGAAATATTTTGCTCAACTTTTAAAAGATGCGTTTCCGTCGGTTTTTCCAGAGAAGCCCCCCCCCCCCCCCCCATTAATTGACCGAGCACATAGAATTTGGAGTCGTTCATCGAGTGCTTCAGCTAAACCCCCGTTGGTAATTGTCCGGTTTCACTATGTACACGACAAAGAACAACTTATTCGTGAGGCTCGGAGGGCTGGGATGATTACATTTCAAAATTACTACTTCCGTTTGGTGGAAGATTTTAGTCCTGAACTTATGAAAAAAAGGCTTCTTTTTAAACCTCTGATGTCTGAATGTTATGAGAAAAAACTAAAACCTGCGCTCTTATACCCTGCGAAGCTTAGAATATCTCCGTCGAATGCTCCACGCCAGGTTTTTCTTTCTACATTTGAAGCGAGAAAGTATCTGGAGGAGAACTTCCCTACTGCTATAGACACTAATCCCTAATAAATGAGTGATTCTGATCGTGTAAGATGGTTTTCGATTCCTCAAACCAGGGTTAGTCTCTGGTTATTGGTGTAGGTTTATCCTATACTTCATATTTAAGTTAAAGTGTGTTTTCGTTATATTAACCGTTCTGTCTTATACACTTTAACCACTATACTATATTTTTGACTATTATTTTTGTTCCCTTGAAGGTATATTTTTAACCTTTCGAAGGGAAATTTTTTTATTATCAAGATGGTGGTTTTTTGCAAAAATATTCTTGGTTTTGTTTAAGATGGCGTTATTGTTTCTTCTTTCGTCTTCCTATAATGCATCGCTTATCATAGTTTAAATACTTCTTGATTTGTTTGGGTTATATCCCGATTTATAAACTTTTAGTGATTGTATTCTTTTTTTACAACTAAGCATATTAAGAAGCGTAGATTTTAGTATTGTAATCATAATTTTTAAAGTTGGGGTGGTTTTTTTATATATCCTTTAAATACGGAGTGGTCTGCCGCTGACATGGGGGTAGAATTAGTCTCATTTTTTCGTTTTTCTAGCCATATTTTGGCTTTTTTTTTTTTTCTTGTGGGGGTGGGGGTTGGTCTGTTTTCCTTTTTTATTTTTATTTTATCAGTTTGTTTCAGTTTTTTAATTCGGGCTGTTTTTGAACTACAAATATGTCTACGATGTCGTCGCTTCCGGGTCCGCTCTTTATTTTTGTTACTCTTCCGGGTGCATGAGTTTATAATTTGGTTAACCCTTTCTATACCAAAGGGTTGACTTTAGAAGCATGGCTCAAACCATTAACTTTGTGTCTTGGAATACTAATGGTTTAAACCATCCGATTAAACGAAAAAAGATTTTCAAAGTATTCCAAAGACTTAATGCTCATATCATTTTTGTACAAGAAACTCATGTGAGGAAGGAGGACAAATATCGCTTTTTTAGGTCTTGGCAGGATCAACAGTATCATTCGAATTCGAATGCCAAAGTTAAGGGAGTTTCAATTTTTATTGACTCCTCTATTGCATTTGTTCAACAAGATATCCTTTCGGATCCGAATGGTAGATTTTTGTTAATTACGGGTTTACTCTGTAATAAAAAGGTTGATATGGTTAATGTTTATGCTCCAAATGTGGATTGTCCTGATTTTTTTAAGTCCTTATTTACTTCTTTACCTAATTTAAATGAATATGTTAATAATGGGTGGTGACTTTAATTGTTGTTTGAATCCTTTGATGGACAAATCTATATCTATTCAGACTTTACCCAATAAGTCGGCCACTTGTATTAACTCCTTTTTGACTGATAATGGAGTTTTTGATATTTGGAGATTTCGCCATCCTAATGACAAAGAGTTTTCTTTTTTCTCATATGTTTATCATTCCTATTCGAGAATTGATTATTTTTTTATTGACTCTTGTTTTATTCCATCGGTAATTGGTTGTAATTATGATATTAGAGCTATTTCTGACCATGCTCCATTAAAACTTTCTATTAATTTTACGGATACAGCTTCTAGTGCTAGACAATGGCGATTTGACTCTACCTTATTGCAAGATCCGGACTTTATTAAATTTATGAAGGAGCAGATCGATTTCTTCTTTTCAACTAATTCCACAGAAGATATCTCTTGCGGAACCCTTTGGGACACTTTTAACGCGTATATACGTCGACAGATTATCTCTTACTCTGTTGGTCTGAGAAAACGCATTTAAGAAGGAAACTCTTTTATTGGTTGATAAAATTAAAGAGATTGACAAGAAATATTCGACCAGTCCTAGTAGGGAGCTTTACAAACAAAGGGTTGAACTTCAAATGGAACATAGTTTAGATAGATAGATAGATAGATAGATAGATAGATAGATAGATAGATAGATAGATAGATAGATAGATAGATAGATAGATAGATAGATAGATAGATAGATAGATACTTTATTCATCCCCATGGGGAAATTCAATTTTTTTTTCCAATGTCCCATACACTTGTTGTAACAGAACTAATTACATACAATACTTAACTCAGTAAAAAAAAATATGATATGCATCTAAATCACCATCTCAAAGAGCATTAATAATAGCTTTTAAAAAGTTCTTAAGTCCTGGCGGTAGAATTGTAAAGCCTCATGGCATTGGGGAGTATTGACCTCTTCATCCTGTCTGAGGAGCATTGCATCGATAGTAACCTGTCGCTGAAACTGCTTCTCTGTCTCTGGATGGTGCTATGTAGAGGATGTTCAGAGTTATCCATAATTGACCGTAGCCTACTCAGTGCCCTTCGCTCAGCTACCGATGTTAAACTCTCGAGTACTTTGCCCACGACAGAGCCCGCCTTCCTTACCAGCTTATTAAGACGTGAGGCGTCCCTCTTCTTAATGCTTCCTCCCCAACACGCCACCACAAAGAAGAGGGCGCTCTCCACAACTGACCTATAGAACATCTTCAGCATCTCACTACAGACATTGAATGACGCCAACCTTCTTAGGAAGTACAGTCGACTCTGTGCCTTCCTGCACAAGGCATCTGTGTTGGCAGTCCAATCTAGCTTCTCGTCTAACTGTACTCCCAGATACTTGTAGGTCTTAACCTGCTCCACACATTCTCCATTAACGATCACTGACTCCATATGAGGCCTAGATCTCCTAAAGTCCACCACCATCTCCTTGGTCTTGGTGATATTGAGACGCAGGTAGTTTGAGTTGCACCATATCACAAAGTCCTTACATCTCCGATTGAAAATCAATTAATGAAAACCAGAGCTGATTTTTATACACATAGTGATAAATCGGGAAAACTGTTAGCTAGTCAGCTGAAGAATGTTTGGGTTAAACGTCAAATCACTAAGGTTCGTCAGCAGAATGGGGATTTGACAGTTAACTATGATGATAGAAATATGTCTTTTCAAGACTTTTATACCTCCCTGTATCAATCTGAATTCCCTCAGGATCATAATACCATGTGTGATTTTCTTGGGAAATTGAATTTTCCAAAATTATCATCCGATGAACTTTCAGTATTAGATACTCCGATCACGGATGCGGAAATTAAAGGGGTTATTTCCTCAATGAATTCTGGGAAAGCACCAGGTCCAGATGGGTATACAGCAGAATTTTTAAAATGTTTTTCTGCTACTCTCTCTCCTTGGTTATGCAAGGTTTTTGAAGAAGCAATTAGATTGGGGAATTTGCCACAATCTTTTTATAGAGCTTCCATTTCCTTAATACTGAAGAAAGATAAAGACCCTACTGACTGCATCTTATAGACCAATATCTTTATTGAATGTGGACTCCAAGATCTTTTCCAAGCTACTGGCTTGCAGGCTGGAGAAGGTATTACCCCAAATTATTTCGGAAGATCAAACCGGTTTTATTAAAAATCGCTGTTCTTTTTTCAATGTTAGGAGATTACTGAATATTGTTTATACTCCTTCACATAGCACTTCAGAATGTGTTATTTCATTAGATGCGGAGAAAGCATTTGATAGAGTTGAATGGCCTTACTTATTTTATGTGCTGGAGAAGTTTAATTTTAGTCCGACCTTTATTTCTTGGATTAAACTGATTTATCAAACTCCAGTAGCCTCGGTGTTTACTAATAATCAAAGATCTCCCTTCTTTCGTTTATTTCGGGGCACTAGACAAGGTTGTCCTCTTAGCCCATTACTATTTAACATTGCTTTAGAACCTTTGGCAATTGCCATCAGAGAATCACAGGATATTTTGGCTATTAACCGTGGAACAGATATTCATAAGGTATCTTTGTACGCAGATGATTTATTATTATTCATTTCTAACCCTGAGAAATCTATTCCAGCAGTTTTATCATTGTTGGCTCAATTTAGTGAGTTTTCTGGGTATAAGTTAAATCTTAATAAGAGTGAATTGTTTCCTTTGAATAGACAGGTCCCAAGCTATGGTAATTTACCTTTTAAATTAGTTAATGACTCTTTTATTTACTTAGGGATTAAAATTACAAAAAACCATAAAGAATTATTTAGGTTTAATTTTCTACCCTTAATTGATCAGATTAAAGGCTTGTTTACTAAGTGGTCACCATTATCTTTATCTCTGATAGGTAGGATGAATGCTATTAAGATGGTTATTTTACCTAAGTTTTTATATATTTTTCAAGCGGTACCAATTTTTATTCCGAAATCCTTTTTTACTAATGTTGATTCAAAAATTTCCTCATATATATGGCAGAATAAAAATCCCAGGTTAGGTAAAACATACTTACAGAAGACAAAGAAGGAAAGTGGGTTGGCATTACCCAATTTCAGATTTTATTATTGGGCAGTTAATATTAGATATTTGTTATGTTGGTTGAAAGAATGGGATGGTCCTTTTGGCCCTCATTGGGTGAGTTTGGAAATTAAATCGGTACCAGGTTATGCTTTGGGTTCTATTTTAGGGACTTCTCTCCCTTTTGCTCTTTCTAAATTGCCGAAACGAATTGACAACCCGATAGTTAAATATACCTTACGTATATGGTTTCAATTTCGGAAATTTTTCAGGTTGACTCAATTCGTTTTAAATATTCCTATTGTATCTAATTGTTTTTTCCACCCCTCAATTATAGATCAAGCTTTTTTGGCTTGGAAAACTAAGGGTTTATTAAGATTTTCTGATTTATTTTCGGACAATTGTTTTATGTCTTTTGAGCAATTATCTAATAAATATAATTTGCCTAGATTTCATTTTTTTAGATACTTACAGGTTAGGCATTTTTTTAAGTACGGTACTTCCTACGTTTCCAAATTTGGTGTCTTCAGATATTTTGGAGAGTTTGTTTGAATTAAACCCTTTTCAAAAAGGGCTTATATCAAAACTTTATAATATAATTATGAAGATACGTTCAGGGCCCCTTGATAAGACCAAAAAGGATTGGGAAAGAGAGCTCAGTCTTATTATTCCTATTGAGAATTGGGATAGAATTCTTTAATTAGTTAATACATCATCTATATGTGCCAAACATTCATTAATACAATTTAAGGTTGTACATAGGGCCCATATGTCCAAGGATAAATTAGCTCATTTTTATTCTTATATAAACCCTATTTGTGACAGATGTCAATTGGAAATCGCGTCTTTAACTCATATGTTTTGGTCATGTCCGCTTTTGAAAAAATATTGGAAAGATATTTTTGATATTATCTCTGCGGTACTGAACATCGATTTACAACCCCATCCTATTACCGCAATTTTTGGTTTACCAATGATGGACTCACTTCATTTATCTCCTTCCGCCTGTCGAATGATTGCTTTTCTGACTTTGATGGCTTGAAGATCTATTTTGTTGAATTGGAAGGAAATTAATTCTCCCACTGTATTTCATTGGCTTTCTCAAACTATATTATGTTTAAATTTAGAAAAAATTAGAATTGGTGTATTCGATACTTATATTAAATTTGAAAAGATATGGAGACCATTTATTCAATATTTTCATATGATGTAATACGACCCTGTTCCAAGCTTATTGGTTTTCTCAGCTTTAATCGTATTTATGTTGAGAGGATCGGAGTTGACGACATTGATGTTTATGTATTCTTGTAAGATAATATAAACAGCCCTTTTTTCTCTCTCTTTTTTAGTTTTTCTTTTTTTTTCTTTTTTTGCTTCCTTTTTTCCCTTAGATACTAGATTAGTAGATTAGTCAACTTTGCATATATATATATATATATTCTTTTTATATTATATATTATGAAATATCTTGATTTACCTTGTTCATATATATACTATATGGTTCATGTTTCGGGAAAACTTATTTATACTGTATTCATTGCTTATGTATTCTTTCACGTGTAATGGGAATTTGTATGTGTGTAATCCCTTTGTTAATATATCAATTGTATTTTGTTCATAATATTATTAATACTAATAAAAAGATTGAAAAAGAAAATCTCTAAACAAATTAAAGAATCAGTGCTACCTCTCCAAGTGTTGTTTTGTTTAAAAGAAGAGTGGAATTACAATCACAGTATAATTTATTACTAACATATCCTATTGAAGGATATTTGCTTAATTGAAAAGTCAGTTTTATATTTTTGGGGATTAAAATAATAAGCACCGCTTCCCAATTAATGGCAGCTGGAGCTAAAAGACAAATTTTAAAGATTCGTAAAAATAACGGAGATATATCAAGTAACGATGAAGACATCAATAATACTTTTCAGGATTATTATTCTGATCTTTATAGATCTCAACTTTCTGCAGATTCCTCCAAAATGAAGGCTTTTTTTTAAACATAAGATTAAATTTACTCAAATTACTGTTGAAGATCAGCAGATGCCTGATGCTCCAATTATTGAGCATGGAATTCAGAAAGCTATGTTGTTAATGCAGTCAGGTAAAGCTCCTGGACTTGATGAGTATTTGGTAGGATTTTACATAAAAATTGAAAGGTTACTTTCACCATACCTTTTGGAAATATTTCATGAATCCTTTGAGAAGGGTAGTTCACCTTTTTATGAAGCTTCTATTTCCTTAATCCTTAAGAAAGATAAAAATACTACTGAATGTTCATCATATAGACCTATTTCGTTATTAAATGTGGATTCAAAATTTCTCTCTAAAATAATGGCTAACCGCTTGGTTAATATGTTAACTGAAATTATCTCGATGGATCAAACAGGCTTTATTAAAGGCTGTTACTGTTTCTCCAATGTTCAGAGATTGATGAACATTATATATTCATCACTACCTAAGGAACCCCAATATGTTATCTCTTTCGATGCAGAAAAGGCATTTGATAGAGTTGAGTGGTCATATTTGTTTAAAGTTTTAGAAAAAAATTGGTTTTGGTAATAATTTCAATAGGTGGATTCAACTGATTTATAAGAATCCTATTGCCACAGTTATTACTAATAATTTCAGGTCCTCTTTTTTTCACTTTTACATGGCACAAGACTGGGTTTTCCATTAAGCCCTTCATTATTTAATCTTGTACTGGAGCCTTTGGCCATAAAACTCTGTGAAGCTAAAAATATTCATAGTATTTCTATGAATTGAACCGTACATAAGATTTCTCTTTACACAGATGATCTTTTGGTTTTTATTTCAAACCCTGTGGAATCAATTCCTAATCTTTTGGAATCACTAAAAGATTTTGGTAAATTTTCAGAATATAAACTTCAATAAAAGGGAATTCTAGCCATTAGTGTAAGAAATGCAATCATTCGACAAGCGGAAAAAGATAAATGAAGTGAGTCCATCATTGGTAAACCAAAAATTGCGGTAATAGGATGGGGTTGTAAATCAATGTTCAATACCGCAGAGATAATATCAAAAATATCTTTCCAATATTTTTTCAAAAGCGGACACGGCCAGAACATATGGGTTAGAGACGCTATTTCAGATTGACATCTATCACAGATAGGATTGATATAGGAATAAAAATGAGCCAATTTATCCTTGGACATATGAGCCCTGTGTACAACCTTAAACTGCATTAATGAATGTTTAGCACGTATAGATGATGTATTAACTAATTGAAGAATTTTATCCCAATTCTCAATAGGAATAATAATGTTGTTGAATTGGAAGGAAATTAATCCTCCTACTGTATTTCATTGGCTTTCTCAAACTATGTTATGTTTAAATTTAGAAAAAATTAGAAGTGGTGTATTTGACACTTCTACTAAATTTGAAAAGATATGGAGACCATTTATTCAATATTTTCATATGATGTAATAGGACCCTGTTCCAGGCCTATTTGATTTTCCAGTTTTGATTGCATATGTGTCAAGAGGATCGGAGTAGACGACACTGATGTTTTGTATTTTTGTGAGATATTATAAACAGCCCTTTTTTTTCCTCTTTTCTATTTTTTTTTCTTTTTTTTCTCTTCTATTATTAGAATTTTTGATTAGTTTTTTGCATAATAATTTTTTTTCTTATTTTCTTTTTCTTTTTTCATTTTATATTATGATACACTTAGGTTTGCCTTATCTATTTGTATATTGTATCATTTACGATGTGGGAATACTCATTTATACTGTAATCATTGCTCTTGTAATCTTTTATAGTTAGTTGAAATATGTATGCGTGTAATCTCATTATCTATGCATCAATTTTATTTTGTTGTTATTAACAATGATAATAAAAAGATGGAAAAGGAAAAAAAAAGATCTTTATAAAGCTAACTCATTTCGATAGATGCGGCCTGGCCTGTTGAGTCCCAGCGGCATTGTGTGCGTGTTGCTTTGACTTCCAGCATCTGCAGATTTTCTAGTGTTTCTTTTTCCACTGAGGTTGGGCGAGACTACAGTCAGTGGTCATGGGTGACGGATAGAAGTTGAAAAGCTGAAGAGGAAAGTGAGGGGAAACTTTTTCACTCACTGGATGGTGAGAGTGTGGAACGAGCTGCTACTGCAGTTGTTGCATGCGAGCCCGTTTTCAGCGTTTCAGAGAAGGTTGGATAGGTACCTGGATGGCAGGGGCATGGACGGCTGTGGTCCGAGGCAGGTCGATGCGAATAGGCAGATTTTTTCACAGAATAGATGAGCCGAACAGACTGTTTCTGTGTTGTACTTCTATGTCTCTGTGAATCTGTGTCTCGTTACCGGAAATCAAACCCAATCCAACTTCCATTAGTTCCCACTCTGTCCGCCCTCTGAGCGAAGAAGTTTCCCCTTATTTTCATATTAAATATTTCACCTTCCACGTCACACTTAACCCATGACCTCTAGGTCCAGTCACACACAGCCTAAGTTGATAAAGCCTGCTTGAATTAACCCGATCTATACCCTTCAGAATTCTGTGTACCTCTTCTCTGTTCCTTACGCCACAACGGGGGTTTCCTACGCCCAGTATAGGTCTCCGTATCCCACGCTGCAAACTGTTTCCTTGAAGCTAACTGTTTTCCAATCTCTCGCCCTCTCTCTCCCCAGCGTTCTCTTCCTCTCTCCCTTCCTGTTTCAGCTACTCCCCCTCTTGCTTTCTGTCACCAATTCCGGGTGTTCCTCACTCTCCATCTATATCTGTGTGTGTGTCTCTCTCTCTCCTCCCTTTCTCTCTCCCTCCCCCACTCTCTCCATTCACCACAGTCCCTGTCTTCTCCACTCACTCTCTCTGCCGTAGACCATAGCCTATCAGTTTGCGAATGTCATCAGCGCTTTTGTCCGCACTCCCTTAAGTATTTTAAAATTGGAAATGATTCCCTTCCTGACTCCCATTTTTCCTACCACACAACTCCCTGGCTGGTTCTAATTTTCAATAAATCAGTCATTCCCACCCTGACCGCCGGGTTAACTGCGGTGAAGATAGTCAGCTTCTCCGTCTCTCCCTCCCCGACGGCCATTCCAATAACAGCGAGGACGCCCATCTCAAGTTCATGCGTCACTCCCTCAATAGCGCCTATTTCCAAACAACCTCTAACTCCCGACATGGGCACAATTTCTGGCCATTTAGAATGGGCGTCTGTTAAGAAAAATAAATTTCTCAAATCTTTCTGACGCCGTGAGACTCAACAACCCGCTGGTTAACCGAGGGGGAAGGTGTTTCTGTGGCAAGAATTGCCCGGATGGAAATACAATAATCAGTTAATGCTGGAGTCAATAAATGAATAGTCATAAACATCCCTGAATTGTACAGGGGCGAACTGGCTTTTGTTTGTTTCCAGAATAAAGGGTGAAATTACATGTCCCGGAACATGCAGTCATATAAAACAACAGCACAGAAACAGGCCCTTCAGCCCATCTAGTCAGTACCGAAACCGGTTAAAATTTCTACCCCCACCAACCTACACTGGGATCATAACTCTCCATATCCCTACTACCCATGTATCGATATAAACTTCGACTGAACATTGAAATCAAGCTCGCCCGCACCACTTGTACTGCAGGCTCATTCCATACTGTTACAATGCTCTGAATGAAGACGAATTGCCTAGAGGTAAACCTAGGTAATTTCTAAAGTAAGTACATGTTCGGCACAGCATTGTGGGCCGAACGGCCTGTATTGTGCTGTCGGTTATCTATGTTGCTATATTTCCCTCCATATTCCCCATAAACTTCTCACATTTCACCCTGATTGTAGCCCTACCCAACCTAAATAGAAAAAGCTTGCTTGCATTTACCCCATCTATGCCCCTTGTAATTGTGTTTAACTTTATCAAATCCCCTCTCAATCTTCCATTCTCTAAGGAATCCAGTCTTACCCTCCGCAATCTTTCCTTATTACAGAGGTCCCCGCGATCCGGCAACACGCTGGTATTTTTTCTGTAATCCTTCAACCTTGTTTACACCTTTCCTGTAGGTCGGTGACCAAAACTGCTCACAGTTCTCCTAATTAGACTTCACCACCGTATTATACAACTTCAACATAACAGCCTGTCTCCTGTACTCAATACATCGACGTATGAATGGCAACGTGGCAAAAGCTTTCTTGAGGACCCTATCTACCTGTGGCACAACTTTTACTGGATTATGTAGCTGTGTCCCCAGATCTCTTTGTTTATTCACAGTCCTCAGTGCCCCAATGTTCACTGTGTGAGACGTAGCTTGGTAGGTCTGAGAGAAGTGCGAAGCCTTGCTCTGTTCTGCATTAATTTCCATCGGCCATTTTTCAGCCCACTTTACAACTGATGCAGATCCTTCTGCAAGCCATGATACCGTCCTCACTGTGCACTACAGCCCCAAAGGTGGTGGCATCCGCAAATCTGCTCATCAGTGAATCACATTATCCTCCAGATCATTGATATAGATGACAAACAACAAAGGGAAAAGCACTGATCTCTATCTGAGGCTGTGTCCTCTTGTCCTAGACTCTTCCACGTCCTGTCCACATCTACTCGGTCTAGCCCTTTCAGCTTCGAAAGGATTTAAATGAGATTCCCCTTCATCCTTTTGAATTCCAGCGAGTGCTGACCCAGAGTCATCAAACTTTCCTTGTGATAACACTTTCTTTCCCAGAATCATCCCTGTGAACCTCCTCGGGACTCTGTCCAATACCAGCACATCCATTCTAAGCTGAGGGGCCGAAACTGTTCACAAAACTCAAGGTGAGGCCTCACCCGGGCCTTGTTAAACCTCAGCATCACATCTTTGTTCTTGTATTCTAGATCTCTTGAAATGAATGTTAACATGACATTTGCCTTCCTCACCACCGACTCAGCCTTTAAATTAAACTTCTGGGTGTTCTGCACAAGGAGTCCCAAGTCCCTCTGCATTTCAGATTCCTGGATTTTCTCCCCGTTATACAAAAATAGTCCGCACATTTATTACTACTACTAAAGTGCTTGACCATGCATTTTCGAATATTTTCATGCTCATTCTCCTAATCCGTCTAAGTCATTCTGCATCTGACCTGTTTCCTGAGCTCTATCTGCCTCTCCAACAATCTTCCTATCATCTGCAAACTTGGCGATAAACGCATCTGTTCAATCATCTAAATTTTTAACATACAGCAGGAAAAGAAATGCTTCCAACACCAACTGCTGCGGAACACCACTAGTCACTGGCAGCCAACCAATCCTCTATCTTCCCACTATTTTTTGCTTTGTTGTATGCCCTTTCTTTTGCTTTTACAATAGCTTTGACTTCCCTTGTCAGCCCCGGTTGTTCTATTTTGCCATATGTGTATTTCTTCATTTTTGGAATACACATGTCCTGCGGTTTCCTCATTTTTTTCCAGAAAGTCATGCCATTGCTACTCTGCTGACATCCCTGCCAGCAGCTCCTTTCAATTTACTTTGGCCAACTCCTCTCTTCTCACACAGTAATTTCCCTCACTCCACTGAAATACCGCTATATCAGACTACACCAGATTATCATTTTGCTCTTCCAGAGGTCCAACTTTATTCAGTGCAATCCTTTTGCTCGGATCATGTTTGTGGAATCCTCAATAATTCTCTTCACCTCGTCTATCAGAGGAACTTCATGCCTTCTTGTAGCCGCCCGGATTTCTCTCTTGAGCGTTCTCTTGCATGTATTAGACTCCATAAGGACCTCATTTGATCCTACTTGCCATTCTCTGCCATTCACCTCCTTTCTTCTTTTAACCAGCGCCTCAATAATTCTTGCATATCAGCGTTCCTAGACTTGCTATTCTTACCTTTAGTTCTGCGTGGCACTTGCAAGCTTATAGTCTCAAAATTTTGTTTTTGAAGGCCTCACACCTTCCAAGTACATTTTTGCCACAAAGCAGCAGCCAGTCTCAATCCACACTTGCCAGTTCCACTCTGACACCATCAAAATTGCGCTTTCTCCAATTCAGAATCTCAACGCACGGATCAGGCCTAAGTTTTGCATATTTAAGTGCATATTTTTGGCATCATGGTCACTGGATGCAAAGTGTTCCTATGCACAAACTTCTGTCCCCTGCCCTGCCTCATTCCTTCATAACAGATTCAATACTGTATACTCGCTTGTTGGGACCTTTGGTACTGATGAAGGAAAAGTTGTTCGACACATTTCACAAACTCTATCCTCCCTTGTCCATTTGCATATAGGTCAAACTCAAGGCCCGCGGTGGAATTATCTTTGGCCCGCGAGATAATATCTAGTTACTATTAAAGCTGGCCCCAGTAATCGAAGAGCCTATGGCGTATGATATGGCTAATGCTGAGTTTAATCAGGTACCAGGTTTTCAGGGTTTTTAGTGTTTATACGTCAGTCTTCTTCATAAGAAACGGAATTTGTAAAGTGAAACACTTTGTAGTTATAGCAGAGACTGAGACACATGAGAGCAGTCTGAAAAAACGGAGGCAACGAAAGCTGCGTTCGCACGCGTCCGACTGATCCGGCCCGCATGAAGCTGCATTTTGCTCAATCCGGCCCGTGACCTAAAATGAGTTTGACACCCTTGTTTTATTCGAACTCCGCAGCCTTGCTTTAAAGCCTCCCTCATCCCGCCCTCCCCGGGCGCGGATGCTCCAAGAGACACGTACTCACAAACCCCCGCAGGCTTTTCTCCCTTTGTTGCGGACCTAGCCTTTGTGCCTGCACGCTGGCTAATTGTGAGCCGGTTCGAGTGTGCTAGGAAATGGGTCGCCACAGTCCCGTTAAAGTGGCCATACCTTTCTTATTTCCCAGTTCCACACAGGACGCCTCACTAGTCCTGTTTGCAGTCTGTCCTGACGGAGCACTGCCGTGACATTTTCTCTGGCCCTGCGCCGGACAGTCCCGTTCACACACAGGGTGGAGCCTCAACCCAGCAGGATCAAGATCTGCACGGAAATCCAGACAGAAACTACATGCGACCGCAAGGGAAGGTTCACAAAGTCTCTGTAGTTCTGTCTGCATTTGCTGCATTTGTCCTGGTTCCCTCTCCTCCCGCTGACCGACCTGTACCTGACCGGCGAGCAGGTGAGGGATCAGAACTGCGGACTGCCTCATTAACCCCGGCTCATCCGGATAGGGAATCAGCGACTGACACTGTATAACAGCATCAGCAGCAGCAGTACAGACTGAATTCTCGGTGCATGGTCGGCATGTTTGTCATCTGGGACCGCCACTGAACCCCGTCCGGTATCAACATCAGAGGTAAATGTTGTCTCCGATTCTGCAAATCAGTGAGCGTTTACAGCGGGGCTCAGCTTTTGTCGGGGTCGGGAGGGAATACAAGGGGAGAAGGGAGACGGTCAAGTTAACAAATTAATTGTTGACCAGATCCGTTACAAGAAACGACAACGTTCCCTTCTGTCATACACATTTTCTACGGTGGTTTCTACTGAGTCAGTGCAGATGAACCTTGCCCACGGAGAATGACATCTAAAATGTCCCACAGGTCCCTTCTTCGATTTCTCTCACTCTCTGCCTCCCCCTCTCCCCCTCTCTCCCTCTCTCCCTCTCTCCCCCTCCCGCCCTCTCTCTCTCACTCTGTCACGCAGAGAGACACACACGCATTCACACAAAATAAAAACTAACTACTCAGAATAACAGAGCGACCGTGAGATTTTGCTGTTTTACTACTCGGCAGTCGCTCTGGAGAATGTCAAAGATCAATTTATTTAAATAAATTGCAAAAAAATGATATTAAAACTATAAATGTAGAGAGTTTGGAGTAAAATTAAATATTGGAATCTCACAAAGTCTGGTAGCAATTATAACCAGTAGTCATTCAGATTGCAGACACTGGGGAACTTTCTTTTATATATCAACGGGTGTTTATTGTTTTATTTTCCTGTAACAGAAATACTTAAATACAACATTAATCCACCTTTGTGCACAGTTGAAGAGGAGAGTCGAACTGGTCTGTTTGGTTTCAGCAGAGAATCCGCCCTGCGGACAGGCAGCAGCTTGCACACCGAAAATCACGCTGTGAGTCTCACTGAACAGCAACCCGGCCCCTCCCCCGCAGCTTCTAAATATCTGTCGCTGGACTGGTTGGACTGAAGTTAGCAGAAAACGACTTGAAAATATACCGACACGGAGACAGAACATTCTTGTTGAATTGAGGTGAGACTAACTCAGCTTCTGATTTTTTTTTCCGGATCTTTATTCCCAATCAGCACGTTGTCTGTGTTTTGGATCGCTGATCAAGAAGTCATCAGTTCTATAGTAACCTCATCTGGCGGTGGTGGTGTCAGTGATCCTGCAGTTTACCGTCCGCACGGGTGAGATTTTCCACAATTTATGTCAAGGTTAAAAACAGTTCTCGAACCAGAGGTTACGGTTTCAAAGCCAGCGTGTGAAAAGCTGTTTTGCCAACACGGGTTCCGTTTCCAAACTTGTCGTTTCAGATGAATGTGTGTTCTTTCCTGTTTGTGACTGTGTTTATTCTGGGTGTTTCGAGCTGATCTCCTCAGCGTCATGTAGAAGCAAAGACTTTGATTTTGCTTCAGGCCTCGATACAGTCGGAGGTGGGGATGGGGAAACAGTTACAGAAAGCGGCAGGTGGTATTACAGAACGAAAACCATGATTTCACTGTGTGCGCAGAAAGCCCGATGGGCTGAGTGGTCAACTTCTGCGTGGTATGTTTACAACAAAAGCTCTGACTACAGTCATTGTAAATCAATTTAATGCAAACGGCCCATAACACATGTAAATTACCTGTCGCCGAACTAAAGCCGCAATTAAATCATCCAGGGCGTTGACATAGATGATAAGCAACAATAGACCCAGCACCGGTCCATGGGGCATCCCACTACCCACTGGTCTCCAGTCAGAGAGTTAACCATCTTTCAGCATTTGCTGGTTTCTCCCGCGAAGCCGATGGCCAAACCAATGTATCACCACATCCAGCATCTCCAAGCCCCTGAACCTCAGACCATAAGACAGAGGAGCAGGAGCAGGCCATTCAGCCCATCGAGTCCACTCTGCTAGTCCATCATAGCTGATCCCGGATTCCACTCAACCCCACACACCTGCCTTTTTGCCAAATCCTTTAATACCCAGAGCGATCAGGAAACGATCAACTTCCACCATAAATATCTGCATGAACTTGGCCTCCTCTGCAGTCCGTGGTAGAGTATTCCACAGATTTACTGCTCTCTAGCAATGAAAAAACTCTTCCTTACCTCTGATCTACAGGGTTGCCCCTCAATTTTGAGGCTGTGCCCTCTAGTTCAGGATACCTCCATCATCAGAAAAATCCTATCCTAACTAATCCTTTCAACTTTCAGTAGGTTTCAATTGGATCCCCAGACATTCTTCCAAATTCCAGTGAGTACAGGCCCAAAGCCGTCAAACGCTCCTCTTATGTTAACCCCTTCATTCCCGGAATCATATGCGTGAACTTCCTCTGGACTCTCCAATAACAACACATCCATGCTGAGATATGTCCAGAACTGTTGGCAATACTGCAAATGCGACCTGACTAGTCTCTTATAAAGACTCAGCATAATCTCCTTGCTTTTATATTCTATTCCTCTTCAAATAACTGCCAACATTGTTTTTACCTTTTCCCAAAGACGCAACCTGTAAATTAACCTTCTGGGAGTCTTGCACGTGGACGCCTAAATCCCCCTACACCTCTGATGTTTGAAACTTCTCCCTATTTAGATAATAGTCTGTGCTATTGTTTCTTTTACCAAAAACGCATTGTCATACATATCCCAACAGTTTATTCCATCTGCCACTTTTTCGCCCATCCTTCCAATTTGTCTAATTCCTGCTGCAATCACATTGCTTCCTCGGCACCACCTTCCCCTCCGGCTATATTCCTATCATCCATAAACACTGCCACAAAGCCATCAATTCCATTATCTAAATCATTAACAAACAATGTGAAAAGCAGCGATCCCATTACTGACCCCTGAGGAACACCGGTAATCATGGGCAGGCAGCCAGAAAAACCCCCTTTTATTCCCACATGTTGTCTCTTGCCTGGCAGGCATTCCACTCTCCATGACAGTATCTTTTCTATAACGCAATCGGATTTTATCCTGATTTTAACATGTCTTGTGTGTGGCACCTTATCAAACGCCTTCTGAAAATCCAAGTAAATGATATCTGTTGTCTAAGCCCTTCATGTATCCAAAGGAAAACTTTAATTTTGTTTTCTTTACTACTCTGAAAGCATCATATCTGACACCGGCCTAACTAATAGCACTACGGAGATGTGACTGTAAGACCGGGTCTAGATGCTCATTATTACAGATTACACAGTGCTGTGAAAGAACAACAGCTCAAAGGGGAAAAATCGGTGTAGATGTTAACTAAGGAATCTGAATGTTCTTTAATCAAGATATAGAGGTAGTATTAATGCACAATAACTGTGATTTTAAATACCTAACAGCAGGGAAAAGGGGGATACGGAGATAATAAACAATAGAGATCCGGCAGATGTGGAAAAAAGAGATTCGCACGCGAAATGCTGGAGGAAGTCCGCAGGCCTGGCATCATCGATGGAGAGGAATCTCTCGACCTGAAACGTCATCTGTCTATTCTCCGTAGATGCTGTGTGACCTATGATTTCTGCCAGCATTTTGTGGTTGTTATGGGTACAGTGTCATAGACCCCAGAATAAGATCTGTCAATTGGGTGAAGGTAAGTATCTTTTGAAGTTTTGCAGCTACGTATTGAGAGACGAGCCAATTGACAAGGCTATCGCAATATGTCACAATATTTTTAGAGTGTACATTATAGCCCTCTGCGGGAAAATTTTATTTTTGGTTTTCTCCTTTTGTGCAACAAATATGGATTCATAAGAAACATTGTGAGTGGCTCCATGCCGTTGGACGCAGGATCAGGCTCCGCCGAATGGGGCTGAGTCACGGGGCCTCTGGTTATCTCCAGCCCGATCATGGCATTAGGTAGCACTGGAGACACAGCACGTTTGTAAGGATTTGCAGTGATGCTATGGCCCGACTATTGCCATGCTGCTTATTAAGTCCCCCGATTTGATCCTGGTCTTATCACAGGACAATTTACAATGGCCAAATAACCTGCCTACTGTGTGGGGACGGAGGCATCCGGATCACCCGGAGGAAACCCATGCGATCACAGTGAGAACCTACAAACTCTTACTGGCAGCAGCGGGAATTGCATCCAGGTCATTCAAACTGTAAAGGCTTGGGCCATTGTATAAGTCGTTGGTGAGACTGTGTTTGGAGTACAAAGTATGGTTCTGGCCGCTATATGTTTGAAAAGGCTTGGTTAAAGTGGAAAGAGTGCAGGGATTTGCGAGTCTGTTGTCAGGGCCAGAGATCTCCGTTCTGGGGAGAGAATGTCCGCTCTATGTCTTTACTCCCTGGAATGTCGGAGACTGAGCAGCAATCTTACAGAAGTGTTTTAAATTATGAAGGGCAGAGTAACTGACACGCTCTATTTTATTGTGTAATTCAGGTTATCGCCAGCAGGTGGTGCTTTCTTCTACCCAGACTGCAGACAAGCAGACAACAATCAACCAACGACAGTCAGTCATAATGGACACAGGTATGTTCACTGGGCTCTTTCTCACTAAAACTCTGTCATCACAGTACACGTGTATATAGAACATAGAATAGCACAGCACATTACAGGCCCTTCGACCCACAATGTTGAGCCGACCCTCAAACCCTGCCTCCCATATAACCACCCACCTTAAATTCCTCCATATACCTGTCTAGTAGTCTCTTAAACTTCACTAGTGTATCTGCCTCCACCACAGACTCAGGCAGTGCATTCCATGCAAAATCCACTCTCTGAGTGAAAAACCTTCCTCTAATATCCCCCTTGAAATTCCCTCATCTTACCTTAAAGCCATGTCCTCTTGTACTGAGCAGTGGTGCCCTGGGGAAGAGGTGCTGGCTGTCCAATCTATGTATTCCTCTTAAAATCTGGTACACCTCTATCATGTCTCCTCTCATCCTCCTTCTCTCCAAAGAGTAAAGCCTTAGCTCCCTTAATCTCTGATTATAACCCATACTATCTAAATCAGGCAGCATCCTGGTAAATCTCCTCTGTACTCTTTCCAATGCTTCCACATCCTTCCTATAGTGAGGCGACTAGAACTGGACACTGTACTCCAAGTATGGTCTAACTAGAGTTTTATAGAGCTGCATCATTACATCGCGACTCTTAAACTCTATCCCTCGACTTATGAAACCTAACACCCCATAAGCTGTCTTAACTACCCTATCTACCTGTGAGGCAACTTTCAGGGATCTGTGGACATGTACCCCCAGATACCTCTGCTCCCCCACACTACCATGTATCCTGCCAGTTACTATGTACTCTGCCTTGGAGTTTGTCTTTCCAAAGTGTACCACCTCACACTTCTCCGGGTTGAACTCCATCTGCCACTTCTCAGCCCAGTTCTGCAACCATTCAGTGTCTCCCTGCAACCTTCGACAATCCTCTGCACCACCAACCTTTGTGTCATCTGCAAGCTTGCCAGCCCACCCTTCTACCCCCACATCCAGGTCATTAATAAAAATCATGAAAAGTAGAGGTCCCAGAACCGATCCTTGTGGGACACCACCAGTCACAACCCTCCAATCCAAATGCACTCCATCCTCCTTGACCCTCTGCTTTCTGCAGGCAAGCCAATTCTGAATCAGTTAATGTAATCAACTAATTTCCCAGTATGGGCTGCACATTTAATAATGGTCAAAACTCGAGGTAGCAGTAGAGCGGTGAGTAAATTGTTTACAAAGGTTGCATTACTAATTGGGCGGCCAGAGGAAGTCAGGAATCCCCATGTTCCCAGAGAGCCCCGTAGTCATGTACAATTCCAAATGCATAACGGGAGTCTGTGTGAACGTTCCCACTTTAGTCTGTTGCTGGGATACAGGCACGAGTCAGAGCAAACAGCTCAGCCTTCTGGGCGGAGACAGCTGCTTCAAAAGATGTTTGCTCAATTACTTCACTGTAAATCACTATCGCATCGTTTCCCTGCTGGATCTACAAATGAGCTTCCATCCTCAGAAAACGCTGCCTCGGGCTTGAGGGAGTATTGCGGAAAGGATGGGAGAGTCTGTCCTTCTTTCACGGCTCATGGGGGGGGGCATTGCTGCTGCTGAGCTCGTGGCCTGAAATTGCCCAGAGATGGGGTAGAACGTCCTGGGTTCAGTCAATATTAACAGAATATCTTACCAGATGTCCTGTCTTCACCTCAAAGTCTTTCCAGTATCAGAGTTGGCCTGCAGCCAAGTCTTGCCAGTCTCCCTCAGTGCTGGAGGCTTGTTTCGACAGGATGTAGGCAAGGAATCCTGGGCTCTTTGGCTTGAACCCAGGGCAAACCCTGATGGTGGTATGGGGAGCCACCAGTCCTGTCTGTCACCAAAGGAAATCCGGAACTTCGGCCAGTAATGCACTGCCCTCTCTTCCTTTAACCTCTCCAATCACCGTGACTGGGAACTTTTGTCCCTCATGGGGTGCATGATATTGGCTTTCCTCAGAGAGCACCCCATAGAGTCATAGCACAGTCACATGAGAGTCGGCTGCTGGCGGAAGGGGTTCAAACGCAGTGGAGTCCACAGCACTGGGGATTCGGAAACTGGGGAAGCTGTCAGTTGTTCGCTAGTCGCAGGGTGATACCCTTGTCTGTGCATAAAATCTCAACTTCCAACGGACAGAGCAAGTCTCTCCTTACGAGATTACACCCCCAATTGGTGGTGACTGTAAATGAAACCTCACACTGGTTCCCCTGGAATTCCACCTGCAGTGGCTGGGTACGTGAATACGTACGTTCCGTGCCTCTGAACCCAGACAGAGTGATTGTCATCTCTGATAGCTGGAATCCCTTTTCCGATACTATTTCCTGATCAAGAGTGACTGTGGTTGCCCCCATATCAATTATAAACGGAATTGGAATTCCAGCAACTGTCAATATTACATTGGGCTCTTCCTGAGGGTTGGTACTTACGCTAGGAAGCATCCTTGCTTGTCAATTTCTAAACAGGTTGTTGTCCCCACCTGTCCCTTGGTAGGTTTTGGTTCCCATTTCTGATCCCCAGATGTAGCCCGCTCACGTCCTTCTTCCTGCTGAACATATTCACCTTTAATATTAGTTCCCTTCAGGGTTGATCGGGATTCGAAAGCCGGGTCCCAATAATATGTCAAAGCTCATCGCATTCGATTTCGGTCATTGTCAGGCCAATACATAATATTTGTTTTAATCATGTTGGCTAACTCAGTTGGTAAGCATTGGAGCAGTAAGGTATTATACTGGGGGGACAGATTCCCATCATTAAATGTTTGGTAAATCCACACGAACATGTAGAGAGAAGGCAATTACGAAGAATTCCACACACATTCCACGCTGGGTAAATGAAATAACAGTCGCCGAAGATCTTATCCGTCGATTAGTTCCGAAATCCACTTAGAAATATCACCAGATGACAGTCACAGGAATATCGTCTTCAAGTGGTTACCACAGAACACCCCGATTCCACGTAAGGGCCAACAAAAGTGATATCACAGGATACTCCAGCAAATCCACACATATGGATGATACGAAGTGACAGTCACACATCCGTTGTGCACTGCGTGCCGATGATCAGATCAATCCAACCTTTTGGGCATGGAAGAGTTGAAGCCTATAGCAGTCACAGGCTGAAGTTCCAACAGCTTGTCTCCCTCTCCCTCTCCCGCTCCCGCTCCCTCAGACTGCCGCAGCTTGGGTCTGACGTCACAGCCCCGCCTCACTCAGGCACTTAAAGCGACACTCACGCACTTAAAGCGACACTCACAGTAAACGAACCTGCGGTCTCGTAACACATTGCACCTCTAAAGTCTGACAGCAGACTAGCGAGTGAATCATCGATGGTGCAGAGTCTGAAACCGAAGATTTGTCAGCCTGAGTCAGGGGCTCCAGAGAGAGATGGGGTCCAGAGGAGGAGGACGAATAAGACCAGCAGGATGTGGTTAAAAGTGAAAGATTAGAAGTATTTGGAAACTGGCTGATTGAAAAAAAAGGTGGTTAATTTCTGCAAAACACAGGTGGAAATCAACAGATCAGGCAGAAATTTTGAAGAGGAATAAATAGAAAACGTTTAGGCAGAGCCCCTTCCGCATGTCTAGCCTGTGTACTCTGCTGCTTAGTTGCTCTCTGAATTGCAGAGTTCCTCCAGCGTTTTGTGTGTGCGTCTCTGTATTTCCAACAACTGCAGAATCTCCTGTGTTTTATATCTGCATTTTACTTCGGCATTAGATACACGTTGACATTGAGTATATTGCTTATGGGAGCCACACAATTTCTGCGTTAAAACAGCTGCAGATTTTTTCTATACCCAAGATTTAAAAAATGAGGTATGGACATTGAACCGGTGCTTGCAGAAATGTTCAATGGCACCGTGATTACCCATAGGGCCATGTGTTCAGAATTTCACTGGCGCTGAAGCGCCGATGAAATGCGTAGGCATCAGACTGAGGACGTCCCTGAGTATCATGCATGCGCGCAGTACACAGAAGGCTTTGAAAATGTCGGTTGCAGGTAAGAGCGATTCTCAATGTTTTTATCTTAAACACCGACTTCGGGATAATTCCTCTGAATTTCGGACACCATGGCCAGCAATCCCGGGACAGTCCTGCCCTCTTCCCTCTCTCTCAGCCCCACGATCCGTACACGGGCCCCGGGGAGCTTCCGGCTGATGAGGGAATGGGAACCGATGGATCGCTCAGACAGAACTGAGCTCCAGCTATCTAAATGCAAGGATTAGGAACTCAGAGAAAGGAAACAAAATCTTTTACATCACCAGTTCAGAAAATCGGCATTAGTACTCTTTTCCATAGATGCTGCCTGGCCTGCTGATCTCCTCCAGTATTTTGTGTGTGTTGCTTCCTCTACCTCCTCTTGCTCTGGACTTTTCTACCGGTGAGAACATGTTTTGTCCCATTCTCTCTGGGTACATAATGATATCAAATACCTTTGCCCTGGGCAACAAGTAGCTTTCACATCACAAATGTGCCAGACTCCAGTGAGAGAGAACTGCCCTTTCCTTCATATTCATTGGGATTTCATTCACTGAGTTCACCACCGTCAGTCATTGGGGGAGGGTTCGGAGGGAATATTTATGTAGAATACAGAAACTAGTGATGCCTGTTTGCATTTTGGTGATGCAAAATTTGCTGGAGAATTTGCAAGTGGGAAGAAGTGGAGTGAAATTTGGAAATCTGACTTTTTAAAGCATAATTTAGCAAGCAAACCACATATGGACAATGTGAAAAAGCTTTGGTGGGAAAATCCTCCATTTCCTGTTACAGGCCTGCTACATCGGTTGTGTGAGAGTGCAGGTGAACTGGATCAAACCCAGAGGAGATCAAACTTCCTATTGACAGTGATTTGCCAGCTGTGAAAATGAATACCTCTCTATATAAAATTTACTGTGCACATCTTGTCACTGGGTAAAAAAATGCACAGTACAAGATTTATCTGCACACTGGCTATTACAAATTATAGGGGTATTGGAGGGAAGGAGGGGAGACCAGTGTCCCTGATGCCCTCACCTACAAGATGTGCAGCTTGTAACCCTGCACTTCAATGAGCTGCAACTTGAAATGGGTGAATTCCAGATCATCCAGCAGTTGGAGGGGGTGATAGAGATGACATGAAGAGAGGTGAGTTACACCCAAGGTGCAGGACACAGGAAACTGGGTGAGAATCAGGAAGGAGAATGAGGTCAAATAGGCATCGCAGAGTACTCTAGTGGCCATCCCCCACAACAACAGGTGGATCACTTTAGTAGCTGTTGGGAGGAAAGTCAAAAGGCTGATAGGGGATTCGTTAGTTAGAGGAACAGAACAAGAGGGGACGAATATCCTAGTGCTAAGGCTTGCTAGTGGTAGTGAGCAGGGGAAGGGGTGATGTGGTTAAAATAAGTTGTAGGGGGAATAGGAGCCAGAATGACAGAACAGATAGTGGAGAGGGTGAATTGAATTGACGTTATTAGATACCTACTTCATAAACATGAGGAGTTGAAATATTTACCTTACATCTCCATCTAAATGTGCAATGTGTAATTTAAAGTAATTTATAATAGATAGTTTGTACATAGGACCGTCAATATAACATCGAAATGCAATTGTATCAGCATGAATTAATCAGTCTGATGGCCTGGTGGAAGATGATGTTGTTGCTCCTTTTGCTGTGATACCGTTTCCTGGATGGTAGCAGCAGGAACAGTTTGTGGTTGGGGTGAATTGGGCCTGTTTGTCCCTGATATTCATTGGGCCCTTGTTATACACCTGTCCATGTAAATGTACTGAATCATGGAAAGTAGACTGTGCAATGTATAATTTCCTTGTTTATATTTAGAGACATTTTTTGGTGTATAAAATGATGAGGGGTATTGAGCGTGTGAGTGGCCAGAGGAGTGTTTTTTTCCCCCCAGGGTTGAAATGGTTAATGCCACTTTTCCACACTCCCATAGACCCTTTGTCCATCTCCTGAGTAAATAGAGATGAAAAAATATTTAAGACCTCCCCCATCTGCTTTGTTTCCACACGTGGATTGTTATTCCGGTCTTCCAGAGGACCAACTTTGTGCCTTGCAATCCTTTTGCTCTTAATCTATCACTAGAATCCCTGAGGATTATCCTTCACCTTTTCTGTGACAGCAACCTCATGCCATCTTTTAGCCATCCTGATTTATTTCTTATGTGTTCTCTAGCATTTCTTATACTCCATAAGAAACTGACTGCCTATCCCTGTTATGCAATTCCATCTTGTGCTTTACCAGGGTCTCAATATCACTTGCAATCCAAGTTTCCCTACAGTTTCTATCTTTACCTTTTATTCTGACATACCCGCTTACTACTTTCAAAATTTTGCTTTGAAGGCCTCCCATTTACCAAGCACACCTTTGCCATAAAGCAGCCTGTCCCAATCCACAGTTGCCAGATCCTAGTGTTGATTCCAGGTGTTGATCCATGCCCTGAACACATCCACCTTTCCTACGCTGCTCCTTGTATTGCAATATACAGGGCTCAGCATATTCACTGCACCATGCTCAACTTTTTCATTCCTGACTTTGTCTGAGGCCTGAACAACATCTGTCTCCACAACCTCTCCACTATCTGTTCTGTTATTCAGGCTCCCATTCCCCCTGCAACTTAGTTTAACCCTCCTTACCCCCGCATCCCACCATGCAGATCTATCACCCCTCAGGCTTTCCTCTCCCAGATCAATAAAAAGGAGGTGCATACCAGGTACAGGCAGATAAGAACAAATGACAGGAAATTCAAGTGAACACTTATGAAAGAAATAAAGGCATGAGGTTGCCCCAGCAGACAAGGTGAAGGAGAATCCTCAGGGATTCTGCAGATATGTTAAGAGCAAAAAGATTGCAAGAGAAAAAATAATTCTCTGGAAGATCAGAATGGTAATCCATATGAAGGGATAACATAGACTTGGGGAGATTTTTTTTGCATCGGTATTTACTCAGGGGATGGACACAGAGTCTATAGAAGTGAGGCAAAGCCACATCAACTTCATGGACCCTGTACAGATTACAGAGGTGGAGGGGTTTGTTGTCTTGAGGCAAATTAGTGTGGATCAATCCCCAGGGCCTGACAAGTTGTTCACTAGGACCCTGCGGAAGACAAGTGCAGAAATTATTGGGGCCTTAGCACAGATATTTAAATCATCCTTAGTGACAGGTGAGTTACTGGAGGATTGGAGGACAGACAATGTTGTTCTGCTGTTCAAGAAAGGCTGTAAAAATAAACTAGGAAATTATACGTTGGTGAGCTTGACATCAGAACTGGGAAAGTTATTGGAATGTGTGTGCAGGAACCAAGTATATACTGTAAGTATTTGGATAGGTGTGGACTGATAAAGGATAGACAGCATGGCTCTAGCCAATCTTTTAGAGTCTCTCGAGGAAGTTATCAGGGAAGTGGATGAAGGCAAGGCAGTGGATGTTGTCTATATGGACTTTAGCAAGGCATTTGACAAAGTCTCATATGGGAGGTTGGTCAAGAAGGTTCAGTCACTCAGCATTCAAGATTAGACAGTAAATTGAATGAGACACTGTCTTTGGGAGAAGCCAGAGTGTGGTAGCAGATGGTTGCCTCTCTGACTGGAGGCCTGAGTCTAGTGGTTACCACAGGGATCAGTGCTGGATCTGTTGTTGTTTGTCATGTATATCAGTAATCTGGATGATAGTGTGGTTAACTGGATCAGCAAATTTGTGGATGACAACAAGACTGGGGGTTTAGCGGACTGCGAGAAGACTATCATGGCTTGCAGTGTGATCTGCACCAGGTGGGAAAATGGTTTTAGAAATGGAAAATGGAATTTAATGCAGACCAGTGTGAGTCTTTCACAGTGACTGGTCAGGTACGGAGGAGTGTTGTGGAAGAAAGGGACCTGGGAATACAAGTCCTTAATTTACTGAAAGTGGTATCACAGGTAGATAGGGATGGAAAGAATGATTTGAGCCCATTGCCCTTCATGAACCAAAGTACTGATAACAATAGATGGATGTTATGTTGACTTCTAGAAGACATTGGTGAGGCCTAATTTGGAGTATTGTGTGCAGTTTTGGTCACCTACCTACAGGAAAGATGTAAAAGAAGTTCAGAGATTTCAGAGAAAATTCACAAGGATGTTGCCATGTCTGGAGGACTTGGGTTATAAGGAAAGATTAAACAAATCAGGACTTTATTCCTTGGAATGCAGAAGATTGCGGGGAGATTTGATTGTGATAGAGAGGCACAGATAGTGTTAATGCAAGCTGGCTTTTTCCACGAAGATTGGGTGGAATGACAACCAGAGGCCATGGGTTAAGGGTGAAAGGTGAAATCTTAAGGGGAACATGAGGGGACACTTCTTCACACAGACGGTTATCCGGCTGTGGAATGAGCAGCCAGCACAACTGGTGCATGCGAGCTTGATTTCAACATTTAAGAGGTTTGTGTTGGTACCCGGATGGTAGAGGTGTGGGAGGGGGCTGTTTAAATAGTTCAGCACAAACTAGATGGCCCAAAGGGCCTGATTCTGTGTTGAAATTTTCTATGATTGTGACAAGAACCTGAAATAATACAAAAATTCACTCTAACCCCTTTTGACAGCTGTGTGAACCAACCAGTCATTTCAGCAGGATTTTTTTATATGGCGTTAAAACTGTGGCACTTTAAGTTAATAATACATAAAAGAAGATCCCAGCTGCACGTCAAGAAAAACTATTTGTGTGAGAGTGTTTCAGTTACTGTGGGGTGAGGAACCCATGCAGCTCAGTGGGAACAGGGAATAATACCAATGGAGAGAGTCAAACTGAGCCAGGAGACGGCAGAAATGCCCCTTTCTTATAGAGACAGGAAGAGCATCAGGGAATTGATGGTCATTCCAGATACCAGCACTCTGCCCAGTCAGGAGATGATTTCTCTGTCCAACTTTCGTTGAACCTCACTGTAACAGTGTGACACCAGATCAAACCTTGGCAACTCAAGTAATCTCATCTGAAATGTTGTCCTGCACCCATTGATGGATTTTGTAAATCTTTTTACAGGTTAAAAATGAGAAGGAATTCGTCTCCAGGAAGCTCAAACACGGCACAGCAGTTTTGTTGTCTCTGTCGAGATATTTAAGAAGTGGAGCAAGGGAACCAATTGACCACCCTTCCTGCTCAGACTGTGGGGAGGGATTCACTCGGTCATTTGACCAACTGGCACGCCTGTAATTTACACAGGAGAAAGGCCTTTCACCTGCTCAGACAGTGGGAATGGATTCACTCGGTTATCACAATTGAAGGTGCATCAGCAAGTTCACACTGGGCAAGGCCATTCACCTGTTCTGTGTGTGAGAAGGGGTTCAGTCGGTCTTCCCACCTGTGGACACACCGATCAGTTCACACCGAGCAGAGGCTGGTCATCTGCTGAATTTCTGGGAAAGGAAATCTCAGTTATCTGACCTAATGGCTCACCAGCGAGTTCACACTGGGGATAAGCCGTTCACCTGCTCAGTCTGTGGGAAGAGATTCACTCATTTATCCCGACTACAGAGTCACGAGCGAGTTCACAATGGGAAAGGCCGTTCACCTGCTCAGTCTGTGGGAAAGGATTCACTCTGTCATCGACCCTACTGGTACATCAGCGAGTTCACACTGGGGAGAAGCCGTTCACCTGCTCAGTCTGTGGGAAGAGATTCACTCGGACATCCAACCTACGGAGTCACCAGCGAGTTCACACTGGGGAGAAGCCATTCACCTGCTCAGTCTGTGGGAAAGGATTCACTCTGTCATCTACCCTACTGGTACATCAGCGAGTTCACACTGGGGAGAAACCGTTCACCTGCTCAGTCTGTGGGAAGGGATTCACTCTGTCATCTACCCTACTGGTACATCAACGAGTTCACACTGGGGAGAGGCCGTTCACTTGCTCAGTCTGTGGGAAAGGATTCACTCTGTCATCTACCCTACTGGTACATCAGCGAGTTCACACTGGGGAGAGGCCGTTCACCTGCTCAGTCTGTGGGAAAGGATTCACTCTGTCAGCGACCCTACTGGTACATCAGCGAGTTCACACTGGGGAGAAGCCGTTCACCTGCTCTGTCTGTGGGAAGAGATTCACTCGGTCATCCATCCTACAGAGTCACCAGCGAGTTCACACTGGGGAGAAGCCGTTCACCTGCTCAGTCCGTGGGAAGGGATTCAGTCATACATCCCACCAACAGAATCACCTGCGAGTTCACACTGGGGAGAGGCCATTCACCTGCTCAGTCTGTGGGAAGAGCTTCACTTATTTATCCACCCTACAGAATCATCAGCGAGTTCACACTGGGGAGAAGCCGTTCACCTGCTCCGTCTGTGGGAAGGGATTCACTTGGTTATCTGGCCTACAGAGACACCAGCGAGTTCACACTGGGGGGAAGCCATTCATCTGCTCAGAATGTGGAAAGGGATTCACACAGTCATCCAACCTACAGAGTCATCAGCGAGTTCACACTGGGGAGAGGCCGTTCACCTGCTCAGTCTGTGGGAAAGGATTCACTCTGTCATCTACCCTACTGGCACATCAGCGAGTTCACACTGGGGAGAAGCCGTTCACCTGCTCACTCTGTAGGAAGGGATTCACTCATTCATCCCACCTACAGAATCACCAGCGAGTTCACACTGGGGAGAAGCCATTCACCTGCTCAGAATGTGGGAAGAGATTCACTCAGTCATCCCACCTACAGAGTCATCAGCGGGTTCACACTGGGGAGAGGCCATTCACCTGCTCAGTCTGTGGGAAAGGATTCACTCGGTTAGCTAACCTACAGAGACATCAACGAGTTCACACTGGGGAAAAGCCGTTCACCTGCTCAGTCTGTGGGAAGAGCTTCACTCAGTCATTCCACCTACAGAATCATCAGCGAGTTCACACTAGAGAGAGGCCGTTCACCTGCTGAGAATGTGGGAAAGGATTCACTCAGTCATCCCACCTACTGGCACCCCAGTCAGTTCACTATGGGGAGTGGCCATTGTTATGAATCCCTAGGTTTTGTTTGCCGTAGATTGTCATTTTAAGAGAGAGAGAGAGAGAGAGAGAGAGATTAAGAAGGCAAATCAGTCTGACTTGCAACTTGTTTAGTTTTAACCAAGGACACAGACACTCAGAGTCAGACGGAGACGAAGGAGGAAAAATGGAAGGATCGAAACCAGGGAACTAGTGGCCAAGGGTCACTGTTTGGAACTTTCCTATGCCCACAAGGGTGGGCTAATTATCGATTCACCGTACATCGAATGTGTCGTTGTCCCCTCATTTGATCCATAGGAGTGGATCTGATTTGGGGTATCCTGTGAAGACCACTTATGTGTTAACCCTTGCCTGGCTGTGGTGTGGTAATTCATTAAGACGATACCCCTTATGACAAGTCACTTTGGGTGGTAATTAGTATGTGGATTTGGAAGGATGACAGATAAAATCTACAGCGACTGTTGGTCTCGTTTTACCACCATGGAACCTGTGGAATATGATATAATTGCCTTCTCTCAACATTTACCCTGGATTACAAATATCTCTCTCTCATCACGTATTCCATGGTTGAACTGAACTTTCATACTTTACCATCTAAAGACTCCAAACCTTATTTCCCCCGAGCTCAATAGTTTGGGAGTTATATTTATACACATTTATACACATAACACTCACGAGGTAATCTGCAGATGCTGGAAATTCAAACAACGCACATAAAATGTTGGTGGAACACAGCAGGCCAGGCAGCATCTATAAGGAGAAGAACTGTCGACGTTTCAGACTGAGACCCTTCGTCAGGACTAACTGAAAGGAAAGAAACTAAGAGATTTGAAAGTAGTGGGGGTAAGGTGAAATGTGAAATGATAGGAGAAGAATGGAGGGGGTGGGATGACGCTAAGAGCTGGGAAGGTGATTGGCGAAAGTGATACAGAGCTGGAGAAGGGAAAGGATCATGGGACGGGAGGCCTCGGGAGAAAGAAAGGTGGGGGGGGGGGGAAGCACCAGAGAGACATGGAAAACAGGCAAGCAATTAAATATGTCAGTGATGGGGTAAGAAGGGGAGGAGGGGCATTAACGGAAGTTAGAGAAGTCAATGTTCATCCCATCAGGTTGGAGGCTACCCAGCCGGTATATAAGGTGTTGTTCCTCCAACCTGAGTTTGGATTAATTTTGACAGTTGAGGAGGCCATGGATAGACATATCAGAATGGGAATGGGACATGGAATTAAAATGTGTGGCCACTGGGAGTAGTCTGTTGCTGCTGGTTCGTTTCTAAAGCGTTACGGTTTGTAACAAAATGGGGCCTGCATCTGGGATATGAACAAATTTAAGGATTGATTTAATATCAATTTTATTGGGGAAATCCCTTTTGATTTATTTGTGTGTGGAAAATCAGCAGCAATGGATGTTGATAGATATCTGGAAGTGTGATCCTCTCAGGCATTAGAGGACACCAGAAGGATTGAGTTGTAGAGTATTGCTAAAACGTTAATACTTGCTAAGGTGAAATTGACAATGAAGAGGGCACAGATGCAGAGGATAATAGCTGAACATTATGTATCTGAGGGAGTGTTTAAAGTGGAGGAGTTGGAGTTTCCTGAAAGTAAACCTCGTGAGCTTGAGCTCCAGGACAAGTTAGAAAAATTAAAGCTGGATGCTGCGGAAAGGCAGAGGCAGTTTCAGGCTGGAGAGGCAGAAAAGCAGAAAGAAAATTCTCTGAAGCAGCTTATTATTTATTTATTTATGCTGCCCCAGTCATCACCACTGGGCTATAAATGTGCAGGAGCAGTGTGTGGTTCAGTGCTTTGTTCAAGGACACACACGCTGCCTCGGCTGAGGCTCGAACTTATGACTTTCAGATCACTAGTTCAACACCTCAACCACATGGCAATGCACCACACATTATGACATAGTGAAACAGGCTGTGCTCAAAGCTTACGAGTTGGTCCCAGAAGCAGACAGGCAAAAGTTTAGAAATTTGAAGAAATCTGTGAACCAGACATACAGAATTTGCTTATGAGAAATTTGTGTGTATTGACCGCTGGTGCACATCTGAACATGTAAATGATGATTTTAACAGCTTGAAAGAGTTGGTTTTAATTGAAGAATTCAGAAGGTGCGTCCCTGATGGCATAAAGACGTATTTAGATGGAAATGATGCTGCCACTGTGCAGGAATCTGCTGGATTAGCAGATCTGTTTGCTTTAACTCATAAAGTTATGTTTACCCTGAATAAGAGTTTCCAAAAGGCACTTGTCAAGTTGTGGGTAAATCGAATGAACTCACCCCAGTGGCCTGTACCTGCATTCGGTGAACCCTTTTCCAAAGTTATAGTGGATTGTGTTGGCCCATTGCCAAAGACTAAAGCTGGCCATCAGTATCTGCTAACTATTATGTGTACTGCATCCAGATTCCCAGAGGCAATACCTCTCAGAAATATTAAAGCTAAAACTGTGGCCAAGGCTCTCACCAAGATTTTCAGTTTATTCGAATTGCCTAAAGAAATCCAGTCTGATCGAGGATGTAATTTTACATCTGGATTATTCCAGCAGGTAACTTCTGAACTGGGAGCAAAACAAATTGCATCATCTGCATACCATACAGAATCACAAGGGGCTTTAGAAAGATTTCATTCTACTCTCAAAACAATGATTAAGACATATTGTGTTGAAAATAGAAAAGACTGGAATGAAGGAATACATTTGCTTTTGTCCATAGAAAGAGAGTCAGTACAGGAATCACTGGGCTTTACTCCATTTGAACTTGTATTTGGTCGCAGAGTGACCTTTGACCTTGTTAAAAGGAACAGTGGATTGATGTTAACTCGTTAGACTATGTTTTGAAGTTCAAAAATAAACTACACCAAGCCTGTAGTCTAGCGAGACAAAACTTAAAGATTTCTCAAAACAAAATGAAGTGTTGGTTTGATAACAGTGCTCGCGAAAGAAAATACCGGGTGTGAGATAAGGTGCTTGCCTTATGTTAACGAATCCACTTCAGGTGAAATTCAATAGACCGTATGAAATAGTCTCCCAAATTAATGATGTGAATTATGTTATTAAAACACCCAACTGACTTGAACTAACACAGGTGGTACACATAAATATGATAAAGCCTTTTTTGACAGCAGGTACTATCTGTGTGTGTTGTTGTCAAAACAAATGAAACTGGCAACCCTGAGAATGAAACAATTGACTCGTCTGAGACTTTTCACAAGCCAAACATGGTCCCAGTTAGGCTAATGAACTCGGTTGTTCCAGAAAACATTGCTAACAAGTTGTCTCATCTGCAGCCAAAGCAACAACAACAGCTGAAGGAATTAATTCTGAAGTTTAATGATTTATTTCCCGATGTTCCCAAGCAAACCACGGTCGCGGTACATGATGTAGATGTTGGTCAAGCCAAACTGATTAAACAACACCCACTTCGCATCATCGTAGAAAAGTGTAAATTGGCTGACCAGGGAATTGAGTATTTGCTGGAGAATGGTATTATTAGGCCTTCAAAATGAGATTGGAGTCACCCTTGATTATTGTGCCCAAACGTGATGGTATTGTTAGATTTTGCACTGATTATAGGAAGGTAAATGCAGTAACAAAAACAGATGCCTATCCTATCCCTAGGGTAGATGTTTGCATCGATAAGGCTGGAAAAGCTAATTTCTTACAAAGATTGATCTGTTGACAGGGTATTGGTGTTTTCCATTGACGGACAGAGGTAGAGAAATTTCTGCGTTTGTGACACCATCTGGGTTGTATGAATACAATGTTTTGCCTTTTGGAAGGAAAAATGCTCCAGGAACATACCAGAGAATGATTGATTTTGTAATTCGAGGGTTAGAACACACAGATACCTATATTGATGACTTAGTTACAGGGAGTGGCACTTGGGAAGAGCATAGCTCTGCAGTAGAAAAGCTATTTGACAGGCTTTCATTGGACAACCTTACAGTTAACTTGGCTAAGAGTGAATTTGGCCATGCCAGTGTGACCTGTCTTGGCTATGTTGTAGGTCAAAGGAAGTTGGCTCCTGTTCGGGCAAAAGTCCAGGCAATTTCTCAAGTTCCTATTCTGACTGCTAAGAAGGCTCTTAGAAGGTTTCTGGGAATGGATGGATATTATCGTAAGTTCTGTAAGAACTTTGCTGATATCGCTCTTCCTCTGACCAATCTCCTGAAGAAGGGTGAAAAGTTTGTTTGGATCGAGCCTTGTCAGAAGGCATTTAATTGATTGTTATCAGTATTTCAAATTAGGCCAATCAATGTAGTGCTGTCAGCAAATTTAATTAGCAGATTGGAGCTGTGGGTGGCAACACAAGTCATGGGTGCACAGAGAGTAAAGGAGGGGGCCAAAGAGACAACACTGTTGGTTATGTGTCCTGAGGGTCAGAGAGACAGAGGAGATGGAGCCCACTCTTACCACCTGCCGGCGATCTGACAGGAAGTCCAGGATCCAGCTACACAAGGCAGGGTGAAGGCCGAGGTCTCTGAACTCCTTGTCGATACTTCACGCCTTCGTATGGCTACTGCTCTGCCCATGACTGCAAGGAACTTCAGAGAACTTTGGAGAGCAGAGAACATCAGAGAAACAGGCCTCCCCTCCATGGACTCTTCCTACACTTCCCCTCCCTCGGAAAAGCAGGTCATGTACTCAAAGAACCTCACAATCTGGACATTCTTGCTGCAAACCCGCTCCAACATTGGCGGAGATATACAAAAGCCTTAAAGCGCGTAACACCAGGCTGAAGGATGGCTTCCTGTCTGCAGTTATAAGCCAAATGAATGATAAAATGGACTCGGCCTCACAATGTAACTCGACCTGACCCTGCACGATATGTCTATCTGTACTGCACTTTCTCTGCAGCCATAATACTTTGTTACAGTTATTGTTCTGTCGTATATCAGCTCAATGTACTGTCGTAATGTATCGATCTGTGTGGATGGTACGTCAGGCAGGATTTTCACTGTAGCTCAGTACGTGATGATAATAAATTCCCCATTTTAATTGTGTGGAACTATTTGACTGGGTTGTTGCTTTGGTAATTCTGAAGTGAAGCTGAACTAAACTTTACACATTAATGAGAAGCTCAGATAAATACAAATGGCTAAATTCTCACATAAATGGGTCATACACCCAGAAACACTGGCAACACTTCAGCACCTCAAAACAGTGAATGAAACATGCAGAAAATATTGCAGGAAAAAAACATTGTCCACCAACAATGAGAGGACGTGACAGATCCGGATCTCACTGCCTTGTCTGAACGGGGAAAGGTGAAGCTACACGTACACGTAGAGCAGTGACCCGCAGATGCTGCAGATCTGCGGAAAAACGTGAACACGAAACGGGGTCACGTGACGGGTGGAGGGACTCCCTCCTGAACCGGTGACTCTGCTCCTCTCCCCTCACACGCTGCCCGACCCATCCACCGCATTCCCCACATTATTCCATTTTTACACCAGGTACATGTCTACTTTTCCACACCATCTCTACACCGATCCCTTTCCCTCCACCCCCAGGTTACAGAGTCACAGGTTCGATTCCCATCCCGGTCCAAAACATAATTTAGACCCAATCAGGAAATATTCACATTTCATTTAAATCAGTTCTGTGTTTATAAACACTAATTTCTATTCACATTCCTCCGGAGCCTTGCTGGACAGGAACACTGAAACATCAAGTGAGAAACAGCAGGAGGCCATTCAGCCCCTCTAACCATCAGCAAGATGGCGGCTGTTCTCCCATCTCAGCCACATGTTTCTGCCCGATCCTCATTTCCTCGATCCCTTCGGTGTCCACACATCTGCCGGCCTCTCTTTTATGTGAGGACGATCACCGAGTCTTCACCGCCCACTGTGGAGGGGATTTACAGATATTCATCACCCTCGGAGTGAACACATTTCCCTCATCTCAGTCCCGGACAGTCCACCCACTGTTTCAGAGACTGGGATCCCTGGTTCAGCCAGTAATGATGTTGTCCATTTCAATGTGTTCACCTCTCAGTCCTCGATTCTCCAAATGAAAGGGTTATCACATTTGATCTTTCTTTATATGATGACCCCACCACTCCAGGGATCAGTCTGGTGAATCTTCATCGCACTCTCTATAACAAATACTCTCTAACCTCTTTCTTCATCCTCTATGGAATTAATTTCCATCTTCTGCAGCCCCGATTTGCCCCAACCACTCACCTCCCACCCCTATCACTATTTCCACCTTCCCACCTGCCCCTCACCTGGATCCACCTCTCACTCCCCAGCTCTTG
Organism: Hemitrygon akajei; assembly: GCF_048418815.1. NCBI lineage: Eukaryota > Metazoa > Chordata > Chondrichthyes > Myliobatiformes > Dasyatidae > Hemitrygon > Hemitrygon akajei. The sequence goes on from NW_027331931.1 coordinate 8,292,404, forward strand.
CCCCATTCCCACCCCTCACCTCTTTTCTCTGACTATTTCCAGTCCACTATCAGTCCAGAGGGAGGGTCTCGGTCCATTTCCCTCCACAGAGTTCCTCCGACAGTTTGTTCTTTGGTCTGTATAACCCGTGTTAGTATGGGGAGCGGGATTTTACACCATATTCCAGGTACAATCTCAACAAATCCCAAATAATTGTCACTTTGCCCGGACCACTGGCCCCGCTTGCAGGGCAACAGTCTGCCGGTGTTTGCCCCCAATATGGTGAATCCCTCTGCTCGACACCACCGTGGGCTCAGACATTTCCACAGATGAGCCCCTCCTGTCCCCACCGGGACAAACATCCTGTCCGCCCCCTCTCTCACCATCTTCACCCTTTCAATAAAATCCCTCCCCGGGGAACCGGCATCAAACCGACGGGCCGAGCGGGCTCCTCCTACCTCTCAGCGATACATCAGACTCCGGTCGCAGGAGACGCTTCACAAACGCCCCAACTTCCCTCGGAGGGAAATGGAAATAAATCAGAAAGCGGACATTTACTTTGAGGTTTTCTCCGCTCTGAGGAGGCGGTCGGCGCTTGAGCGGGAGACGGACTCAGCGGGGTAACGCCCACTCGGCTTGTCCGCCTCCGCGACTGGTTGTAACCAGTGATTGACATCGCTTCGCACCAATGGGAATAGCGCAGCTCCTGAATCCTCTGTTGACAGCGGTGGGGGAGGGGCTGGTCACGTGATTATTAGCCCAGCCGTTAAACCGATAAAGCTCGAGCACAGCAGCGCGTGGGTGACGTAAGACACCGCGCACGTGAGGGCAGATCCCGGTGTGGGGAGCCCGTGTGTGACGTCAGGCGCGTGGGGGGGGGGGAGGAAGAAGCTGTGTGACGTCACCTGTGTGATTGCGCTGGCATTTAAAAGCACCTTAATGGACTTTTCAGTGGGACAACAACATTAATCACGGGTTTCATCACTGAATCCAGTGTTGTGGGATGTAAAGTCCGCTGTTATGTGTCCGGCTGTGCCGTGTTGTTGGTGGAGTGGGCAGCGTGGTGTTTGTCTCGATTCGGGTCACAACACCAGAATTACCAGCGGGGTCCACACACAGTGTATTAGTCAACAGAAAACCTCTCGTCCCTGCAGTCTTTGTCTCCTGGTAAACTCAACACCCTGAGTGTGGACCATAGATACCCCTTCCTCTCAGAGTCAGGGGATCATTCAGACAGCTGATAGCTGAGAGGAATTATATTTATTGGTCATTAAAGTTCACCCAGATTCGTTTGGACGGATTTGATGTGGAGTTCGGGGTGTCACAGTGAAAGGGCCGGACGGCCGAACTCTCTCCGTTGTCCAAACATCCTTCCAGGTGAGGCGACACTTCACCTGTGAATCTTCCGGGGTCGCCCGTTGTGTCCGCTGCTCCCGATGCGGCCGCCTCGACACTGGTGACACCGGCTCCTCCGCGGTTGTGCGGGGTAGATTTGTTTTCTTTTTATCGGGGGTCGATGTTATTGTTCCCTTTTGTGCGGGAGGGGTGGGTTTGGGGGTTGATGATCGGGATGACGTTCTTTTTTATGCGGGGGTTGGGGTGGGAGTTTGATTTTTCTCTCTGATAGAGGCTGCCCGGCCTGCTGAGTCCCGCCAGCATTTTGTTTGTGTTGCTCTGAATTTCCAGCATCTGCAGACTTTGTCGTGTTTGTGATTTACCTCTCCGTTGCCCCTCCCGCCTCCGGCCACTTTGTGGGCCGAAGGGCCTGTATCGTGCTGTAGGTTTTCTATGTTTCTATGAAAAGTGCCGGGAACGAGCTCTGCCGGACGGCTGGAGGCTCCGGGCTCTCCGGTCCCGCAGCCCCGGTTTTAGCTTTGCGCCCGAGCCCGGGCTGTGGGATCAGTTAGTTGTGGTTCCCAGGCTCGGAGGGGTTTGGGGTGAGGAGGATCTGTCTGTGTGTGTGTGGGTAGAAGTTATGGGTGGACTGTAGTCGGGGGGGATGGGGGGTGGGGCTGCTGTTGTGAGAAAGTGGGATGATCGGACGTTCCGTGACCCGGGTCAAATAAAGTTGTAAACAGGGGAGGATCTGCTCCGTTGTATCGGACGCTCGCGTGTCCTTTCAGGAAGCAGCAATTCTCTCTTCAAATGAATTACTGTCTAATCTTGCTGTTACCATGGTGTTTGTTACAAAGCCCCAGTGTCTGGAAGAGCTGTCAGCGTCATGGGCTGTTGATGCAGATTGGGATGGCGGT